>NC_053431.1:21815626-22153121 GCF_007990345.1 Gossypium hirsutum | reverse complement strand
AGTTTCAAATTAGATAAATCTTTAACAATTAAAGCATCAGTTCATGAACTAATTTCAAATTATTCATGTCCTCATTCATAAGTTTTCAACTTCATATAACTCGACAATCATATACACAAGTCGAAAATCGTATTATAACATCACGTACACGAAATATCTGTATGGCCGAATATACATGGTCTTGTATACACATATTCAAAAAACAAATTCTAAAATATTCATATCATTTGACCATAAAACCGAATACACATTCCATAATCACATATATACTTTATTTGCATCACACATTATTTGTAGTAAATCATCATGTTACTTAAATAGATAATAAGTTTATTCATACCTGGCCATTTAGCTCATTTACTGAATTCAAATACCATATCAGCATGAATTCTTCTAAGCATAAACTTTTAATAATTCTCGGCATAAAGCCTGCTAGGCATAAGCCTGAATTACACACCGGCTCAAGGCCTACTAGACTTAAAGTATTATTTATATTCCACCGGTAATAAGCCTGCTAGGTATAAAGCCCAATTACATTCACCAGCACAATGCTTGCTAGCTTAAAGCCCGAATATCACTATTATAAACTATCGTACACAATTCATATTAAAAAAACTTCAGATATTTCATATCGACCATTTGAACTTTCAATGATATAACTTAGTCAATTAAACTCAAATACAGTATTTCTATTTTTAAACACATTCGACTACCTCTTTTATGAATCTATAGATTCCAAAACAACATATTAAACCAAGTCAATTCAATATAAATAATGTTTAATGGCTTAAAGACTTACACTTTTCTCGACTTTGCCGTTGAACCATTCAGAATCGTTAAGGATACACGGTAATCACATATAGCTCGTACAATGCCATATCCTAGATATGGTCTTACATGTTATCATATATCGATGCCACTGTCCCACACATAGTCTTACACGAAGTCACATCTCGGTAACCTAATGTCATGACATTTGTATCCTATACCATTCTTAAAGTTCGTCGGGCTTTCGGATGTCATGACTTTGTCGATTCTTGCTCGTATTAAATCATTCAATATTCATGACAATTCAATGATAATAAACAAGTATTTATAACACAATTTAAAATACGTTTATTAGCATACGAACTTACCTGGCTAAGTTGTAGAGATACCAAAGTTTAGGGGCATTTTAGTAATTTTCCCATTTTCCTTGATTTTCCACTCGATCTTGATCTAAATTAATAATTTCATTCAATACATTAATTTCGACAGTAAAACACTTCATTTCATGCAATTTTGTCATTTTTGACATTTTTACAAAACTGCCCCTAAAGTTTACTTTTATCTAATTAGTCCCGGAGCTGAAAACATGCAAATTAACCATTTTTTAACCATAATTAAGCTTAGAAAAATGTTCATGATATCAAAACATCCCATAAATCATTTTATGGTGAAATTACATTTTTGCCCCTAATATTTCAACTTCTTTACAATTTACTCCCTATATCATAAAAATGCAAATTCGTGAAATTGAGTACAATCCTACTATAGCCGAATGTCACCAATGTCCCTAGCAGCCGACACATTTTATTTATTCACACTTTTACCACATAATTTATCATATTTCACAATTTAGTCCAAAATTGACCTTTTTTACTAAAATTCACTTAACAAAACTCATTAATCTAACATCAAATATTTATTTTCTATCATTAAACATCCAGATACTCAAACATTCAATAATGGCATCATCTGAATACTTTAACAATTTTGAAATCGGAGATACGGGCTAGCTAGATTACGAAGCACCGATCTCAAAAACGTAAAAATTATCAAAAACCGGGACGAAATAGACTTACATGAATGAAGATGAATGGCCGAACCTTAAAAGAACAACCATGGCTTCCTTTTCTTTCATATTCAGCTGAAAGAGATGAACTTTTATTTCATTTTCATGTTTTATTTATTTAATTAACCTTTAATAACCTATTTACAATTTTACCTTAATGTAAAACCACTAAAATATTTCATGTTTGACCAAACATGTCCACTCACAATTCAAATGATTTAATTACGATTTGAGGACCTTCACTTTAAAAGCCAAAGCCAAATAACACCTTTTTCTAATAGCATGCAACTTTTGCATTTTACGCGATTTAGTCCTTTTTGCTTAATTAACTATCGAAACGATAAAATTTTTCAACGGAACTTTAATACCATCTTATTGCCACTCCGTAAATATTTTAAAAAATATTTAAGACTCGATTTATAGAAACAAGGTCCCAGTACCTCATTTTCTAAATGCACTTGACCTTAGGGTCATACCACTTGAACTTAATAAATCGCTTATAAATAAAAAAATCAAATATCAAAAACATTTTTAAAATCACAATTAACTCGTAAATATTAAATATAATATTTACAAACCTACTCGTCGAATTTGGTGGCTCCAAAACCACTGTTCCAATTAACCCTAAAAATGGGCTATTACAACTCTCCCCCTCTTAGGGATTTTCGTCCCCGAAAATCTTATCAGTGAATAGATTAATGATTTGTTTTCACTAGCCTCATCAATCTCTCACACAGCCTCAGATGTCTCAACTTTTCAATCTCACGAGCTAAGATTCTAATCTGTTCTTTGTTATACATCCTAACAAGCTGAGTTTCTACTTCTGTAAGAGATACTATAGAAAAAAGGATCTTACCTGTATCATCACATCATATAATTAAGAAACACATTTACGGGTCTTCTTCAGTTCTGACAATAATCTCATCCATCAGATGAATTCTGAACTTTCTCTTATAGCTAAATCACGAAATTTCTATTCCCACTATAATACTTTCACAAATACTCAGTTTTCTAACTGAAATTCAATGCTTTTACGTATCAAGCCCGTATATGTTTTCTGCCAATCTGAAACTGCTTTTAGATTGTCACGAATTACTTTCATTTCCCTTCATTCTTTCTAATCACATCTACCCTGGAATTCTTTTTATCAAAATTCAATTCAATACAACGAAGTTCAGTAATTGCAACCATACCATACCATACTCATACAATGCTATTTTAATATTCATCTCATAACTATTAGTATACAAAACCTAACCAACAATAAATGTCTTTCTTAATTTCTTTCAAGTTCTATAACACAGTAGCAAAATATATTTTCAGAAATTTGAATCACTTCTCATATTAACTATCACATTAAGGATAGCAAATGGTGTTACAAAGAAATTCCATACCCAAAGCTCACAATTGTTGTAAAATTTCTAGATTCCTCGCTACACAAACTCTATCTCGACACAACGAATGATTGTCGATTCTAATCTGAAATTCTGAATCGGAAAATCAATTTACATTGTACCCCTTTTTAACTTGTAATTCACTAACACACCTCTTAGCCTCAAAAATTTGCTGATTAAATATCAATTTAGTTTCTAGGTCAGCCAATAACTACTTATCATTTAATAAGATTAATTGCATGACTATCGATCGTAAAACACACAAAGATTTCTCGCTCAGAACATTTAAGACTATAATATCATTTGCCCAGAGTGATAATCAATCACTGATTTATAATCTTTCAACAATTCAAACCATCTTTAATTCTTGTGTCGAATAACTCTTTACCCGATGTAGGCTAAACCAGAATTGACGCTTCAGTTAACAATGTCTTCAACTGTTTACCACTTTATTAATAGATATCATATCATTCGGACTTCCCAATCGCGATAACTTTCTCAATTAGAACCGTTCCAATAGATATAATTCTGTATTACATCTTCTAGAATCCATCTATTTACCCGTGAACTTACAAAACTTATTTTCCAGACTCAGGGATAAATTAAACACATATTCTCAATTAACCCTTCAACCAAATAATCCCATCAAGCTAAACAACTGAATCAATTTTGGCTGTTGATTAATAACTTTTTCAAAGAAAACCTTTCGTCTTGACTCAAATATACATTTTATTCCAACTTCTTCAAGATACTAATCAAATATCTTTAAAAACAGCATAATTCAATGTGACAAAACATCTCACTTTCAACCCATGGACATTATCAAGACTACCTGGGAATAGTAACCGATACACAAATTTGACTTGATCTTTCACCGTTTACACTTTTACCGATGTCAACCCTCTTTGAAGAAACTAGAAAGGATTATATAATAAAGCTATCACATCCATTAATCATTGAAGCGTTGAACCATACTGAAGCCACTTCTATTATATAGAAATCATAATGCCATAATAAGACCAATGTTTAAACCATAAAAATAGATAAAATCCCCAACTGTTAATATTGCATTTGGAACCCAAAAGAAAATAGAAAATCTCTCCCTCAACAAATAATGCAGAAACATAACCTCTATATAAATCTGATAAATATACCATTGTCCCCAAGATCAAACCAGAAATTTTAGATCATATTAGATATGGTCATCTATGTTAAAAGAATATCACTGCAGACAATTACATAGAATCATAAGAAAATTGAGATAGTGTATCCAATATAATAATACTATACTGAGCTTTTTAGAAGCATATATCTATGTAAATATCTCGTAATCTCAGAGGAAATCCAAAGAAAGCTATCTATGCATTAGAATCATGTAACAGAGCAAATAATTTCATGACATCAACAGAACATAACCAATAGAAACAGAGCCAACATAAAATTTTACGTCACCTTCTATGACATAATGTAATAAAAACCAGAGAAAAATAGATATGTTGATCATAACCTGCACAGCCCAACAATGCTAGTATATCAGTATTAATAACTTCTATACGATAAAAAATTTCTCTCAAAATATACAGTTACACATACCTCTAGATAAATACAATAGAATGCCCAAAAGAAACCATAGTAACTCCTGACTATAACACGCACTCAACTATCATTAAATTTAAACATGTATTCAACTGTCTAATTCTGTCATCATGATTTACATTATCCCATTACTAAGAATCAATTAGAAGAACTACAGTAATACGTTCTTTGACATCATACTAAATACTTTCATCCTTCAATTCAATCTCTTAATAGTGAATGGCATATTACAATGGCCTTAAACACGATCAATATATTTTCTGTTACTACCTTCACTTGCGAATCATTCTCTTATCTGATCACAATACTAATCTTCAACACGAAAATTTGTATTCCCACTTGTAAGTTAGTTATCCATTATACTTTACGAATGACGGTGAGGTTGTAAAGCCAAAAAAAAAATTTAATTCACGTAAAATGATATCACAATACTATTTTGAATGACTAGTATCTTACTAATTCCACATTCTAAACATCTAGCAATCATTTACTTATGATCACTTTTATAATTAACACATAGCTCATACGATAAATCAAATCATTAATTCCAAATCAAAACATTCACCAGACAATCATATATCCAACATCATAGCTCATATACTCATATAATTACAACATTTCATCATAGCAGGTCCATCAACATTCTGATTCATACCTTATAAGTTTCCAACTTAATCCCAACACATTTCACTCAAAAATTGATGACTCTGTTAACTATCGAATATCTCGATTGGAAACGCACATCTGTCAAGTCAAAATAATTTTTCATCAGAGTCGGCGAGATATCACACTATCTCCAGGTTCTATATGGATGTATAGCTAGACTCACAGTAATGCTTATAGTCCTAGATCGACTAAACCGTAGCTCTGATACCCAAAAATTAACACCCCTTACCCATATCCGAAACCAAAACAGAGTTCAAGGCATTACCCGGACTTACGTCATAATATTTAAACACATTTGAATCATACATTTTACATAAAATTAAAACCTTTATCATTCACAACCATATTTTCCCTTACTAGGCTTATACAGCCTTAAATCAACTCAAAGAGGTTCGACACTAAACCGATGACATTGAAACCTTTGGAAACTTAGAAAATTTTCATCTCTGCAGGGTCGTGTCACTCACACGGCCAAGTGACACGCCCGAGTCTCAGGCCGTGTGGAACAGGCATGAATACTAACTTGGGTCACACGACGGCCACATGTCATGTGCCAGTTCGTGTACCTTACACTGCCACAGACACGCCCATGTGTCTAGGTGTGTCAAGTCTGTAGGGTATACTGACTTAATTCGAGAAGCTACCTAGGGATACACGGCCGTGTACCAAGGCTATGTGACACACCGGTCAAGCCACAACGCTCGTGTGCTCAGCAGTGTTGAATGAAAATAGGTTTTCTAACATCCTGAATTAGGGCCTAGTCAGAACAGTGGTTTCGGGACCACAAATTGACGTAAGAAAATTTATTTTTATTATATTTTTATGGTCTACGATTTCACAGAATGATTCGTGAAAATTTCTTTCGAAAATTTCGACGTTTGGGCACTCAATTTGGTCAAAAGGACTAATTGTAAAAGTGCAAAAGTTGAATTCTACATGTTAGAGGTGTCTAATTGTTATGAAATTTTAAATGGGAGATCCTTAAATGGTATTAGACCATTAGTTAATTGTTGGAAAAAAATAGACATGAATGGTATAATAAAATATTTTAAGTTAGGGGCATTTTGGTAAACTAATAATTAAATGAATTAAAAAGCCAAAATAGCCAAAATTTGGTCATTTTCTCCATGTACAAGCCTATGCCCCCATTGATACATGGTTAGGGTTTGGTTCAAGCTTCCAATCTCATTTTAAGTGATCCTGAGCCTCGTTTTTAAAGTTCTTTACATTTTTGAAATCTCGGTAACATGTTCTAGCTATTTCTACCATTATTTTGAGCTAGGGTTTAGTTTAAAATTTACCCATGAGTAATATGCATGAATTTTGATGTCTAATGATATAAAATGAGTGTTGGGTGTTTAATAAATGACTTTTACTAAGCGGTTTTCAATGAAACGTTTGAAAGGATCGTTTTGTAAAAGTTTTAAATTGGTCATAATGGGTGATTTAGTGGAATTGGGGGCTGTCATAGTTATGAAAATTATCAGAATGTCATAAACATAAGAAAATAGGATGAAGTTTAATTTCCGAGAATTGGGGAAAAAGTGCAAATATGCAAAAGTTTAGGGGTCAAAATGCAAATTTGTAAAAATATGATTTTTGGACCCTATAAATAATGTGACTAATTAGTAGGCTAAATGTGATATTATAGATCAAGGAAAACAAGATTCAGACTTAGAACGAGGTTAAACAAGGTTAAGCACAAACTCGAAATAAATAGTCGTACTCGAAACCGAGGTAAGTTCATATGTCAATGATAATGCAATGATATTATTATTGTTCATACTTGAACTTAAATTGATGTGTTAACATTGGATGATGGATATTTATTTAGTTTATATGAAGATTATATATTGTAACAAATGCCAAATTATAATTATATGTCGAAAAGATTGAGAAAATCAGTCATTCACAACATATGAAGGATTCCTCGAAAAGTTAAGGATTAGTATTGTTTTAGCAAATTATAATTATATGTAATCCATGTTTATCTTATGGACTAATGTCTAAATAAACATGGAAATGTGTTGGATTAGATGTACATGGAATGAGCAGCTATGCATAATGAGATACTTGATGAAAGAGAAAAATATCGTTGAATAAAAAGGGAAATTTAATGGATAACCATGGCTTACATGACTTGAGATCTTGCATGTGTTGCAGAAAAGGATTTAGCCTGGACGGGTAATCCGTTGATCTCAAATATAGAAAGGGATCTAGCCGGACGGGTGTTCCTTAAGTGATTGAGCCTCCCGAAGAATATGTAAACGGATTTAGCCCGGACGAGTAATCTAATTAGGGTCTGAATTTAGCCTGGACTGGTATTCAAATCTGAGGTCATTGAGAGTGCTTTTCATTACAAGGGAATTAGCCTGGAATGGTAATCCCTACATCATCCATGAGTTTTATTACGGGGATTTAGCCTGGACTGGTAATCCTGCCGTAAGATGTGAGGTTCGCGGAGTGTACATATGAAATGATCACTTGTATGAATTGACGGTGAATGGATATCCATCAAGATTCTGAGAAATTCAACGAGATTAATATGAGAAATGAAATAAAAGGCTCTGCCATGATACATAATGTATGTTATATGATAATATTATGATGCATGTGAGTTGTCATGTTTGGACGAGTGCGGTGTTAAATGATAGCACAGGTAAGTACTCGAAACCCATGAACACGTGCTTGACATGTGAAATGAAATGGACTATGACGATGGTACAAATGAATGAATTATATTTATGAGAATAATTTCTATGACAAATTGTGATGGTTATTATCTTGTTACGCTAAGACAAATTTGGTATAACAGCATTGGTTCGACTTTGAAAATCCACTAAAAATCGTGGAAATTGAATTAAAGACTAGATAAAATATTGAATTAAAGATTAATGAGTCTAGTTTCACATAAAGGAAATGGTGTAAGAAAAAGAATTCTGTATCATGAGATATTTGAATTCTTGTGAGATAGAGTCAGAGTGATTCCAGACTCCCCTGTCTCAACTTTGGAAAATCACTAGAAATTGTAAAAGAATAATTATGAGTTAAAATTCATATGAATGAAATCCTTAATGAGTCTAATTTCAAGAGAAATAGATGGAAACATTATCTGAGTATCGTACTAGGAGATAAATAAAGTTTTGTGAAGAAAGAGTGAAGCTGTCAAACAGCGAAATAGGGGAGATTTTGAATAATAAAATGTACTTATTGGCTAGACCAAAAATTCTAAAAATTTTATGATAATAAGAGATATGAGTCTAGTTTTGGGGAAAATTAACGGATATTAATTTGGAATTCTGTAGCTAAAGTTGTAAATAATGTATCGACTATAACTCTAGTAGACAGCTTGACCAGAATATGAATAAAAGCATAATTATAGTTGCTTTACTTAAGGAAACATGTTATTATAATGCTTATTATTTTCATATGGACTTACTAAGCGTAAAGCTTACTCCCCTTTCCATCTTTTAGTTTTGATAGGTCAGCTCGGGGTTGGAGATCGTCGGAGGCAGCATCACACTATCAGCCTTTACCCTTGGAGTATTGACATGTATGTGTTAAACGTGTTTAAGTGAGTGGCATGTATAGAGACTTAGTTTTTCTATGATCGATGTCGTTGTGATTAGCCAAATGTATTGGCTTATAAAGATTTGTTGTATGTAGCCATGAGATGTGGCTTATAATTGTGACAGCCCAAAATTGACCCTAGTCGGGAAGTGGTTTCGGGACCACAAAACCGAGTTACAAGAAAATTTATTTAATTTTAATTGCATATATTAAATGTGGTAGTGTATGTGTGGAAATAATAAAGGTTTAAAATTAGCCTTAGGAATGTGGATTTTCATGAAAGGACTTAGTTGAGAAATTTAGAAAAGATGATAGATAAATTGAAAGGATTAAATAATAACAAGGTGAGAAGTATGGATTTGCATGTCAAAATGCCCTTAATTCATGAAGTGGCCGGCCATGTGATGATGGTCCTCCATTAAGTCAAGTTAAATACAATTTTATAATGGTAAATGATAAAATAATCTAAATAGAAACATAAATTAATAAGAAATGGAAGGTGGGAGAGTGTCATCTTCTCCTTGCAAAAGCGAACATAAAGGAAGAAGGAAAGAAAAATGGTTAAAAAGCATTCGGTCAACTTAAGGGATTAATCAAGGTAAGATTGCATGTTATTTTTCATTAAATTTTGTTAAATTTAGTTAATAGACAAATCCATATTATAACCCATAGGGTGATTTCTCTATTTGGTGAAAAAAAAATGGGCATTCGGATGTGATCGTTAGATGTTAAGAGGATAGTGTTTGATGCTTTGGAATGGAATATTAGAAAGATGAGTAATGAAATAGCTAATAGATATATGAACCTTGGTATGATATTATGGATAGATATGGAGTTTTTGGTAGTAGAAACATTCGGCCAAATTATTATGTGGAGGAACTATGTGCTCAAATGAAATGAAAAAAAAATGATATTGCATCGAAATTGTATATTCGGCATTTAAAATTAAGTACATAGGTGATGTTAGATTGATCTTGCATATTCGGCTATATAGTATGCACATTGGTGAAATTTCTTTGATTCTATACAATCGACCAAATGAGGAGGTTGGTTTACAAAGTTGAGTTTGATTCATAATTATGTATATTTGAATGTAATCATATTTGGCATAATATTATTTTGGAAGGGATAATACATTTGGCTTTGAGATATAATATGAACATTAGTTAAGACTTGGATGTCTTGAACAAGGATGATTGTAAAAAAAAAAAAAATGGAATTATTAAATTTATATATATATAGGTATCTTGCAAGGTAAATTAAATTACTAAACTTATTTATTTAATCAAGCTCAAGAATCCAAAGGAGGGGAATCAAGCAAAGGCAAAGCAAAGAATATTGAGTAGTTGATTGGGAATCACTTCATCCGACCTAAGGTAAGTCATTAAGCATATAGTTGGTATTAATTCAAATGGTCATAACGTTTATGTAATGATGCTGAATGGAATGAATAAATATATATATGCATGTACGTATGTGATGATGAAAGTGTTGAATGAAAAGAAAAGAGGTGAGATGTATTGAGTTGTTGATCTCGGCACTAAATGTGCGAGTATAAACATTTATGACCATGAGATTGGCGCTACGTGTGCGGGTTTAAATTGTGCAGCACTAAGTGTGCGAATTGACTATGTAGCACTAAGTGTGCGAGTTTGACTATGTAGCACTAAGTGTGCGAATTGACTATGTAGCTTAGTGCGAATTGACTATGTAGCACTAAGTGTGCGAGTTTGACTATGTAGCACTAAGTGTGCGAGTTGACTATGTAGCACTAAGTGTGAGAGTTTGATTATGTAGCACTAAGTGTGCGAGTTGATTATATAGCACTGAGTGTGCGGACTTAATATATATTCTTGAATCATTATGGACACTAAGTGTGCGACGCTATTGAGTCGATCACGGACAGCGGATCGGGTAAGTGTCTTGAGTTCATGGCTAATAGGTGCTATGTCTATACTTGGTGTTGAGCTTGGTAAGTTTGAACCTATGTGACAAATATACTTGAAGTCACGTACATGAAATTTATCGTAGAATGGGTGAAAGGCCGTTTAGTTGTATGTTTGTAACGAAAATAAAATGATTTATGAAAATGCCTCGAATATCCTATTGATGAGTATGTGGATTGTGAATGCATAAATTGGTATGAAATTAAACCGATAGGTCGGAGGAACTATGGTATGGTTCGGAATGGATGGAGTAATTAGCCTCGTTCCATTTTGTTTTCTCTTGTGATAATGTTATTGATGGATGGTAGTACATAGCTTATGACTTACTGAGTTATAAACTCACTCGGTGTTTCCTTGTCACCTATTCTAGGTTTCTTGGACACATCTCTTTTTGCGTGGTCGGGCCGTCATCGAAGTCATCACACCGGCTACCAACCTTTGGTACTTTCTTCTTAGTTGGTCTAGGAGAACATTTCGGCATGTATAGGCTATTATGTTATGTTTGAACTTTGGTATGTAAACTTTTAGCCATGCGAAAATGGCATAAATGTTCGGTTGGATTTGGTTTTATAACGTTAGGTCGTAAGTCTTGGTACTACGATCTTTATGTCATGGTTGATTATTTTTGGTGTTAAAATTTATGTTATGGCAAAAGTGTAGCAGGGGGGGGGATGTTTGACAATGATTAGCCTTTGGTATGGCTAGTCATGATTATAATTTTGTGATATGTATGATGAATTACTAGTTAGATCAATGAGAAATCACTAAATGGACATAGTTGCTTCAGTAACAGATGCTGGCAGCAGCAGTGACGTGGGATTGAAAAATTACAACAATTAGTAGGAATGGAATTAAATAGTGGATAAATTATGTAATCGAAGCTTGATGAGTCTATTTTCATATAGAAGCAACGAAAAGATCATATGGACAGTATGTTAAGAGATATTCAGGTTCTCGTGAGACAGGGCCAGAACGGTTTCTGGATTCCCTGTTCCGACTTTGGAAATTCATTATAAATCAACCAGAGATAATTAGGAGTCATACCATATATGTATAGATTCCTCTCTGAGTCTAGTTTCTATAGAAACAAACGGCATCAGTATTGAAACTCTGTGCAGGGAGATATCCAAGTCGTAATGCACAAAGGTCAGTGTAGTCGATCCCTGTAACATGGGAGACTTTGACTAATAAACTGTACTAATTGGTCAGACCAAAAAATCTAGAAAAAAATGTGTAGATGGGCATATGAGTCTATTTTCAGGGAAAATTTACGGAACTGGATTTCGAGTTTCAGAACTCGAGATATGATTTTTTTAGCGACTAGTACGCAGACTGGCAGCTTGTCTGGAAAATTTTTTTTAAGTGGGTTGAAGTCTGTTAACACCTCGTGTTCTACTCCGGCGACGGCCTCGGGTTCGGGGTGTCACATTTGATTGGTATCAGAGCTATGGTTTAGTCGGTTCTAGGACTACCATAGCACGTATGAGTCTAGCTATACATGCCGAATGTTAACGTTTAACTGTGTGATGACTTCTGACGGTTAAAAATTTATGTTTTGATTAGTAAATGGATCCCGGTGTAGAGAGAACCTTGGCGGATGACATTGAAAGTGTAGCGGCTGCTCCTGCACAAGGGACGCCGCCTGTTGAACCTCAGTCATCTGCGAATAATCAAGGTGAGGGGGCAAAACAAGCCTTCTTTACCATGATGAATGAATGGGTCGCGCAGTATGCCCGAACCAATCCGGCTGTCCAACAATTCCCGAATTTGAATAATCCACCCCCGGAGCCAGTAATGCCATCAGTTACTGATCCTGTGAGGCTGAGTAAGCCACCTGTAGACTTGATTAGGAAGCGCGGGGCTGAGGAGTTCAGGGCCATAGTTACTGATGATGCCGAAAGGGCCGAGTTCTGGCTTGATAACACCATTTGGGTGTTCGATGAACTGTCATGCACACCCGATGAATGTCTAAAGTGTGCTATATCTTTGTTGCGAGACTCAGCCTACTACTGGTGGAGGACCTTGATTTCCATAGTCCCAAACGAACGAGTTACTTGGGATTTCTTCCAAGCGGAATTTCGAAAGAAATATATTAGTCAACGGTTCATCGATCAAAAGCGTAAGGAATTCTTGGAACTCAAGCAAGGCCGTATGACAGTATCTGAATACGAACATGAATTCGTAAGACTCAGTAGGTATGCCCGGGAGTGTGTAGCTGATGAGGTTGCTATGCGCAAAAGATTCGAAGAAGGATTGAATGAAGATTTAAAGCTACTAATGGGTATTTTGGAAATAAAAGAATTCGTAACACTAGTCGAACGAGCCTGCAAGGCGGAAGAACTTGGAAAGGAGAAGAAAAAGGCTGAATTTGAGGCTAGAGACTATCGTAAAAGATCGACGGGTAAAGCTCCATTCTCAGCCGTAAAGAAGTTCAGGGAGGACACTAATAAGTCGAGGACGACTGCGGGAATTTCCATCAGAGCAAGACCATCGACGGACTCCCGAGCTACTTCGGTAGCTAGTGTAGGCAATAATCGTCTAGAGAAACCTGAATGTCCCTAATGTGGAAGACGACACATAGGTGAATGTTGGGGTAAGACTATTAACAGGGCCTGTTACGGATGCGGTTCGAAGGACCACTTCATTAGAGATTGCACGGAGCTTGATGAGAAGAATAAGATTCAAGGTGTAAGACCTAGTGGAGTGACAACTAGAGGTAGACCACCGAGAATTTTAGGAGGTAGGGGTGGTAGTCAGAGAGGGACCTCTGATACGGCTGTTCGAGCCGAGAACCGTACTCCTGCTAGAGCATATGCCATTCGCGCACGAGAGGAGGCATCCTCCCCTGACGTCATCACTGGTACCTTTACTCTCTTTGATACTAATGTGATTGCATTGATTGACCCTGGCTCTACTCATTCATATGTATGTGAAACCTTAGCATCCAGTAAGACTCTACCTGTTGAGTCTACTGAGTTCGTAATTCGGGTGTCAAATCCCTTGGGTCGTTACGTGCTTGTCGACAAAGTGTGTAAGAGATGTCCCCTAGTAATTCGAGGTTCTTGTTTTTCGGCGGACTTGATGCTTTTGCCGTTTGATGAATTTGATGTTATTCTTGGTTTGGATTGGTTGACCGCGCATGATGCGGTTGTGAATTGCAAAAGTAAGACTATCGATTTGAGGTGCGCAAATAACGAGATAATCCGAGTTGAGTCTGCAGACTTAAGGGGGTTGCCAGCTGTAATATCAGCAATGTTGGCCCAGAAATATGTAAGAAAAGGGTGCGAAGCATACCTTGCGTATGTACTTGATGACAAAGAGTTAGAAAAGAAACCCGAATCTGTGCCGGTGGTTTGTGAATACCCGGATGTGTTTCCTGAATAGTTACCGGGTTTGCCACCTGTTCGGGAGATAGAGTTTGGTATTGAGCTTGTACCTGGAACTACGCCAATTTCGATAGCTCCGTATCGTATGGCACTAACCGAGTTAAAAGAATTGAAAGCTCAATTGCAAGAGTTGACAGATAGAGGTTTCGCTCGACCGAGTTTCTCACCTTGGGGTGCACCAGTATTGTTCGTGAAAAAGAAGGACGGAACCATGAGGTTGTGCATTGACTATCGTCAACTGAATAAAGTGACGATAAAGAATAAGTATCCGTTACCGCGTATCGATGATTTGTTCGACCAACTGAAGGGAGCCTCAATGTTCTCAAAAATAGATCTGAGATCGGGCTATTATCAGTTGCGAATTCGAGAATCGGACATACCCAAAACTGCCTTCAGGACGAGATATGGTCACTACGAGTTCTTAGTGATGCCGTTTGGGCTCACTAATGCCCCTGCGGTATTTATGGATTTGATCAATCGGATCTTCAGACCATATTTGGATCGGTTCGTAGTTGTGTTCATTGATGACATCTTGGTCTATTCAAGAGATGAGATCGAACATGCTGAACACTTGAGATTAGTGTTGCAAGTTTTGCGGGATAAGAAGTTATATGCTAAGTTCAGTAAGTGTGAGTTCTGGTTAAGAGAGGTTAGCTTCTTGGGTCATGTGGTATCCGCATCGGGTATTCGAGTTGACCCGAACAAAATCTCAGCCATACTTAACTGGAAACCTCCGAGAAGTATTACTGAGGTTCGGAGCTTTTTGGGACTCGCCGGTTATTACCGACGATTTGTCAAAGGTTTCTCGATGATAGCCACACCAATGACGAAGCTACTTCAAAAGGATGCTAAGTTTGAATGGACGGAGAAATGTCAGAAAGGCTTCGATCAACTGAAAACTCATTTGACTGAAGCTCCAATTTTAGTGCAACCCGAATCAGGCAAAGAGTTTGTCATTTATAGTGACGCATCCCTACTCGGGTTGGGTTGCGTATTGATGCAAGAAGGTCGAGTTGTGGCCTATGCGTCGAGACAATTGAAGCCACACGAGAGAAATTATCCAACCCATGATCTCGAGCTAGCCGCCATCGTATTTGCTTTGAAAATATGGCGACATTATTTGTTTGGCGAAAAGTGCCATGTATTTTCGGATCACAAAAGTCTCAAATATTTGATGACTCAAAGAGACTTAAATCTGCGACAAAGACGTTGGCTTGAGTTGTTGAAAGATTACGAGCTTGTCATTGATTACCACCCGGGAAAGGCTAATGTGGTTGCGGACGCCTTAAGCCGAAAATCGCTGTTTGCTTTACGAGCGATGAATGTGCACTTGTCTATTCTACCCGACAATGTGTTAGTAGCTGAATTAAAAGCCAAACCATTATTGATTCATCAAATTAGTGAAGCTCAGAAAGTCGACGATGAATTGGTTGCAAAACGGGCTGAATGTATTCCGAATATGGAATCCGAATTTTAAATTGATGATGACGATTGTTTGAGGTTCAGAAGTCGGTTGTGTGTTCCAAGAAATTCAGAACTCATTTCGATGATTCTGAACGAAGCTCATTGTAGCCGAATGTCAATTCACCCGGGGAGTACGAAAATGTACAACGATTTGAAACGATGGTTTTGGTGGCATGGTATGAAACGGGACATCTCCGACTTTGTTTCGAGATGTTTAATATGTCAACAAGTGAAAGCGGAACATCAAGTGCCTTCAGGATTACTTCAGCCGATCATGATACCCGAGTGGAAATGGGATCGAGTCACAATGGACTTTGTGTCCGGACTACCATTGTCAACAAGTAAGAAGGATGCGATCTGGGTTGTTGTTGATAGACTGACTAAGTCGGCTCACTTTATCCCTGTGCGTACGGATTTTTCATTGGATAAACTAGCCGAATTGTATGTTTCTCAGATTGTGAGATTACATGGAGTACCTATTTCTATCGTGTCGGATAGAGATCCGAGATTCACCTCGCGATTTTGGAAGAAATTGCAAGAAGCGTTGGGTACCAAGCTGCATTTTAGCACCGCTTTTCATCCACAAACCGATGGTCAATCCGAGCGGATGATTCAGATACTTGAGGATATGTTGAGATGTTGCATCCTCGAGTTTAGTGGTTCATGGGAACGGTATTTATCTTTGATTGAATTTGCTTACAACAATAGTTTTCAATCAAGTATTAAGATGGCACCTTACGAGGCTTTGTACGGTCGTAAATGCCGTACACCATTGTTTTGGACCGAGCTCGGTGAAAGTAAAATTTTCGGAGTTGATTTGATTAAAGATGCCGAACAGAAAGTAAAGGTAATCCGTGAAAGTCTGAAGGCAGCCACAGATCGTCAGAAATCGTATGCGGACTTGAAACGAAAGGACATTGAATATCAGGTGGGAGATAAAGTGTTCCTTAAAGTTTCGCCTTGGAAAAAGGTACTCAGGTTTGGCCGTAAGGGCAAGTTGAGCCCGAGATTCATTGGGCCGTACGAAATCTCCGAACGAGTTGGTCCGGTTGCATATAGATTGATTTTGCCCCCTGAACTTGAAAGGATACACGATGTTTTCCATGTCTCGATGCTTCGACGATATAGGTCCGACCCGTCACACGTAATCACTCCATCTGAGATTGAGATTCAGCCTAACTTGAGTTATGAAGAAGAACCGGTTCGCATTTTGGTGCGTGAAGTAAAAGAGTTGCGAAATAAGAAAATCCCATTAGTGAAGGTGTTGTGGCATAAACACGGAATTGAAGAAGCCACTTGGGAACTTGAGGACTCTATGAAGGATCGATATCCAAAATTATTCACCGGTAAGATTTTCGGGGACGAAAATTTCTTGAGTGGGGGAGAGTTGTGACAGCCCAAAATTGACCCTAGTCGGGAAGTGGTTTCGGGACCACAAAACCGAGTTACAAGAAAATTTATTTTAATTTTAATTGCATATATTAAATGTGGTAGTGTATGTGTGGAAATAATAAAGGTTTAAAATTAGCCTTAGGAATGTGGATTTTCATGAAAGGACTTAGTTGAGAAATTTAGAAAAGATGATAGATAAATTGAAAGGATTAAATAATAACAAGGTGAGAAAGTATGGATTTGCATGTCAAAATGCCCTTAATTCATGAAGTGGCCGGCCATGTGATGATGGTCCTCCATTAAGTCAAGTTAAATACAATTTTATAATGGTAAATGATAAAATAATCTAAATAGAAACATAAATTAATAAGAAATGGAAGGTGGGAGAGTGTCATCTTCTCCTTGCAAAACCGAACATAAAGGAAGAAGGAAAGAAAAATGGTTAAAAAGCATTCGGTCAACTTAAGGGATTAATCAAGGTAAGATTGCATGTTATTTTTCATTAAATTTTGTTAAATTTAGTTAATAGACAAATCCATATTATAACCCATAGGGTGATTTCTCTATTTGGTGAAAAAAAAAATGGGCATTCGGATGTGATCGTTAGATGTTAAGAGGATAGTGTTTGATGCTTTGGAATGGAATATTAGAAAGATGAGTAATGAAATAGCTAATAGATATATGAACCTTGGTATGATATTATGGATAGATGTGGAGTTTTTGGTAGTAGAAACATTCGGCCAAATTATTATGTGGAGGAACTATGTGCTCAAATGAAATGAAAAAAAAATGATATTGCATCGAAATTGTATATTCGGCATTTAAAATTAAGTACATAGGTGATGTTAGATTGATCTTGCATATTCGGCTATATAGTATGCACATTGGTGAAATTTCTTTGATTCTATACAATCGACCAAATGAGGAGGTTGGTTTACAAAGTTGAGTTTGATTCATAATTATGTATATTTGAATGTAATCATATTTGGCATAATATTATTTTGGAAGGGATAATACATTTGGCTTTGAGATATAATATGAACATTAGTTAAGACTTGGATGTCTTGAACAAGGATGATTGTAAAAAAAAAAATGGAATTATTAAATTTATATATATATAGGTATCTTGCAAGGTAAATTAAATTACTAAACTTATTTATTTAATCAAGCTCAAGAATCCAAAGGAGGGGAATCAAGCAAAGGCAAAGCAAAGAATATTGAGTAGTTGATTGGGAATCACTTCATCCGACCTAAGGTAAGTCATTAAGCATATAGTTGGTATTAATTCAAATGGTCATAACGTTTATGTAATGATGCTGAATGGAATGAATAAATATATATATGCATGTACGTATGTGATGATGAAAGTGTTGAATGAAAAGAAAAGAGGTGAGATGTATTGAGTTGTTGATCTCGGCACTAAATGTGCGAGTATAAACATTTATGACCATGAGATTGGCGCTACGTGTGCGGGTTTAAATTGTGCAGCACTAAGTGTGCGAATTGACTATGTAGCACTAAGTGTGCGAGTTTGACTATGTAGCACTAAGTGTGCGAATTGACTATGTAGCTTAGTGCGAATTGACTATGTAGCACTAAGTGTGCGAGTTTGACTATGTAGCACTAAGTGTGCGAGTTGACTATGTAGCATTAAGTGTGAGAGTTTGATTATGTAGCACTAAGTGTGCGAGTTGATTATATAGCACTGAGTGTGCGGACTTAATATATATTCTTGAATCATTATGGACACTAAGTGTGCGACGCTATTGAGTCGATCACGGACAGCGGATCGGGTAAGTGTCTTGAGTTCATGGCTAATAGGTGCTATGTCTATACTTGGTGTTGAGCTTGGTAAGTTTGAACCTATGTGACAAATATACTTGAAGTCACGTACATGAAATTTATCGTAGAATGGGTGAAAGGCCGTTTAGTTGTATGTTTGTAACGAAAATAAAATGATTTATGAAAATGCCTCGAATATCCTATTGATGAGTATGTGGATTGTGAATGCATAAATTGGTATGAAATTAAACCGATAGGTCGGAGGAACTATGGTATGGTTCGGAATGGATGGAGTAATTAGCCTCGTTCCATTTTGTTTTCTCTTGTGATAATGTTATTGATGGATGGTAGTGCATAGCTTATGACTTACTGAGTTATAAACTCACTCGGTGTTTCCTTGTCACCTATTCTAGGTTTCTTGGACACATCTCTTTTTGCGTGGTCGGGCCGTCATCGAAGTCATCACACCGGCTAGCAACCTTTGGTACTTTCTTCTTAGTTGGTCTAGGAGAACATTTCGGCATGTATAGGCTATTATGTTATGTTTGAACTTTGGTATGTAAACTTTTAGCCATGCGAAAATGGCATAAATGTTCGGTTGGATTTGGTTTTATAACGTTAGGTCGTAAGTCTTGGTACTACGATCTTTATGTCATGGTTGATTATTTTTGGTGTTAAAATTTATGTTATGGCAAAAGTGTAGTAGGGGGGGGGATGTTTGACAATGATTAGCCTTTGGTATGGCTAGTCATGATTATAATTTTGTGATATGTATGATGAATTACTAGTTAGATCAATGAGAAATCACTAAATGGACATAGTTGCTTCAGTAACAGATGCTGGCAGCAGCAGTGACGTGAGATTGAAAAATTAAAACAATTAGTAGGAATGGAATTAAATAGTGGATAAATTATGTAATCGAAGCTCGATGAGTCTATTTTCATATAGAAGCAACGAAAAGATCATATGGACAGTATGTTAAGAGATATTCAGGTTCTCGTGAGACAGGGCCAGAACGGTTTCTGGATTCCCTGTTCCGAATTTGGAAATTCATTATAAATCAACCAGAGATAATTAGGAGTCATACCATATATGTATAGATTCCTCTTTGAGTCTAGTTTCTATAGAAACAAACGGCATCAGTATTGAAACTCTTTGCAGGGAGATATCCAAGTCTTAATGCACAAAGGTCAGTGTAGTCGATCCCTGTAACATGGGAGACTTTGACTAATAAACTGTACTAATTGGTCAGACCAAAAATTCTAGAAAAAACTGTGTAGATGGGCATATGAGTCTATTTTCAGGGAAAATTTACGGAACTGGATTTCGAGTTTCAGAACTCGAGATATGATTTTTTTTAGTGACTAGTATGCAGACTGGCAGCTTGTCTGGAAAATTTTTTTTAAGTGGGTTGAAGTCTGTTAACACCTCGTGTTCGACTCCGGCGACGGCCTCGGGTTCGGGGTGTCACAATAATGATTTTGGCTTGTAAGCCTATTCATCCATGATATATGTAAATGTTTCGTGATTTGAGTATGTGGTTATGCTTGCTCACTATGTATAAGAAGTATATAACATATATACATGGTGAATGACTTAGGACCATTTGATGTGGTCATGGCTATGGAATAAATGTGTGATATGGTAGTAAGTTGATAATACCCTGAACATGGATGTTTAATTTATAAGTTTGTAAACATAGTATAATGGTATAAGGAGTAAAAATGGGTGACTTTAGGCTTGGAAAAATAGCCTATTAGGGTCCACATGGTTGGACACACGAGTGTATGTCTAGGCCGTGTGTGAAACACGGTTCCCTCCCATGGGTGTGTGCTATGGTCGTGTGTCCCTTGCATTTAAATTTTTGAGTTAGTATAGGACACAGGTGGGTCACACAGGCGTGTTCCATAGCCGTGTCCCAAAGTCAGTATTGAACACGGACAGGCAGCATGGGCGCGTGCCATAGCTGTGTTCAAAAGTCAGTGTTGCCCACAGGCTAAGGGCATGGGTGTGCCCCAAGCCACACGGGCGTGGGAATCCACATGGCCCACCTACACGGGCGTGTGGTGCTCCAATGCTAGAAATTTATTAAGTTACCCAAAGTTTACCAAATGTTTTTGGTTTTGTCCCGAACTGTCTTAATGTAAGTTATAGGCATCGATGGCCTGCTAAAGGGACAATAACATATGTTCTAAAAGTTTTAATTTTGGGTGAAATTTGGTGACTCGGTTTTATATGTTTATGAATGTTTAAGTCTGGTAATGCCTCGAGCCCTGTCCCAGTGTTGGTTAAAGCCACATTTCTCACCCTCCACATGCATAACTAAACACCACACTTCATGCTATTTCAAAACACACAGGCAATTACAACATGGCAAATTCATCTACAAATCAAAACATTATACCACAAACCAAATCACTACTCAAAACTCAATCTTATACATATCCAAAACAACATATCATTATAAAAAATTTTGCATATCTTCCTTATGTATTAATCTCAATCTTTCATCACCTAAATCATGCTTCTCAAACATATCAATTCATTATTTATACTTCATACTAAAATATGCCAACATAAAAGCATTATAAACATCACATATGTCATTTATGAAACACATACTTTAGGCCAACTTAAATGGCCAATACACACCAACCTTTATAAGCCAAATCAAATGGCTAAAATCATAACAAAATATATCATCTTAACACTAGCCTATACCTACCATAAACCAAGCCTCAAAGTGTAAAAATACCGTAATTCAGTAACCGGATAGTGTGATATGATCTCCGTTGACTTCCAACCTAAGCAAACATCCAAAACACTACAAAACATAAAACAAATAACACAAAGTAAGCTTCACAGCTTAGTAAGTTCGTATATGAGTCTAAAATGATCATAACATTCATATAACAGTTTCGAACTAGATAAATCTTTAACAATTAAAGCATCAATTCATGAACTAATTTCAAATTATTCATGTCCTCATTCATAAGTTTTCAACTTTATATAACTCGACAATCATATACATTCATACCTGGCCATTTAGCTCGTTTACCGAATTCAAATACCATATCAGCATGAATTCTTCTAAGCATAAACTTTTAATAATTCACCGGCATAAAGCCTGCTAGGCATAAGCTTGAATTACACACTGGCTCAAGGCCTGCTAGACTTAAAGTCTGATTTTATATTCACCTGCAATAAGCCTGCTAGGCATAAAGCCCGATTACATTCACCAGCACAATGCTTGCTAGGCTTAAAGCCCGAATATCACTATTATAAAACTATTTCGTGCACAATTCATATAACAAAAACTTCAGATATTTCATATCGGCCATTTAAACTTTTAATGATATAACTTAGTCAATTAAACTCAAATACAGTTTTTCTATTTTTAAACACATTCGACTAGCTCTTTTATGAATCTATAGATTCCAAAACAGCATATTAAACCAAGTCACATTCAATATAAATGATGTTTAATTGCTTAAAGACTTACACTTTCTTTCTCGACTTGACTTTGCCCGTTGAACCATTCGAAATCGTTAAGGATACACGGTAATCACATATAGCTCGTACAATGTCATATCCTAGATATGGTCTTACATGTTATCATATATCAATGCCACTGTCCCACACAGGGTCTTACACGAAGTCACATCTCGGTAACCTAATGTCATGACATTTGTATCCTATACCATTCTTAAAGTTCGTACGTGCTTTCGGATGTCATGACTTTGTCGATTCTTTCTCGTATTAAATCATTTGATATTCATGAAAATTCAATGATAATAAACAAGTATTTATAACACAATTTAAATACGTTTATTAGCATATGACCTTACCTGGCTAAGTTGTAGAGATACCAAAGTTTAGGGCATTTTGGTAATTTTCCCATTTTCCTTGATTTTCCACTCGATCTTGATCTAAATTAATAATTTCATTCAATACATTAATTTAGACAGTAAAACACTTCATTTCATGCAATTTGGTCATTTTTTACATTTTTACAAAATTGCCCCTAAAGTTTTACTTTTATTCAACTTAGTCCCGGAGCTCAAAACATACAAATTAACCATTTTTAACCATAATTAAGCTTAGACAAATGTTCATGATATCAAAACAGCCCATAAATCACTTTATGGTAAAATTACATTTTTGCCCCTAATATTTCAATTTCTTTACAATTTAGTCCCTATATCATAAAAATGCAAATTCATGAAATTGAGTACAATCCTACTATAGCCAAATATCACCAATGTCCCTAATACCCCACACATTTTATTTATTCACACTTTTACCACAATTTATCATATTTCACAATTTAGTCCAAAATTGAATTTTTTAATAAAATTCACTTAACAAAACTCACTAATCTAACATCAAAGATTTATTTTCTATCATTAAACATCAAGATAATCAAACATTAAATAATGGCATCATCCATATACTTTAACAATTTTGAAATCGGAGATACGGGCTAGCTAGATTATGAAGTAACGATCTCAAAACCGTAAAAATTATCAAAAACCGGGACGAAACAGACTTACATGCATGAAGATGAATGGCCGAACCTTAAAAGAACAACCATGGCTTTCTTTTATTTCATATTTGGCTGAAAGAGATGAACTTTTCATGCATTTTCATGTTTTATTTATTTAATTAACCTTTAATAACCTATTTACAATTTTACCCTTAATGTAAAACCACTAAAATATTTCATGTATGACCAAACATGTCCACTCACAATTTAAATGGTTTAATTACCATTTGAGGACTTTCACTTTAAAAGCCAAATCCAAATAACACCTTTTTATAATAGCATGCAACTTTTGCGTTTTACGCGATTTAGTCCTTTTTGCTTAATTAACTATCGAAACGATAAAAGTTTTCAACGAAACTTTAATACCATCTTGTTGCCACTATGTAAATATTTATAAAAATATTTAAGACTAGATTTATAGAAAAGAGGTCCCGATACCTCATTTTCTAAACGCACTTGACCTTAGGGTCATACCACTTGAACTTAATAAATCGCTTATAAAATAAAAATCACAATATTAAAAACATTTTGAAAATCACAATTAACTCGTAAATATTAAATATAATATTTACAAACCTACTCGTTGAATTTTGTGGCACCAAAACCACTGTTCCGATTAACCCTAAAAACGACCTGTTACACGGTTGCAGAACTACCTTCATTTACATATTGGGCTTAAAAGCCGTCGTTGGATCCACGATTGTCAAGCAACCATGCGATCCTCTTATACTTCCTCTGTTCCATACTTGCCAACCCATATGCAACCTAAGCAGAATATCATATGTATGCAGTAGATATGCGTGTCACATCCATAAAATTTACATTCAACACCTAGGGGTATTTTGGTTATTTTCGCCCTTAGGGGCATTTCGAAAATTTTCTCTTTAATACGGTTTCCACTTACCTCAACCCGTTAACAAATCCCGTGAGCTAAGATGAGCGAATACTATGCACCAGGTAGGATTCCAAAGAAGAGGAGGTGAGTCATTAAGATCGCTTAAGTACCAAGCTCTCCCTAGATCCAATCCTAGACATGCATATACCCGTTACCACACCTTAACCCTATGACTTGTTCACGGTTGCAATATATTAATTAAGTTTTATGTAGTTATCATATACTAGGCCCAAAACCCCTACTTACATGCATATGGCCCACTTGGCCCAATCTCATTTATATGGCCCATCAGGCCCAATTCATATTCATATGGCCCATTAGGCCCAAATCACCTTTATATGGCCCGTTAGGCCCAAATCACCATATATTCATGCTCAAACACAAATTTTCTATCACATAGCATCAATTATCAAATTTTGCCTATTATGTGCCCAATAGCCCATCGGGACCATTATGCCTATTCTGGCTCGGTTGGTCAGATCACAGCCCAAGTCCATGGAATCACCCATAGGCCTCAGACAATCTATCAGTTTCCTCTTCACGAGTGTTCACGCACTCGTAAGACTACTGCAGCCAAACTTTTGACTTTTCGGCATTTCGGCTTTTGTCGATCTACTTGTGTGTGCAGTGTATGTACACACCTGGTAAGCAAGCGTGCTGCAATTCCCTTAGTCACAAACCTACAAACGATATCACCCTTCAATTAATCGCATGCTTAATACATATCTTTATTAAAATCGAAACCTCACCTTAACCTTACCTTGCGCGATAAGTATAACAACCCCTTCTTAAATCACTAACCATGATCAACTCCTAGATCTGCACCAATATTAACTATTAAAACTAGAATAATAGGAGACTCATATCCAACACAAGTCCCCTTATTTAACTATGAACATTCGGCAACCTTAGCCAAAGGGAGAGGAATTCTTACCAAAACCGCAAACACCTAAAGAGTAATTTCGACAGAGAGCTAAGATCCGAGATCCGATACTAATTCCCTACCACAGTTTCTTAGAAATAGTGAGGAAAGAACAACGTAATAGGTTCTTAGCAAAACCGATTGGAAGAACAAACACTTACACTAGATTCAGTCGAAGAGTATTTGGCCATTGGAAGATTCGGCTTTTCGGCTTTTAAACTTAGTATGGTGAATAAGGTTTATTTGTTACAGATTAAAGAAGAACAGTAGAAGAAGGAATCGGCTAAATGAAATAAAGAAAATTGTGTAGAGAAAAAATAGAAATCGGCATAAAGAAAAGAGAGTAAAAAAAAGGGTTTTCGGTAACAGGGTGAAGGAAATTCGACATTAGCCTGGCAACCCTACATTCGGCACTTATTTATAGCTCCTATAGCTGAATTGCCTGGCCCTCAGTTCCCCATTCGGCTCCATCTCTTCCCCTTTCTCATCTCCTCATTTTTCTCCCTGATAACCTTTGATCCTTTCCTTAATTTTCTCCTCTGAACACTCCCCTTTGGAGTCCATCTTCACGCCACTTCTGACCTTTTAGAAGGCCAAAATTAAACTTTTAAAAACAATAAGCTAGGATTCGAACCTTGGATCTCCTTGCTAGCTACTAACGCCACCTCCCTACACTCTAAGTGGCGTCACTTAGCCACTCTTCCACAAGGCTTTTTGATGCCATTTTCACTTATCCTTATTTAAAAGCCCAACTACTTGCCAACAAGGTCCTTTTAATTATTAAACCATAATTTATTCTACCCCTAGATTCGAACTCAAACCTTAAAGAAGACCTACTATCGTGTAATTAACACTTAACTGGAATTGCTAAGGAAAAAAGCAAAAAAATTCAAGATTTCAGGATTTTTTTTTGGTTTTGGGATTTTTGGGGCGTTATAACTCTACCTCCTAAAAGAAATTTTGTCCTTGAAATTTTACCTGATGCAAACAGTTGAGGATATTGACGTCGCGTCACTTCCTCAGGTTCCCAAGTAGCTTCCTCAGCCTTGTGATTCCGCCAAAGCACTTTGACTAATGGAACAGACTTCCTTCTCAATTTTTTGACATCTCGACCAATTATTTTATGGGATTTTCCTCAAAAGTTAGGTCTGGCCTGACCTCGATTTCCTTAATCGCCACGACATGTGAAGGATTCAAGCGATACTATCTCAACATGGAAACATGGAACACGTTAATACCTTATAACCCGATTTGCTGATAAGCGACTGGCCCAATCTGCCTTATAACCCGATATAGCCCAATGAACCTTGGCTTAGCTTACCCTTCCATCCAAACCTTAATACCTTATTCCAATGAGAGACCTTAAGGAAAACTAAGTCCCCCTTTGCAAACTCTATTTCTCGACGCTTAAGGTCAACATACGACTTTTGCCTATCAGAGGCCTCCTTCAACCGATCCTTCAACCGATCTCGGATCAATTTCACCTTATCCTCAGTATCGGCTACTAACTCAAGGCCCAAAACCCTTCATTTGCCCAACTCCATCCAACATGTTGGAGTTCGACACCTGCGGCCATACAATGCTTCGTACGGAGCCATCCCAATTCTTGCTTGATAGCTATTATTGTACGCGAATTCAGCTAATGGTAAGTAGTCCCCCCAGCTACCTCGGAACTCAATCACGCATCCCCTCAACATATCTTCCAATACTTGGATCATCCTTTCCGACTGTCCATCAGTTTGAGGGTGGAAAGTCGTACTGAAGTTCAACCTAGTACCCAACGCCTCATGCAGCTTCTTCCAAAATTGTGAAGTGAAATGTGGGTTCCTATTAGATATTATGGATACTGGAACTCTGTGCAATCTTACAATCTCTGCCACATATAGCCTAGCTAGCTTTTGCAACCAGTAGTCGGTGCGAACTGGTACAAAATGGGAAGACTTGCTTAATCGATCCACTATAACCCATATCGATTCTTTCCTAGTAGGCGTCAAGGGTAGCCTGCTAACAAAGTCCATAGTTATCCTTTCCCACTTCCAGAGTGGAATCTTTACTGGCTGAAGCAACCCTAAGGGCAACTGATGTTCCGCCTTCACCTTTTGACAAACCAAGCATTTACCTACGAACTCTATAACCTCACACTTAAGTCCAGGCCACCAATAAAGCTTATGCAAATTCCAATACATCTTGTTTCCCTAGGATGCATAGCATAGAGACCGCTATGTATTTCCCGCAGAATGGACTGCCTTAGCTCATTGTCCTTTGGTATACACATTCTCTCACGGAAACACAATACTCCTTCACTATTTATCCCAAAGTCTGATGTCACCCCACTCTCCACTTGTTTAAAATGAGCACTCAAAGTCTCATCCACTAATTGCTTACTCCTTATCTGCTCGACCCACACTGGCTTTACTTGAAGCTCAGCTAACAAGCTACCATCATCCACCAAGCTTAAACGGGAGAGCATAGCTCTCAAGTCTGACTTAGCCCTACGACTCAATGCGTCGGCTACCACATTTTCTTTGCCAAGGTGGTATTCAATCGTAAAATCATAATCCTTCAATAACTTCCCCCACCTACGCTGCCTAAGGTTGAGCTCCTTCTAAGTAAGGAGGTACTTCAAACTCTTGTGGTCCGAATGAATTACGCACTTCTCCCCGTATAAGTAATGCCTCCATATCTTTAGTGCGAAAACCACCGCAGCTAGCTCTAAATCATGGGTTGGGTAATTCACCCCGTGAGTCTTAAGTTGTCGTGACGCATACGCAACCACATTTCATTCTTGCATCAATACACAACCTAAGCCCACATGCGACGTGTCACTATAAACCATAAACTCCTTCCCAAGCACTAGCTGAATCTACACAGGGTCCTCCGTTAAAATTTTCTTGAGTCTTCCAAAACTCTCTTGCTACTTGTCCGTCCAAACAAACAGTACCCCATTCTCAAAAATTTAGTTAAAGGTGCAGCAATTACTAAAAAGCCCTTAACAAACAGCCTATAGTATCCAGCCAAGCCCAGAAAGCTTCGAATTTCTGATACTGACTTGGGTGTTTCGATTCTAACACTGCCTCAACTTTCTGGGGATCCACCTTAATCCCCTCAGCTGACACCACATGTCCTAGAAAAGTAACCTCCCTCACACTTACTGAATTTAGCATACAGCTGGTTCTTCCTCAAAGTCTGCAACACAATCCTTAAGTGCGCATCATGCTCATCTTCATCCCTTGAATACACCAAGATGTCATCTATAAAAACTACCACGAATTTGTGACACCCCTAATTTGACCCTAGTAGGAAAGGCCTAATAGCCGATGTGATGAATGTGTATATGTGTGATAAGGCCTAATAGCCGATGTGATGAATGTGAAAGTGTATATATGTGATAAGGCCTAATGGTCGATGTGATGAATGTGAAAGTGTATATATATGTGATAAGGCCTAATAGCCGATGTGATGAATGTGAAAGTGTATATGTGTGATAAGGCCTAATAGCCGATGTGATGAATGTGAAAGTGTATATGTGTGATAAGGCCTAATAGCCGATGTGATGAATGTGAAAGTGTATATGTGTGATAAGGCCTAATAGCCGATGTGATGAATGTGAAAGTGTATATATGTGATAAGGCCTAATAGCCGATGTGATGAATGTGAAAGTATATATATGTAATAAGGCCTAATGGCCGATGTGATGAATGTGAAAGTGTATATATGTGATAAGGCCTAGTGGCCGATGTGATGAATGTGAAAGTGTATATATGTGACAGGGCCGAGTGGCCAACGTGATGGATGTGAAAGTGCATAAATGTGATAAGTCCCGAAGGGCATTTGTGTCAGTACTATATCCGGGTTAAAACCCCACAGGCTTTATGCGAGAATATTATCGCTGATTAATGTCCGTAAGCTTTGTGCTCGTACTATATCCGAGCTCTAAAGACCCGATGACTACGTGTGGGAATTTTGTCCGGGTAAGACCCGATAACTTCGTGTGGAGATTATGTCCGGGTAAGACTTCGTAATAAGAATTGCTTATAAATATATTCAATGCGAAAGGTTAAACAGGTATGTACTCCAAGTTTATATGTGAGCTTGATTTGCACTAAATCATAAGGTAGTTATGTGATGCATACGAGAGCAATCTATGAGACTATTCCTATGATTATGTGACATCGGATCAGTGTGAGAGGCGATGTGAAATCATACGATGTATCTATGTCACATGAGCTCACTTTTATGTGAAAGTTTATCTGCCTATTGTATATGATGAGATGTACATATTCGGTAAAGGGATGGTATGCCCGAAGGAAGAGTGAAATAAAAATACGAACAACTATGTTATAATTTGATTGTTATCTGTTGACCCTGCTTAAAACTTACTAAGCATTGTAATGCTTACTCCGTTTACTCTGTTTCCTCTGTTTTATAGATCTCATTGCGAAGCTACAGGCTCGGGGATCGTCAGCAACTAGTCACACTATCACTATCCACTGCTTGGTACTGCTATGTTTTGGATTATCTTATGGCATGTATAAAATAGACTAGTGGCGGAAGAATATTTTGGTTAATGTATATAGCCATGCGAAAATGGCTTATATATGTTTGAGCATAATGTTATAATCATTTGGTATGGAATGGTTAATCACTATCATAATTTGTGCTATTTATGCTAAAAGGGCTAGTTGAATCATGGAAACTATGAAATAGGTAAAGTCTACCTTAAAGGCAGATGCTGGCAGCAGCAGTGATGTAGATTTGGAAAATCATTAAAAATAGTAGGATTGGAATTAAATAATGAATAAATTATGTAAACGAACCTTGATGAATCTATTTTCATAGGAAAGTAACGAAACGATCATATGGACAGTATGTTAAGAGATATTCAGGTTCTCGTGAGACAGGTCCAGAATGGTTTCTGGATTCCCTGTTCCGACTTTGGAAATTCATTATAAATTAACCAGAGATAATTAGGAGTCATGCCATACATGTATAGATTCCTCTCTGAGTTAATTTCTATAGAAACAAACGGCATCAGTATTGAAGCTCTGTACAGGGAGATATCCAAGTCGTAAGGCGCAAAGGTCAGTGTAGTCGATCCCTGTAACATGGGAGACTTTGACTAATAAACTGTACTAATTGGCCCGACCAAAAATTCTAGAAAAAATATGTAGATGGGAATATGAGTATAGTTTCAGGAAAAATTTACGAAACGGATTTTCGAGTTGTGAAACTCAAGATATGATTTTTAAGGTGACAGTGTCGCAGTTAGCCAACTGCCTGGAAAATTTTAAAATGGACTGCGATAGTAAGCGAATTTAGTCTGTGAACCCCTCGTGTCCGACTCCAGCAACGATCTTGGGTACGGGGTATTACAATTTTATTGGTATCAGAGCCTCGGTTTAGTCGATTCTAGGACTAACGTAGCACGCGTGAGTCTATTTATACATGCCATAAAGTGATAAAATGATAGTGTGATGATTTTTGGCTATTAAAATGTGTTTGCTGTATTGCAATGAATCTTGATCCCGATCGAGCTGTAGCAAGCTTCTGACTATGAGAATCTGCGATATAACTTCACTTAGATATGCCTGAATTATTAAGTTGATCAGGTACGTATCATGTACTCGTATTTGAATTTCGATTTGGATTGAATTATAAGGGTATAAGTGATGCAATTTTGAAGGAGTGTTATGACTATAAATGTGATTTTTGTATGTGGCTATGGAACTGGAAGTTGAATGGTCGATAAGCATGTTGTGTTTGTATTCAAGTAATGTAAATGATATACTAATGTGTATTGCTATATGTGTATATGTATGTAGAGACGAAATTGTCGAATGTAAAAAGGCAGTGAAGCGTATAGAGTGGTTGGTTTTCAGCACTAAGTGTGCGGGCAATAAGTGTTCATGGTTGTGAGATTGGCACTAAGTGTGCGGGCAATAAGTGTTCACGGTTGTGAGATTGGCCTAAGTGTGCGGGCAATAAGTGTTCACGGTTGTGAGATTGGCACTAAGTGTGCGGGCTTGAAATGCATGGCACTAAGTGTGCAAGTTTAAAGTACATGGCACTAAGTGTGCGTGGTTGATTATTAAGCACTATGTGTGCGAACCCACTATATATATATTTTCTATCAATTATTTATATTAAGGGTGCGACCTTACCAAGTCGATTTCGGACAGCGGAAAGGGGTAAGTTCTTGAGTAATAGAGCTTAAATTATGATCTGATTAGATCATGTTTTAAGCAAATCAAAATCATGCTTTTTGTGTGTGGCTATTGAGCCGAAATTGCAAGAATGATAAGTGTCTTGTGTTTGAGTTTTGCTAATGAAAATGAAATACGAATGTGTCATGATTTATTGTTAAATGTGCACGGTTATTCGAATGATGTCCGGGCTAAGTCCCGAAGGCTTTGTGCTAAGTGACCATATCCGGACTAAGATCCGAAGGCATTGGTGCGAGTTACTAAATCTGGGCTAAGTCCCGAAGAGCAATCATGCTGGTGACGTGTATTCGGGCCTTCGTACCTAGTAGGCTTCGTGCCGGTAATTTGAGCAAAGTTTAAGTGCTCATTACTATACGAATTCAAATTTAAATGAGATGATATGTTTAAAAATGTACATACATGATGTTTATAGACTTGGTTAAGTCATATCAATGTGTATTAACGAATGAATAAGAGCACTATGTATGTGAATGATTAGAGGCACTGTGTGTGTGCGAATTCCTTTAACCGAGCACTATGAGTGCGAGATCGGTCAGTGGGCACTAAGTGTGTGAAGTGGAATTCATGTAAGACCTCGTTTGGGATGAAGGCATTGATTTGAGATAGTGTGTAAGACCATGTCTGGGACATGGCATCGGCTCGATATGTGAGAATATGTAAGACCATATCTAGGATATGGCATTGTAAGAGCTATATGTGCTATTGCTGAATGGACACTATTTTGTTAATCTTGTTCAAGAAATTATTTTGATTAAGTTTCGACATTCGAAAGTTTGAAAGAATTTTTGATGAATGTTGATAATTTTGGATATATGAGTTATGCGCTAGAATAAATCTCATGCCAGTGTATTATATTAGGCTTTATGCCTATTCAACTGTATACGGGTAACGTTAACTATGATTGAATGTGCTAAATGAACTAAATGTTCAGGTACGTGGAAGTTGACTTTTCTTTTGGAAATGAGTTAAGTTGAATATTGAGATGTGATAAAGTTATAAAGGATATTTATTGGGATGTTTGAGTATATGTGTACTTTCGGTTAGGTTACAGCTTATTCATGAATGAAAATGTGGGTTGATGATGTGAATTATACATGTTAATATGTGCTTAATATGTGTTTGAAATGCACTTGTGAATTAAGTTAAGTGATTATTGCTTATGAAATCAAGAAAATGAGATATTTGTGCATACCTGTAGAAATGTTTATGTATTTGTTTTAAGATAAGAAAATGATTTTATAGATCGATGCGAAATCAATAATGAATTACAATTGCTATCGATGAGCTAATGTTTATATGAATATAATTCAATAAGAGGACGTTGTCCTAAACTATGCATCGGTGGAAATTTTCGGGGACGAAAATCCCTAAAGGGGGGGAGAGTTGTGACACCCCTAATTTGACCCTAGTCGGAAAGCGGTTTCGGGACCGCTAAACCGAGTAACCAAATTACTTGAACATGATATTTATTGTCTAAGATAAATGTGTGAAAGTTTTGAGCTTCGATTTAGTCGATTGCATGTGAATTTAATTAATAGGACTTATGTGTGGCACTTTTAAAAGATGATAGGTTAATCTATAAGGACCTATTAGTGCATGTTATGAAAATAATGGGCTTGCATGTCAAATTTCCACCTATGACAAGTAGTGGCCGGCCATGCTATGGGTTAAAGCCTATTATAAACATTTTTGTGTTAGTGATTTATGTTAGAAATAATAAAATAAAAGGTTAGTAATAAAGTAATAAAAAGGGAGGGGTGATGAAAACAAAGTTGTCTCATCCTTGCTCCCCCTATTGCCGTGACTTGAGGGAGGAAGAAGAAAGTTTGGTTGCTTTAATTTTTGGCTTAGAAGATGGCTAGAAGGAGGAAAAACTATGATTTTAGCTAGTTAGGTAGCTGAAATTTCTAGTAACTCGGTAATCCATCGAAGAAGAGGAAGAGGGCTGCAACAAAAAGAAAAATGGAGACAGTTTGCATGTTGAAGGAAACTAAGGATTTAGCTTGTTTAAGAGTTGTATCCTAAGTTGCTTAAGAGCAAAGAGGATCAAAGTTGGATGGGGGAAAAGAGAAAGTAAACAAATAGCCGTGGATATCTAGTCGTCGACCACTTCCGAGGTAAGTTTTAAGTGATTAAACGTTGAGTAAATTCAATTATAATAGGACATGATGAGTTGATTTAATAAGATATGATGTGGCCATGATATGTTCTAAGTTCAAATGGTAAGTTCTTAAGTGTTTGAGCTTGGGAATTTAAGGGGAATTTGAAATAGTCTGCTTAGGACAGCAGCAGTAACGTGACTTTAGAAAATCACCATAAATTTATGGATTTGAATTAGAGGCTGAATGAGACATGAAATTAAAGCTTAATGAGTCTAGTTTCTTATAAAAGAAACCGTGTAAGCAAAGAAATTTCCGATAATGAGATATTTAAAGTTGTGTGAGACGGTGTCAGAATGACTTCGAAATCCCCTGTTCTGTTTTTAGAAAATCATTATAAATTGTACAAAAATGGTTATAAGATAAAATTTATATGCTTAGACTCCTTAATGAGTCTAGTTTCAAATGAAATCAAATACAACACATTTTCAATTCTGTAAAATGAGAAATTTGATTCGTAGTGAAGAGTGGTCAGATTAGTCAAACAGTGAAACAGGGGAAATTTTAAGAAAAATCTGGTATTGATTGGCCAAACCTAAAATTCTGGAAATTTTATGGGTGGAAGATATACGAGTCTATATTCAGGAAAAATTAACGGAAAGTGATTTGGAGTTTTTTAGCTCCAGTTATAAATAATTTAGTGACTATTGCTCAGGAAAAACAGCTTGTGCTGAATTTGAGATTATGTTGTGAACCTTGATAAACTTGTTTTAGTTGCTCACAAGCTATTGATTAAACCCATACGTGAATTCTAAATTGTGATATTGGAAAATGATAGATGTAGATTCAGCCAAGAAAGTGTATATATGTGATAAGGCCTAATGGCCGAGGTGATGAATGTGAAAGTGTATATGTGTGATAAGGCCTAATAGCCGATGTGATGAATGTGAAAGTGTATATATGTGATAAGGCCTAATGGTCGATGTGATGAATGTGAAAGTGTATATATATGTGATAAGGCCTAATAGCCGATGTGATGAATGTGAAAGTGTATATGTGTGATAAGGCCTAATAGCCGATGTGATGAATGTGAAAGTGTATATGTGTGATAAGGCCTAATGGCCGATGTGATGAATGTGAAAGTGTATATATGTAGTAAGGCCTAATGGCCGATGTGATGAATGTGAAAGTGTATATATGTGATAAGGCCTAGTGGCCGATGTGATGAATGTGAAAGTGTATATATGTGACAGGGTCGAGTGGCCAACGTGATGGATGTGAAAGTGCATAAATGTGATAAGTCCCGAAGGGCATTTGTGTCAGTACTATATCCGGGTTAAAACCCCGCAGGCTTTATGCGAGAATATTATCACTGATTAATGTCCGTAAGCTTTGTGCTCGTACTATATCCGAGCTCTAAAGACCCGATGACTACGTGTGGGAATTTTGTCCGGGTAAGACCCGATAACTTCGTGTGGAGATTATGTCCGGGTAAGACTTCGTAATAAGAATTGCTTATAAATATATTCAATGCGAAAGGTTAAACAGGTATGTACTCCAAGTTTATATGTGAGCTTGATTTGCACTAAATCATAAGGTAGTTATGTGATGCATACGAGAGCAATCTATGAGACTATTCCTATGATTATGTGACATAGGATCAGTGTGAGAGGCGATGTGAAATCATACGATGTATCTATGTCACATGAGCTCACTTTTATGTGAAATTTTATCTGCCTATTGTATATGATGAGATGTACATATTCGGTAAAGGGATGGTATGCCCGAAGGAAGAGTGAAATAAAAACACGAACAACTATGTTATAATTTGATTGTTATCTGTTGACCCTGCTTAAAACTTACTAAGCATTGTAATGCTTACTCCGTTTACTCTGTTTCCTTTGTTTTATAGATCTCATTGCGAAGCTACAGGCTCGGGGATCGTCAGCAACTAGTCACACTATCACTATCCACTGCTTGGTACTGCTATGTTTTGGATTATCTTATGGCATGTATAAAATAGACTAGTGGCGGAAGAATATTTTGGTTAATGTATATAGCCATGCGAAAATGGCTTATATATGTTTGAGCACAATGTTATAATCATTTGGTATGGAATGGTTAATCACTATCATAATTTGTGCTATTTATGCTAAAAGGGCTAGTTGAATCATGGAAACTATGAAATAGGTAAAGTCTACCTTAAAGGCAGATGCTGGCAGCAGCAGTGATGTAGATTTGGAAAATCACTAAAAATAGTAGGATTGGAATTAAATAATGAATAAATTATGTAAACGAACCTTGATGAATCTATTTTCATAGGAAAGTAACGAAACGATCATATGGATAGTATGTTAAGAGATATTCAGATTCTCGTGAGACAGGGCCAGAACGGTTTCTGGATTCCCTGTTCCGACTTTGGAAATGCATTATAAATTAACCATAGATAATTAGGAGTCATGCCATACATGTATAGATTCCTCTCTGAGTTTAGTTTCTATAGAAACAAACGGAATCAGTATTGAAGCTCTGTACAGGGAGATATCCAAGTCGTAAGGCGGAAAGGACAGTGTAGTCAATCCCTGTAACATGGGAGACTTTGACTAATAAACTGTACTAATTGGCCAGACCAAAAATTCTCTAAAAAAATATGTAGATGGGCATATGAGTCTAGTTTCAGGAAAAATTTATAAAACTGATTTTTGAGTTGTGAAACTCAATATATGATTTTTAAGGTGACAGTGTCGCAGTTAGCCAACTGCCTGGAAAATTTTAAAATGGACTGCGATAGTAAGCGAATTTAGTCTGTGAACCCCTCGTGTCCGACTCCAGCAACGGTCTCGGGTACGGGGTGTTACAGAATTGATCCAAGTAGGGTTGGAAAACTGATTCATGAGATCCATGAAAGCGTATGTTCGTCAGCCGGAATGGCATCACCAAGAACTCGTAGTGCCCATAACGAGTTCTGAAAGCTGCGCTATGAACATTCGCCTCCTTAAACCTAAATTGGTGATACCCCGACTGTAGATCAATCTTCGAGAAAATGGACACTCCCCTGAATTGATCGAAAAGATCATCGATTCTTGGTAGAGGGTACTTATTTTTAATAGTTAACTTGTTTAACTGTCGATAGTCGATGCACATTCGCAAGGTTCCATCCTTCTTCTTCACGAATAACACTAGTGCTCCCCACGGAGACACACTTGGTCGTATGAATCCTTGATCCAACAATTCTTGAATCTCTGCCTTAAGTTCCACCAACTCCTTTGGTGCCATCCGATAAAGAGCGATAGACACCGGAGCCATCCCAGGTAACAACTTGATTCCAAATTCCACTTCTCTGCTGGGTGGCAACTCAAGCAGCATTCGAAAATTCCCTAACTGTTCTCAACTCCTTAACAATAGGGCTCTTTTCCTCCGTATCCCTAATATAAGCCAAAAAGGCTTCGCATCCCTTTCGTACTAACTTCTCAGCCCTTAACATCGAAATCACATTTGACAAATAGTTCTGGCGTTCACCAATCACCACCACCTGCTTATCCTCCGCCGTTCTTAACACCATTCGCTTTGCAGCACAATCCAATGTGGCTCGGTGCTTCACCAGCCAATCCATACCCAAGATTAAGTCAAACTCACTAAAGGCAGCTCCATCAAATCCGCTAAAAAGGTAACCCCTTGGACTACTAATTGTACCTCCCTAAACAACTTATTCACTCCTACTGACTGCCCTAATGGACTTATCACAGTCATCTCATTCGTAGTAATTTCAAACATATCACCCAAAGATTTGGTTATATTGCATGCGACATATGAATGCGTTGATCCAATATCAATCAATGCTGTGTAAGGTAACTCATATATAAAGAACATACCCGTTATCACATCTGAGGCATCCCTGTCTTCTTAGCGACGAGTAGCATAAACCAAAGCTGGATGTCTCACCTCAGCATGGCCTGTATTTCCGTCTGGTGCTTCATATCCTCGTCAATTGCCGTTACTGCCCCTGGCCTGCCCACGACCCCTTGGCAGTAGCTGACCACCCTTTGGTGGCTGAGCACCACTTTGGCCCACTACTGGCTCTCGACCTAGCATTCGGGGGCAATCTTTGATCCTATGCTCCATAAACCCACAAGCGAAACAAGCTTCTATCCTCTTCCAACACTTGCCTCTATGGCTTCTCCCACAATCAGCATAAGGTGGCACCCTTAGATTAGTAGCAGGGGGCCATGCTCTAACTAGCTCATTATTTTTGGCCCTAGCCCTAGGCCTCTGTCCAACAACCGGGGTCTCAGCCTCCCTCTTATTCTTACCCCTTTCTTTCTCCCGATTTAAGCACTCAATGCGCTTTACCTCCTCCGCTACTTTGCTTTCTCCACCAATTCTATGAAAACTCGCTCCCTTTTTGGAGCTATCAATACCTTAAAGCTATCTCTCAATCCGTCCTCAAACCTAACGCAATGCTCATAGTTCGTTGCCACGCATACCTACTAAGGCGTAGAAACTTCGCCTCATACTCCTCCACCGATTTGTTTCCTTGGGTCAAGTTGAAGCACTCCTTCCTTCAAGCATCCACATAGCTTGCACCCACATACTTCCCATGGAATGCAGCTTTGAAAAATTCCCAAGTGACTCGCTCCGGTTAGGTGCGCTCTTTTACTGTTAGCCACCACTGGTAGGCTTCTTCCCTAAATAGTGACACGGCACCTTTTAAATTTTGTTTCGGTGAATAGTCCAGGTCCTCCATTATCCTTTCAGTAGCCTCCAACTAATATTCTGCCACGTTAGGAGCCACGCTAGCCACACCCTTAAAGATCTTAGCCCCATTCGATAGAAGTCACTCCGGAATGGATCCTCGATTTCTAGTGCCATTGTTGGGCCCAACGACCCTTTCCAAAATCCTCAGCATTGCTTGCGACAATGCATCTTCTCCTACGGCCCACTCATACGGTCCATTCCTAGCCACAGTTGAGGTTGGAGCCTCTTCTACTCCAACATCGGGCATATGGCCCTATGCTGACGATTCAGACCTAACACTTCCATGGCCTCGGCGACGGCCTCTTGCACCTCTTCTAGCACTCATTGTTGATTCGTGTATTATTTGGTTTAAAAATTGTATAAAGTTTTCGTTAGTTTAATAATAAAATGATGTTTAATTCACGGCAAGACTATCGCAGCCAAACTTTTGGCTTTTCGGTATTTCGGCTTTTCGGCATTTCGGCTTTTACCAATCTACTTATGTGTGCAGTGTATGTACACACCTGGTAAGCAAGTGTGCTGTGATTCCCTTAGTCACCAACCTACAAACGATATCACCCTTCAATTAATCACATGCTTAATACATATCTTTACTAAAACTAAAACCTCACCTTAACCTTACCTTGCGCGATAAGTATAACAGCTCCTTCTTAAATCACTAACCACGATCAATTCCTAGATCTGCACCAATCTTAACTATTAAAACTAGAATAATAGGTGACTCGTATCCAACACAAGTCCCCTTACCTTAACTATGAACATTCGACCACCTTAGCCAATGGGAGAGGAATACTTACCAAAATCGCAAACACCTAAAGAGCAATTTCGGCAGAGAGCTAAGATCTAAGATCCGATACTAATTCCCTACCATAGTTGATTAGAAAGAGTAAGGAAAGAACAACATAATAGATTCTTAGCAAAACCGATTGGAAGAACAAACACTTACATTAGATTTGGTCGAAGAGTATTTGGCCTTTAGAAGATTCGGCTTTTCGGTTTTTAAATTTAGTAAGGTGAATAAGGTTTATTTGGTACATATTAAAGAAGAAGAGTAGAAGAATGAATCGGCTAAGCGAAATAAAGAAAATTTTGTAGAGAAAGAATAGAAATCACCACAAAGAAAAGAGAGTAAAACAAAAGGGTTTTCGACTTTTAAGGAAAAGGGTTTCCGGTAATAGGGTGAAGGAAATTCGGCATTAGCCTGGCAACCCGGCATTCGGTACTTATTTATAGCCTCTATAGCCCAATTTCCTGGCCCTCAGTTCCCCATTCAGCTCCATCTCTCCCCCCTTCTCATCTCCTCGTTTTTCTCCCTGATAGCCCTTTGATCCTTTCCTTAATTTTCTCTTCTGAACATTCCCCCACTTCCAGCCTTCTAGAATGCCAAAATTAAACTTTTAAAAACACTAAGCTAGGATTTGAACCTTGGATCTCCTTGCTAGCTACTAACACCACCTCCCTACACTTTAAGTGGCGTCACTTAGCCACTCTTCCATAAGGCTTTTTGATGCCATTTTCCCTTATCTTTATTTAAAAGCCCAACTACTTTCCAACAAGGTCCTTTTAATTATTAAACTATAATTTCTTCTACCCCTAGATTTGAACTCAAACCTTAACCAAGACCTACTATCGCGTAATTAACACTTAACCGGAATTGCTAAGGACAAAAAGAAAAAAAATTCAAGATTTCGGGATTTTTTTTGGTTTCGGGATTTTTGGGGCATTACAGCATATGTATGAATGTGTAGAACCAAGATCAATCAATGCAGTAATATCAGTATCAAGTAGAGAAAATGTACCAGTAATGTCGTTTGGTGTAGAGGCATCATCTCTAGCACGAATAGTATATGTTCTTGCAGGTGCTCGTGCCTGAGATCTAACTATTGTATCCCTGGTAGTACCATGACTACCACTAACATTGCCAGGGTGATGGGGTGGTCTGCCCCTCGAAACAGGATTACTAGGCTTTGAAGTAGTTTTTATTTCTTTTTCAACTCTTTCTGGACAATCTCTAAAAAAATGGTCAAATGAACCACATCAGTAACAAGCTCCACTTCTCAAACGACATTCCCCAAAATAAAATTTGTTGCAATGCTTACACTTTGGTTTAGGATTACTGACACTACCCACACTGGTTACAGATGGCGATAAAGACCTCGGGTTAGAGCGTTGAGAGCCTCGTTCTTTTCCAGAATACCCTGTAGAGGTAGTAACACTATCATAATACTTCTTTATTTTCTTAGAAGTAGATGATTGTGACTTACTCATAATCCTTTTTCCAAAAACCCGAGCCTCTATTTTAGCTTGTTTATTTTCTTTACTCAATTCCTCAGCATTGTGTGCTCGATCGACGAACACCGCAAATTTCCTTATTTCATGAATTCCAATCAATATCTTGATATCTACATTTAAACCCTCTTCAAAGAGTTTACACATCTCAGCCTCAGTTAGAACCCATTCTCTGGCATATTTGCTAAATCGAACAAATTCTCGTTCATACTCAGATACAGTCATGTCTCCCTGCTTGAGTTCTAATTATTCTTTCTTTTTTTGATCCATAAATCTCTGGCTAACATATTTCTTTCTGAATTCAGCCTGGAAGAATTCCCATGTAATGTTTTCTCTCGGTAAAACTGAAGTTATGGTATTCCACCAATGATAAGCTGTATCTTTCAGTAGGCATACTGCACATTTCATACAGTTAGCAGCTGTGCAAGATAATTCATCAAAAACCCGAATGGTATTTTCCAACCAAAATTCAGCCCTTTCCAAATCATTAACTATGGTAGCTCTAAATTCTTCCACCCTATGCTTACGGATTTTATCTACCGGAGGCTTACCTATTTTAGCGGGTTCAGCACCCTTTAGTACCTTAGGAATCGGTTGAGGAGCAGGTGGGGGAGGTTATTGTACAGCAGGGTTTGTTCTTAAATACTGAGTAAACCATTCATTCATTAATTGAAAGAAAGCCTATTTTGCCTCTTTACTTTGGCCCTCATATACGGGCCTTTCACTACCAGATGCTGATGCAACTCTTTGAACTGAAGCTGAAGCATTGCTCCCAGCTTCCTCAGATTCAACTCTAGCTTGGTTGGGTGACATTACTATATGAAAAACACATTTAAAATGACCAGGAGACATTACACTATAGCGTATTATATAATGGCATGTCCAGCGGAACTCGTGTTTGCTATGTTAATGTGACAGCCCAAAATTGACCCTAGTCGGGAAGTGGTTTCGGGACCACAAAACCGAGTTATAAAAATAATTAATTGCTATGTTCTATGTTTATTATGTGTGTGTACATGCATATGTGGAAGTTTCATTCCCTAATTTTGCCAATTGCATGAGGAATTATTAAATAGGGATCAACATGAGACATGGTGAAATATGATAGGCTAATTTTAAAGGGCTTATTAGTGCATGTCAACACAAGGGTGGACTTGCATGTCAAATTGCCCAATTCCCTTATAGTGGCCGGCCAAGATGGATTGATGATGGGCAATATATTTGTTGAATTTGATATTATAATAAGAAATTGGGTTATTGGAGTTATAATGAATAAAAGAAAGAATAAAAGAAAAAAAGAAAGGTAATGAAAACAAAGCTTGTATCCTTGGTTCTTCTTGGCCGATTGTAAAGAGGAAGATAGGAGGGAAACATTCGGTCACTTGAAGCTTGAGAAGGTTAGTAAAAATTTTGTTAGTTTTTGAAATTTTAAGTTTAGTTTAAGTCAATTAGCTAGTTCCATATTAGCCCATTTGAAAACTTGGAATTTTAGATGTTGGTTTGAGCTTTCGGTTGTGGTTGTCAAGGGAGGAAATGAGATTTTGTTTGTCTTCAACAATTGATTGGTATATAAGTGTTAAATGTGAGAAAATTTTGTTTGGGTAATTGTAATAAATAATTAGAGGCTTAATTATCAAAAGGTTTCGGTTTTGATATTATTTTTATAAGCATAATTAGTTCAATTTGATAATAAGGTATGAGGTGATAAGTAAAATTTTCATGGTGGTTTAGGTTTAATGACATTCGGCTATGGTATTTGACAATGGTAAATTTTGTTGTTTCATGATAAAGATAGATGAGTGTTTGAGCTATACAAATAATCATATGTGAGCAATGGGTGCTAAAGGGAAAGGAATCGACTACCTTATTATGTACCAAGGCCGAATGTGTACTTGAATTAGGAAGTTATTGAGTAATGTTTGTACCTTAAGTGATAGAATAGAGTGAATGCTTGGAATGTGATATGTGTGAATTATATGTTAAATTAAGGTTTGCTAAGCTAGCTATTAAGGTGAAATGCAAATGTTAGTATTTGATTTGGTAATAATCTGCTTGGGGACAGCAGCAGTAAGGTGATTTTGGAAAATCGCCATAATTTGTAGGAGTTGAATTAGAAGCTGAGTAAATTATGTCATTAAAGCTTGAAGAGTCTATTTTCTTACAAAAGAAACTATAAGAACTAAAGAGTTACCGATCTTGAGATATTAGAAGTATTGTGGGGCTGAGTCAAAATGACTACTAGATTCCCTGTTCTGTTTTTAGGAAATCATTATAAATTGTACAAAAATGATTATAAGATAAAATTTATATGCTTAAACTCCTTAATGAGTCTAGTTTCAAATGAAATCAAATACAACACATTTTGAATTCTGTAAAATGAGAAATTTGATTCGTAGTGAAGAGTGGTCAGATTAGTCAAACAGTGAAACAGGGGAAACTTTAAGAAAAATCTGGTATTGATTGGCCGAGCCTAAAATTCTGAAAATTTTATGAATGGAAGATATACGAGTCTATATTCAGGGAAAATTAACGGCAAGTGATTTGGAGTTTTGTAGCTCCAGTTATAAATAATTTAGTGACTGCTGCTCAGGGAAAACAGCTCGTAGTGAATATGTGATTTTGTTGTAAACATTAATGAAAATTTGCTAATGAATTATTTATTGATTTTTATAAAGCTTACTATAATCTATGTGTGTGAAAGTCGAATCAATTTATATATTATTCTGAAAGTAATACTTGAATAGTCGATTAATGACTATTTTAAAATTTGTTGAACTTAAGCTCAAGAGCAAAGGGGAACTAAATCCGATAAAGGGAAGGAAAAAGTAATTGAATAGCCATTGAAGTCGTTCGACAACATCCGAGGTAAGTCTTCGAGTAATGACCCTACTTGAATTATATTGAAATGATTAGTCATCCTATGATGGATAGTCAAATGTGAATAGAGACTATGTTATAAAGCCAATTGAAATCATGCTCTTTGTGTGTGGCCATTGAGCCGAAATTGGAAAGGTTTAATAAATGCTTTGTGTTTGAGCCTTAGTAACGAAAGTGAAATATGGATGTGTCATGATTGTTGATATATATGTGCATGAGCATTTGAATTTTATCCGGGCTAAGTCCCGAAGGCAATTGTGCTAGTGATTTTATTCGGGCTAAGACCCGAAGGCATTTGTGCGAGTTGATATATCCGGGCTAAGACCCGCAGGCATTTGTGCGAGTTGATATATCCGGGCTAAGACCCGCAGGCATTTGTGCGAGTTGATATATATTCGGGCTAAGACCCGCAGGCATTTGTGCGAGTTGATATATCCGGGCTAAGACCCGCAGGCATTTGTGCGAGTTGATATATCCGGGCTAAGACCCGCAGGCATTTGTGCGAGTTGATATATATCCGGGCTAAGACCCGAAGGCAATTGTGCAAGTTGATATATCCGGGCTAAGACCCGAAGGCATTCGTGCGAGTTGCTATGCCCGGGTTAAGACCCGAAGGCAATTGTGCTTGTGGTAATATCCGGCTAAATTCCGAAGAAACTTGGGTATGAATGTGAGCGTTTTGTGCTGTAATAAATTCAATTAATACGCTCAACAAACCCAAACGATAAGGTATGTTTGCATGTGATTCGGAAAAGTCGATTCGTTTTAAGTAGTATTCGTTCAATCGACTAACGAACTTTTGGGCTTTTATATGGGTTGATACCTTGTGTGTGTATATATGTTGACGAATTGTGAAGTAAGCATGATTATGAGAATGTGTATTAATAAAGTGATTCATTTAGCTATGTGAATGTAATACTTTAGTCAAAGCCGATTTCATTACTTGAAACTTACTAAGCTTTAAAATGCTTACCCCGTTGCTTGGGCTCTCTGTTTTATAGATTTTGTTCGTTAGCTATCGGATTCGGGATCATCGAAGTCGAAGTCATCCACACTATCAAAGCTCTTTTGGTACTCTTTTAGTTGAACTCTGGATATGGCATGTATAGGACTACCCCTTGTTGTTTTAAGCACTTTTTGTGATGTATGTGTGTACAGCCATGTACAGGACTCCACTCTGAGTCTAGTTTCTATAGAAACAAACGGCATCAGTATTGGAGCCCTGTACAAGGAAATATCCAAGTCGTAATGCGCAAAGGTCAGGGTAGTCGATCCCTGTAACATGGGAGACTTTGACTAATAAACTGTACTAATTGGCCCGACCAAAAATTCTAGAAAAAAATATGTAGATGGGCATATGAGTCTAGTTTCAGGGAAAAATCACGAAACTGATTTTCGAGTTGTGAAACACAAGATATGATTTTTAAAGCGACTATTACGCAGATTGGCAGTGTCTGGAAAATTTTTAAAAGTCTGTTAACACCTCGTGTTCGACTCCAGTGACGGTCTCGGGTTCGGGGTGTTACAATTGATTGGTATCAGAGCTACGGTTTAGTCGATTCTAGGACTACCGTAATGCGTTGGGTCTAGCTATACATGCCATTTTATGTGATTATTTGATAGTGTGGTGATTTCTGACATTTGCAAATGTGTTTATTTATAGTAATGGATCCCGATCCCGACCGAGAGGTAGCTGATGATCTTGAGAGTGTAGCGCCTGCTCCCGCACAAGGGACAGCGCTGGCAGACTCTCAACCTAATGCTAGTAACCCGAATGATGAAGCTAGACAAGCTTTCTATAGCGTGATGAATGATTGGTTCAACCAATACATTCGAACTAATACGGCTGTTCCACAACCTCCATTCCCGACAAATACCACCCCCGCACCTACAATACCTCCGGTAACTGACCAAATAAGGTCAAATAAGCCCCCAGTTGACAGAATTCGAAAACATGGGGCTACTGAATTTAAGGCTACGGATAGCGATGATGCCGAGCAAGCTGAACTTTGGTTGGACAACACTATCCGGGTACTCGATGAGCTATCTTGTACACCTGATGGATGCCTAAAGTGTACTATCTCCTTGTTACGCGATTCTGCCTACTATTGGTGGAGTACTCTGACTTCTGTTGTGCCTCGAGAGCAAGTAACTTGGGAGTTTTTCCAAACTGAGTTTCGGAAAAAGTATATCAGTCAGAGATTTGTTGATCAAAAACGGAAGGAATTTCTTGAGCTTAAGCAAGGTTCTATGTCAGTTACTGATTACGAGCGAAAATTTGTTAGACTTAGTAGATACGCTCAGGAATGTGTTTCGTCCCAGGCTATCATGTGTAAACGCTTCGAGGATGGGCTGAATGAAGATATAAAAATGTTCATTGGCATTCTTGAAATACGAGAGTTCGTAGTACTTGTCGAGCGAGCTTGTAAAGCCGAAGAGCTTAGAAAAGAAAAACAAAAAGTTGATGTGGGAACAGAGGAGTTTCGTAAAAGATCCTCGGGAAAGTCTCTTCAACAGGCATCGAAGAAATTTCGAGATGATATGGGCCGGTCTAGAGGCACTTCGGGCCTTTTTAGACGAGATCGTGATCGACCCCCTGTGGGTACCCGAGGCACTTCGATCGCTAGTGTTGGGAATGAACGTTGAGACAAAACAGAATGTCGATATTGCGGTAAATGGCATTCGGGGAGTTGTAGATTCCATGACCGCTCCTGTTACAAGTGTGGATCAGTTGACCACTTCATCAAAGATTGCCCGAGGTTGTCTGAACAGAATGTAAATCAGAGTGGGAAACCGGGTGCTACCACTGCTCGAGGTAGACCATCTAGAAATACGGGCAATGCTAGTGGTGGTCAGAGAGGATCTAGAGATGCTACGACCAGATCCGAGGCTCGTGCGCCTGCTAGAGCTTATGCTATACGTGCCCACGAGGATGCTTCTTCGCCTGATGTTATTACCGGTACTTTCACTCTCTTTGATACTAATGTAATTGCTTTGATTGACCCCGGTTCTACTCATTCTTACATATGTGAAACCTTAGCATCCAGTAAGACTTTACCTATTGAGTCTACTGAGTTCGTAATTCGGGCGTCAAATCCCTTGGGTCGTTATGTGCTTGTCGACAAAGTGTGTAAGAAATGTCCCCTAGTGATTCGAGGTTCCTGTTTTTCGGCGGACTTGATGCTTTTGCCGTTTGATGAATTTGATGTTATTCTCGGGTTGGATTGGTTGACCGTGCATGATGCGGTTGTGAATTGCAAAAGCAAGACTATTGATTTGAGGTGCGCAAATAACGAAGTAATCCGAGTTGAGTCTACAGACTTGGATGGGTTGCCAGTTGTAATATCCTCAATGTTGGCCCAGAAATATGTAAGAAAAGGGTGCGAAGCATACCTTGCGTATGTACTTGATGACAAAGAATTAGAAAAGAAACCCGAATCTGTGCCGGTGGTTTGTGAATACCTGGATGCTTTTCCTGAAGAATTACCGGGTTTACCACCTGTTCGGGAGGTAGAGTTTGGTATTGAGCTTGTACCTGGGACTACGCCGATTTCGATAGCTCCGTATCGTATGGCAGCAACCGAGTTAAAAGAGTTGAAAGCTCAGTTGCAAGAATTGACGGATAGAGGTTTTGCTCGACCAAGTTTCTCACCTTGGGGTGCACCAGTATTGTTCGTGAAAAAGAAGGACGGAACCATGAGGTTGTGCATTGACTATCGTCAACTGAATAAAGTGACGATAAAGAATAAATATCCGTTACCGCGTATTGATGATTTGTTTGATCAACTAAAGGGAGCCTCAGTGTTCTCAAAAATAGATTTGAGATCGGGTTATTATCAATTGCGGGTTCGAGATTCGGACGTACCCAAAACTGCTTTCAGAACGAGGTACGGTCACTACGAATTCTTAGTGATGCCGTTTGGGCTTACTAATGCCCCTGCGGTATTTATGGATTTGATGAATCGGATCTTCAGACCATATTTGGATCGGTTCGTAGTTGTGTTCATTGATGACATCTTGGTCTATTCAAGAGATGAGACCGAACATGCTGAGCACCTGAGACTAGTGTTGCAAATGTTGCGGGATAAGCAGTTATATGCTAAGTTCAGTAAGTGTGAGTTCTGGTTAAGAGAGGTTAGCTTCTTGGGTCATGTGGTATCCGCATTGGGTATTCGAGTTGACGCAAGCAAAATTTCAGCCATACTTAACTGGAAGCCTCCAAGAAATATTACTGAAGTTCGGAGCTTTTTGGGACTCGCCGGTTATTACTGACGATTTGTCAAAGGTTTCTCGATGATAGCCACACCAATGACGAAGCTACTTCAAAAGGATGTTAAGTTCGTATGGACGGAGAAATGTCAGAAAAGTTTTGATCAACTAAAAACTTATTTGACTGAAGCTCCAATTTTAGTGCAACCCGAATCAGGCAAAGAGTTTGTCATTTATAGTGACGCATCCCTACTTGGGCTGGGCTGCGTATTGATGCAAAGAAGGTCGAGTGGTGGCCTATGCGTCGAGACAATTAAAGCCACATGAGAAAAATTATCCGACCCATGATCTTGAATTAGCTGCCATCGTGTTTGCTTTAAAAATATGGCGACATTACCTATTTGGTGAAAAGTGCCATGTATTTTTGGATCACAAAAGTCTCAAATATTTGATGACTCAAAGAGACTTAAATCTGCGACAAAGACGTTGGCTTGAGTTGTTGAAAGATTACGATCTTGTCATTGATTACCACCCGGGAAAGGCTAATGTGGTTGCGGACGCCTTAAGTCGGAAGTCATTGTTTGCTTTACGAGCGATGAATGTGCATTTGTCTGTTCTACCCGACAATGTGTTAGTAGCTGAATTAAAAGCCAAACCATTATTGACTCATCAAATTCGTGAAGCTCAGAAAGTCGATGATGAATTGGTTGCAAAACGGGCTGAGTGTGTTCCGAACAAGGAATCGGAGTTTTAAATTGATGATGATGATTGTTTGAGGTTCAGAAGTCGTTTGTGTGTTCCAAGGAATTCGGGGCTCATTTCGATGATTCTGAACGAAGCCTATTGTAGCCGAATGTCAATTCACCCGGGGAGTACGAAAATGTACAACGATTTGAAACGTTGGTTTTGGTGGCATGGTATGAAACGAGACATCTCCGACTTTGTTTCGAGATGTTTAATATGTCAACAAGTGAAAGCGGAACATCAAGTGCCTTCAGGATTACTTCAGCCGATCATGATACCCGAGTGGAAATGGGATCGAGTCACAATGGACTTTGTGTCCGGACTGCCATTGTCAACAAGTAAGAAGGATGCGATTTGGGTTGTTGTTGATAGACTGACTAAGTCGGCTCACTTTATCCCCGTGCGTACGGATTTTTCATTGGATAAACTAGCCGAATTGTATGTTTCTCAGATTGTGAGATTACACAGGGTACCTATTTCTATCGTGTCGGATAGAGATCCGAGATTTACCTCACGATTTTGGAAGAAATTGCAAGAAGCTTTGGGTACCAAGCTGCATTTTAGCACTGCTTTTCACCCCCAAACCGATGGTCAATCCGAGTGGATAATTCAGATACTTGAGGATATGTTGAGATGTTGCATCCTCGAGTTCAGTAGTTCATGGGAACGGTATTTACCTTTGATTGAATTCGCTTACAACAATAGTTTTCAATCAAGTATTAAGATGGCACCTTACGAGGCTTTGTACGGTCGTAAATGCCGTACACCATTGTTTTGGACCGAGCTCGGTGAAAGTAAAATTTTCGGAGTTGATTTGATTAAGGATGCCGAACAGAAAGTAAAGGTAATCCGTGAAAGTCTGAAAGCAGCCACAGATCGTCAGAAGTCGTACGCGGATTTGAAACGAAAAGACATTGAGTATCAGGTGGGAGATAAAGTGTTTCTTAAAGTTTCACCTTGGAAAAAGATACACAGATTTGGCCGTAAGGGCAAATTGAGTCCGAGGTTCATTGGGCCATATGAAATATCCGAAAGAATTGGTCCAGTGGCATATAGATTGATTTTACCTCCTGAACTTGAAAGAATTCACAACGTTTTTCATGTTTCGATGCTTCGACGTTATAGATCTGACCCCTCCCACATAATTAATCCCTCCGAGGTTGACATTCAATCCGATATGAGTTATGAAGAAGAGCCGATGCGTATCCTAGCTCGTGAAGTGAAGGAGTTGCGAAACAAAAGGGTTCCGTTAGTAAAGGTGTTATGGCTCAAACACGGGATCGAGGAAGCTACTTGGGAAACCGAAAGCTCGATGAAAGAACGATACCCAAACCTATTTACCGGTAAGATTTTCGGGGACGAAAATTTCTTAAGTGAGGGAGAGTTGTGACAGCCCAAAATTGACCCTAGTCGGGAAGTGGTTTCGGGACCACAAAACCGAGTTATAAAAATAATTAATTGCTATGTTCTATGTTTATTATGTGTGTGTACATGCATATGTGGAAGTTTCATTCCCTAATTTTGCCAATTGCATGAGGAATTATTAAATAGGGATCAACATGAGACATGGTGAAATATGATAGGCTAATTTTAAAGGGCTTATTAGTGCATGTCAACACAAGGGTGGACTTGCATGTCAAATTGCCCAATTCCCTTATAGTGGCCGGCCAAGATGGATTGATGATGGGCAATATATTTGTTGAATTTGATATTATAATAAGAAATTGGGTTATTGGAGTTATAATGAATAAAAGAAAGAATAAAAGAAAAAAGAAAGGTAATGAAAACAAAGCTTGTATCCTTGGTTCTTCTTGGCCGATTGTAAAGAGGAAGATAGGAGGGAAACATTCGGTCACTTGAAGCTTGAGAAGGTTAGTAAAAATTTTGTTAGTTTTTGAAATTTTAAGTTTAGTTTAAGTCAATTAGCTAGTTCCATATTAGCCCATTTGAAAACTTGGAATTTTAGATGTTGGTTTGAGCTTTCGGTTGTGGTTGTCAAGGGAGGAAATGAGATTTTGTTTGTCTTCAACAATTGATTGGTATATAAGTGTTAAATGTGAGAAAATTTTGTTTGGGTAATTGTAATAAATAATTAGAGGCTTAATTATCAAAAGGTTTCGGTTTTGATATTATTTTTATAAGCATAATTAGTTCAATTTGATAATAAGGTATGAGGTGATAAGTAAAATTTTCATGGTGGTTTAGGTTTAATGACATTCGGCTATGGTATTTGACAATGGTAAATTTTGTTGTTTCATGATAAAGATAGATGAGTGTTTGAGCTATACAAATAATCATATGTGAGCAATGGGTGATAAAGGGAAAGGAATCGACTACCTTATTATGTACCAAGGCCGAATGTGTACTTGAATTAGGAAGTTATTGAGTAATGTTTGTACCTTAAGTGATAGAATAGAGTGAATGCTTGGAATGTGATATGTGTGAATTATATGTTAAATTAAGGTTTGCTAAGCTAGCTATTAAGGTGAAATGCAAATGTTAGTATTTGATTTGGTAATAATCTGCTTGGGGACAGCAGCAGTAAGGTGATTTTGGAAAATCGCCATAATTTGTAGGAGTTGAATTAGAAGCTGAGTAAATTATGTCATTAAAGCTTGAAGAGTCTATTTTCTTACAAAAGAAACTATAAGAACTAAAGAGTTACCGATCTTGAGATATTAGAAGTATTGTGGGGCTGAGTCAAAATGACTACTAGATTCCCTGTTCTGTTTTTAGGAAATCATTATAAATTGTACAAAAATGATTATAAGATAAAATTTATATGCTTAAACTCCTTAATGAGTCTAGTTTCAAATGAAATCAAATACAACACATTTTGAATTCTGTAAAATGAGAAATTTGATTCGTAGTGAAGAGTGGTCAGATTAGTCAAACAGTGAAACAGGGGAAACTTTAAGAAAAATCTGGTATTTATTGGCCAAGCCTAAAATTCTGAAATTTTATGGATGGAAGATATACGAGTCTATATTCAGGGAAAATTAACGGCAAGTGATTTGGAGTTTTGTAGCTCCAGTTATAAATAATTTAGTGACTGCTGCTCAGGGAAAACAGCTCGTAGTGAATATGTGATTTTGTTGTAAACATTAATGAAAATTTGCTAATGAATTATTTATTGATTTTTATAAAGCTTACTATAATCTATGTGTGTGAAAGTCGAATCAATTTATATATTATTCTAAAAGTAATACTTGAATAGTCGATTAATGACTATTTTAAAATTTGTTGAACTTAAGCTCAAGAGCAAAGGGGAACTAAATCCGATAAAGGGAAGGAAAAAGTAATTGAATAGCCATTGAAGTCGTTCGACAACATCCGAGGTAAGTCTTCGAGTAATGACCCTACTTGAATTATATTGAAATGATTAGTCATCCTATGATGGATAGTCAAATGTGCATAGAGACTATGTTATAAAGCCAATTGAAATCATGCTCTTTGTGTGTGGCTATTGAGCCGAAATTGGAAAGGTTTAATAAATGCTTTGTGTTTGAGCCTTAGTAACGAAAGTGAAATATGGATGTGTCATGATTGTTGATATATATGTGCATGAGCATTTGAATTTTATCCGGGCTAAGTCCCGAAGGCAATTGTGCTAGTGATTTTATTCGGGCTAAGACTCGAAGGCATTTGTGCGAGTTGATATATCCGGGCTAAGACCCGCAGGCATTTGTGCGAGTTGATATATCCGGGCTAAGACCCGCAGGCATTTGTGCGAGTTGATATATATTCGGGCTAAGACCCGTAGGCATTTGTGCGAGTTGATATATCCGGGCTAAGACCCGCAGGCATTTGTGCGAGTTGATATATCCGGGCTAAGACCCGCAGGCATTTGTGCGAGTTGATATATATCCGGGCTAAGACCCGAAGGCAATTGTGCAAGTTGATATATCCGGGCTAAGACCCAAAGGCATTCGTGCGAGTTGCTATGCCCGGGTTAAGACCCGAAGGCAATTGTGCTTGTGGTAATATCCGGCTAAATTCCGAAGAAACTTGGGTATGAATGTGAGCGTTTTGTGCTGTAATAAATTCAATTAATACGCTCAACAAACCCAAACGATAAGGTATGTTTGGATGTGATTCGGAAAAGTCGATTCGTTTTAAGTAGTATTCGTTCAATCGACTAACGAACTTTTTGGCTTTTATATGGGTTGATACCTTGTGTGTGTATATATGTTGACGAATTGTGAAGTAAGCATGATTATGAGAATGTGTATTAATAAAGTGATTCATTTAGCTATGTGAATGTAATACTTTAGTCAAAGCCGATTTCATTACTTGAAACTTACTAAGCTTTAAAATGCTTACCCCGTTGCTTGGGCTCTCTGTTTTATAGATTTTGTTCGTTAGCTATCGGATTCGGGATCATCGAAGTCGAAGTCATCCACACTATCAAAGCTCTTTTGGTACTCTTTTAGTTGAACTCTGGATATGGCATGTATAGGACTACCCCTTGTTGTTTTAAGCACTTTTTGTGATGTATGTGTGTACAGCCATGCGAAAATGGCTTGTAGAAGTGGAGTATGGCATTAGACCATTTGTGTTTATGTATGTATATATGGTTTCATGATGTGACTATGGTTTGGAATGGAAGTGTTGGGCAAATGATCAGCCATTGGAATGGCTAAATATGATCATATGTGGACCTATGTATGACAAAACCCTAGTTGGTCCATGGTAACCACGAAATAGGTAAAGTTTACCTTGAAAACAGATGCTGACAGCAGCAGTGGTGTGGATTTCAAAAATCACAAAAATTTATAGAAATGGAATTAAATAGTGAATAAATTATGTAATCGAACCTTGATGAATCTATTTTCATATGAAAGTAACAAAACAATCATATGAACAGTATATTAAGAGATATTAAAGTTCTCGTGAAACAGGGCCAGAACGGTTTCTGGATCTCCTGTTTCGATTTTGAAAATTTACCATAAATTAACCAGAGATAATTAGAAGTCATACCATATATGTATAGATTCCTCTCCGAGTCTAGTTTCTATAGAAACAAACGGCATCAGTATTGGAGCCCTGTACAAGGAAATATCCAAGTCGTAATGCACAAAGGTCAGGGTAGTCGATCCCTGTAACATGGGATACTTTGACTAATAAACTGTACTAATTGGCCCTTCCAAAAATTCTAGAAAAAAATATGTAGATGGGCATATGAGTCTAGTTTCAGGGAAAAATCACGAAACTGATTTTTGAGTTGTGAAACACAAGATATGATTTTTAAAGCGACTATTACGCAGATTGGCAGTGTCTGGAAAATTTTTAAAAGTCTGTTAACACCTCGTGTTCGACTCCGGTGACAGTCTCGGGTTCGGGGTGTTACAGTTAAATCGAGAATTAGCTAAACCGTAGCTTTCATACCACTAAATGTAACACCCTTGAACCCGTATCCATCGCCAGAATAGGTTTACAAAGCATTATCGAAACTTATAGAATATTGTTTAGATAATTCACGTAAATTACTATTCATTAATTGAGATTATTCATATCGTCCCTTAAATGAACTCTCGAGGCCCAATACGAACATTAAAATCAAATAGGGACTTAATTGGAACTCTAAAAATTTTTCGTAATATTTCAAAACTTTTCTAAGTTACAGGGATCATACCCCGTGTGGTCCAAGGGACACGCCCGTGTGACCCTGAGACACGCCCATGTTGCATGCCGTGTTAGACCCTGTGTAACTCTCTCACTTGTGCACAAGGCCATGCCACACGCTCGTGTCCTAGGCCGTGTGGTTAATTAAATTCTTTCAAAATTAGGTGCAGGTTTCACACGGCCAACACACACGCCCATGTTCTAGGCCATGTAGTACACATAGCTGAGACACACTCCCGTGTCTCTACCCGTGTCCTCAATTTTGATCATTCTATTTTCTCGAATTTAAGGTGCAGGGGACACACGACCTAACCACACGCCCATGTACCAGGCCGTGTGTCACACACGGTCTAGACAAATGCCTGTGTGGGCAAAATAAAGCCATTTCTAACTTCATTTCTCGCCCAAAATTACACCAAAGACATGCACTTAAACTCACATCCAAATACCAACTATTTCAAGCATTCAAATTAAGCAAACTCTATCATTCAATATGGCATATCATTACATCCAAACATGTTTATAATCTTACCTTGGTATATTCCATATGTTAGGCATAATTTGATCAACCATTTAACATATATATAACTACCATAGTATAACATTACAAGTATGTCAAAAACAACCATTACTAGCCATTCCAATGGCTAGATTACAAACCACATATTTAAGCTACCTATGGCCAAGTTAACCACATATTCAAAATTCAATATTTAAACGAGACTTTACCCTTTTCCCAACATTTCCGAACATGTAATCATTTCAAACATTTATAATATTCACATAAATATAAATCATGTTGCCTACAGTCATAACATTCAAGTTAACATATTTGCATGCTCAATTAAGTTACACGAACTTACCTTGACACTGGTTTGCGTATAAAATCTACTAATTCGAAACCTTTTCTTTTCCTCGATCTAACCTCGAATTTGTGTTTTATAGATCTATATAAATAAATTTAATCATCAATTTCACACATTTCATATTCATTTGGACTCAATTTACGTCCTAGGAAAAATTACCATATTGCCCCTAACTTTTTCGTAAATTCCAATTTCGTCTCTAGGCTCGAAAAATGAAATTTATGCAATTTACTCCTTAATCGAAGTGTAACCTAAATTTCAATATAGAATTTATAGCACATATTTTCTATAAATTTTAGAATTTTTCATCAATTTTTACAACTTTACATTTTAGTCCCTAAATCATGTTTTCAACAAAAATCACTTTGTAAAAGTTGTTTATCTATCAACAACCTTGAATTTTCTACCATAAATTTAAAATTTTCAGCATAGTCATCCATGACTTAATTTCATACCTTGATAACTTTTCAAATTGATCCTACAAATAGATAGATTAAGCTATCTCGATTTCAAAAAATATCAAAATTACTAGAAATGGGACAAGGCAACTTACCCAATTAAGCCATGAAATTTTCTTCTCTCTCTCCTAGGGTTTCCATGTATTTTCGGGGAAGAAGATGAGTAAAATAAGATGATATTTTCTCTTTCATCTTTTAATTAATTAAATTATTTCAAATTCCAATTTAGTCCTTGCCCTTTTTTTTTAATTTTCATCGATGACCAAAATATCTACATATTTTTCTTTAATGCTCTAATTATCATATAAGGACATCAAATTTTGAATTCCATCCCTATTTAATTCTTGTAGCTACTAGAATTCAACTTTTACATTTTATGCGACTTAGTCCTTCTCGTAATTAAGCACATAATGGATAAAATTTTATTATCAAAATTTTCACATAACATTTCTATCATATTACGGACCATGTAACAAAATAAAAATAAATTTTATTTTCAAATGGGATTTGTGGTCCTGAAACCACTATTCCGATTTCACTGAAATTGGGCTGTTACAGATGATCTAAATATTATTAGAACTCTTGAAGAGCTTCAAAATATAATAACTTGTTTAAAGAAAGAATTTGAGATGGAAGATCTTGGAGAAACAAAGTTTTATCTTGGCTTTCAAATCGAGCATTTAAAAGATGAAATTCATGTTCATCAATCATCTTATAAGGAAAAGATATTAAAGAAATTTTACATTGATAAAGCACAGCCATTGAGTACTCCGATGGTTTTACTATCATTAGATGTGAATAAAGATAATTTCATCCTTGCGAGAGCGATGAAGAGTTTCTTGATCATGAAGTACCATATCTAAGTGCCATAGAGGGATTGATGTATCTGGCAAACAACACAAGACCTGATATAGCTTTCGCAGTAAACTTGTTAGCAAGATTTAGTTTTTCTCCAATACGTAGACATTGGAATGGAATTAAACATGTATTTAGATATCTTAGAGGGACCCTTGATATGAGGTTATTTTATTCAAACGATTCAAAATCCTTATTAGTCGACTATGTTGATGCTGAATACTTATCAGATCCACATAAAGGTCAATCTCAAACAATATATTTATTTACTTGTGGGGTACTACCATATCATGTCGTTCAGCAAAGCAAAAATTACTTGTCGCTTCTTCAAATCATGCAGATATAATTGCAATGCATGAGGCAAGTTGAGAGTATGTTTGGCTAAGTTATTGACCCAACATATCCAAAAAATACGTAATTTGCGTTTACAGGAAAAGATGCCAACTATCTTATATGAAGATAATGCAGCATGTATAGCTCATTTGAAGGGTGGTTACATCAAAAGTGATAGAACGAATCATATTTCGCCAAAATTATTCTTCACCCGTGATCTTGAGAAAATAGGTGATATAAATGTTCAACAAATTCGTTCTAGTGATAATTTAACATATCTTTTTACTAAGGCATTGCCAACTTCAACATTTGAAAAACTACTACACAAGATTGGATTGCGTCAACTAAAAAATGTAATATAATGTTGCCATTAGGGGGAGTCTAAAACAAGTTATACTCTTTTCCTTTAACCAATATTTTGTCCCATTGGATTTTCGTGGTAAATATTTTTAATGAGGCAGCTTGTAATAGAAGATTGTGTACTCTTTTTCCTTCATTAGGTTTTTATCCCATAGGGTTTTTCGTAATAGGGTTTTAACGAGGCACATTATCTACAAATGGACATCCAAGGGGGAGTGTTATGAATATCTTAATAAGTAGACGTCCATCATAGTCAAGATAAAGTTTTGATGTACTTTAAATTCTAATAGTTATTAAAATTAGATCTCTACTTCTTTTATGCTTCTTATACCTATAATTAGAGACTCTAATGAAACATTGTAATCATCCCTTTGATTAATAAAATACATTCTCTATTTCTTTCATATTTTCTTTATTCTTTATTCTCTCCATCTCTCTTTATTTTATAACAGTATTTACAATTTATTATCAAAATCAACGGAACTATAAATCTTTTTATTCCAACAAAATGTATAAATCTTTTTAAATATTTAAAAAACATGATCGAATTTTGTTAAATAATATGAATACTTTTATTGATATGGCTTACATTTAAGAAGGCACCCAAAGCGTCTACATTCCCTATGTGTGTGGATATTAGAACCATAGTCTAGAGTTATTTTCAAAATATCTTAGCCCAAGTGTAATCATGCATCTCCTCACATTATTATTCTCTATATTTCTCCTTTTTCATTCCTGCTACCAATTAAAGCTATTAGTTGAATCCACTCCAAATTTTTTGAAAAAGTTAACTTGGATCATGTTGATGTTAATATTTAATTAATTTTTAAAAACTAAAAATAATTAAAATTGTAAAAAAATATAAAATACATATATTTTAATATTTTAAAAAATTAATTAAATTCTTATATAACATTTACATGGCAATCCATTCATATGTCATGTTAGTAAAGTTAACAAACGATAACTTTTTAATTCATTTTGGGTTGATTTAACAAAAAAAAATTTAAATTCAAATTTAAAAGTTAAAAGAGTTGAAAATTAAATAGATGACTAAAATGATTTTTTATAATGTTGGAAGGTAAAAAAATAATAATGATTTAAAAGTTACCTGAGCAATAGCATTGCTTAATTTGATTTGAGCGTTCATAATTTTTTTTTTGTGAAAAATACAAGAAACAAAACTAAAGAGGACTAGATCCTCAAAGGAGGATCTTCAAACAGTCTTAAGCCTGACTTTCTATCATAAATCATTTTGACAAGACTATCAGCCACTGTGTTTTTCTCTCGGGGAAATGCTAAATCTTCCACTGTTTAACCTTTATCAGGATCTGATGGATTCTTCTGAGTAAAGTTGAGCTCGAGATTCTAAAGGCACTTTCATGAATAGCATTAACGGTCTCGAGACTATCTGTTTCAATCAAGATCCTTTCAAATCTTCTATCTAGGATAAGCTTTAGCCCATCCAAGATGCCCCAAAGCCCAGCCTCTGTCCCTATACAATTCCCTAAGTATTTATTAAATCCCATGATCCATCTATCATTTTGATCTCGTACTAAGCCTCCTACTGCAGTAAGTCCTTCATCCTGTCTCACTGAACCATCTGTATTTAAGCACATCCAACTTTCTTCCATGAGTGAAATATCAAAAGACCTATAAGCTTAAGTGTCGAGGTCATAAAAGAGCTTCCATAATTTTAACACAAGTAAGCCTAGGTATAAAATATAAATGGAAAGACAGTTAAGGTATTTCCAGCCAATTTTTTGGTGAAAGAAAAAAAAAGAAGATAGATCAAATTAGAAAAGAAAAAGAAAATGAAAAAAATATGTTTATTTTTATTTTCGTATTATTGTTACGTAATCATCATATTTTAACATATTATATACTTAAATGAATTTTGATAAGTTACTCCGTATCATTTGTGATATTTTCATATCGTGTCTATGGTGTTTTAGTTTATATATACTTTATCAAAAGTTTATATAAAAATTTAAAAGTTTATTCGTAAAATAAGCCTTCAAAATTAATTTAATAAGCTCTTTAAGTAACATTGGTCATTACAACATTGAGTGATCGTTAACAACATTGACATGATGCTTCATGTTAACATGGCCAGTTGCCACATTAGTAAAAAAATCGATTTTAAAAAAAAAAACAAAAACAAAATAAAATTTTTTATTTTTTTGTTAAAATGAAGTTGGACAGAAAGTTGTCTAAGTTCATTTGCTTGAAAGCTTAATTTTCTAAAAAACTAAAAAAAAGATATTTTTTTAAAACATTAGGACTCATTTAATACAAAATTTATAAATTTGTAAAACGTTATTAAAATTTATAAGACTACTAAATAAAATTTAGAAAAAATAAAAATTAATAAAAACCATTTAAAAACTTAAGTCCATAATGAATCTAGACATATGGTACTTTTTAGGATCCATAAAAAATATTTTATAAAAAAATAAATTTTAAATTTTAGTTAATGTGTATGTATAGTTTTTTTTAATATATGAATATATTCAAGTAAAAAATGTGGATAAATTATTTTATTACATGTATAGTCTAACAAGAATATCAATTATTTTCTTAGATGTGTATCCTACAAGGTTTAAAAAATTGGATACATTGATACATTTTAAAAAAATCTTTACATGAACGACTAATAAAATTAATATTTATTTATATTTATTTATTTTCTGAAATATTTTTTATTTTTATACGTCCTCAAAGGCACCAATATAATTAAAACATTGATACACATATAAATTTTTTAAAGAAAATTAAATTTTAATTCTAACACCCTTCATCCGTCTTCGACGCCAGAATCAGGTTACGGGATGCTACAGTAATATAAAAAATAGGAACATGTGAAATTAAATCAAGATTCATCAAAACATTCATTAAATCTCAATCATTCAAACAAAACGTACTTTGCATACAAGTTAGACTTGAAATCGAGCTTACGAAAGCTCTAAATTTAATTAAAAAACAATAGGGGCTAATTTGAAACTTTGCACAAACGAGCAATATTAATGTAAAATAGCGGTCACACGATTGTGTGGCTAGGCCGTGTGACAGGCTAAAGCCATGTGACATTGGATAACATGGTCGTGCCTTCAAGCCGTGTCATAGACTGAAGTCGTGCAAAACAGAGTCACACGGCCATGTCGCAATGTCGTGTAACAAACTGAGGTCGTGTAGCCAGGCCATGTGAGAGACTATGGTCATGTTTAACAAAAACCACCTTGAACATACATAGCACATGGTCGTGTACAGTTGTGTGGCCAAACCGTGTGGCACAAATTGTCATTTTAGGAACTATTTCAAGCCTAACTAAATACATGCACAATCTAATTTCAATTATACATTAATGTCTACTCAAAACTGGCAGAATTTTCACAACAAGCATACCAATATGACATTTTCATAACACATTCATTTAAGATACAAATGTACCTCAAATGACACCCCAAAAATCAATCCTATAAGCTAGGCACTAAGCTTACCAAAGCATTCGAGTTGACGCAAACATTTTAACCATTACATCACTAGTTTATCTACAAATTCATACTTATAACATGTCAATTAACCATCATTTAAGTTATTAACATACATACCTCTTTCACTCATCAAAAACACCTGCCAATATACATATTCAAATCAATCACTTATGATCATTCCTTGGTTATTATGAAATCAACATTTCCCTTACCTAATCATGATAATACTAGCATATTGTTTACTTGACGAATTCTCTAACAAACATCATTCATTATACTATATTTAACTATTAGCTTGCATTGGACCTAATTCATTTTTAATCACATCCCACTTATTTATAATCACCGATAAGCCTCAATAGGTACAAGAACATACCAATATGACTTATTCAAACATAGTTTATACTTTCATACTTTCAAACCATTCCACATCAACATATACCATAACTCAAACATTATCCAATTGTAAACCAAGTTAAGCACCTATAATAATCCCTATGTATATAAATGTAACCATTCAAAATAAAAACCACATTTAAGAACCAAAGTATCAACATTCAAGATTGACCAAAAATGAATCGCCTATATACATGCCACAAAACTGAGCTTTAAACAATTAAAAGATTACCGGAACAACAACATGATAGTGTGAGCTTTTTGACAATCTGCTTGACATGTTTTGTAAGTTAGCAATCTACGAGGAAAAAGAAATAAGGGAGTAAGCATTAAAAATGCTTAGTAAGTTCACAGGCACTTAAATTACATGTTACCTCATTTTACGGTTAAACACAACAAGCTATTCAATTGGATAATTTTGCCTAAACATAGTAATCATAAATCAACAAGGTGAGTTCATTATATAACCAATTCATATAGTAATTCAAGCATATAATATTCTAGTTTACTTATAATCAACATTTCAATGTCATTTGCATAGTCCAATAACATTCAATTCATAAGCCATTTAGTTTATATCAATTATCACCTATAAGTATGAACATTTACTCCATTAGGCATTATATGAATCATATGTATATTACTTCAATCAAACAAGCTAAAAAACATAACATATCATTATCTCAAAACTAATGCATTGCACATTTATTCAATGTTGCCACATTTCATTACATCACATTGCAAAATCAAACTCACAATTGAATAACTTGTTTCATCATAAATACATAACGGCCATCCGGCTCTTAAATCCAATTTGCATGATCTTTTACATACTGATGATATTTATATATCATAAATCATATTAATATTACCAAATCACATCATAAATCTAATCATATATATATTATTTATCAAATATCATATTTATATCCCTATTAACCTGACTTGAAATCAAACGGATACACGGATCCAACCAACACACTAGTTTAACACCTAGTGCTTATCGGACAATGCCGAAGTAAATAGTTTGCGTGTAACACTGAACAATTGGCCTAGATGTTATGATCAAATTTTAAAGGTTACACCGCTTGTGTGAAAAAGAGACAAATCTTTGACTTGATGGAAACCAACTTCAGCAGAAAGGGAATACACTCAAAGTACTCTTTTTGAAAACATAACGAATCTCCAAAATCTTAGCTTATTTGTGTTTCTAAAATCAAAACTAAATTAATAAAAACATTTGTGTACCAAAACATTTTAAAGAAATTCTCGGTTAAGTTTGCAGTAGAAAACCTTAAAACTTTTAGTCTACAAAACTGTGATTCCTTTTTAGTTATCTTAAGTTACGCGTCATTAAAAGATTAAGGTTGTTGCATAATAAATGCTAAAAGCAATCCTAACAACCTAATCAATATATAAAATGTTTTCAAAAATAAAAAAAACCCAAGGAGAAGTTTGTAATGTCCAAATTAAACAAATTAAAAGTCCATGGTATATAAAACAAGCATGTGAAACCCGAGCTCATCCACTCCTAATTTGGAGGGTTACCTAAAACCAACCAACAAAGATGTGATCTTAAAGCCCAGTGTGTGTTTCGACTTGTATTTCAAAAGAACATAAATATATACAAATTTATATATCAGAACGTCACATAACATATTTCTATCAAGTAATTCATATCATATCAGAATTCATATGGATCATAACTTATCATATCATAACATATCATGCTGGATCGTATCATAACATATCAAATCAAACTGAATCATAGTATAACAAATCATATCCTACCCCCATCCGCTACACACCATCTCTATCCAACCATTCACACCATATAGGACTACAGGAGTCCATCCATCCAATCACACCAATACATGGCGCCACGCCACTCATATATATTTGCAGCTAAGCTGCCATATATTTAATTTGCGGTCTAGCTACCATATTTGTAGTAGAAACTACCATATACACTTCCTCCATCATAACATATCCCACCCCAAATGTATGCATGTCATACTTATAAACATAAAGCGTACACATATATAGCATATATTGAATGGCATGTTTACATACACAGTTCATACTGATCATAACATGGCATATAATTTAATTATAGCTTGTCCTACTTATCCAATCTTTTAAACCTACCCAAATGAACTTATGTACTAAAACTTACAATTTTCCAACCCTTACGATGTCTTCAGACACAAATTTTGAGTCCCTCAAATAACCGAAATCGAGCCCAAAAATTGGCCAAAAGGGCTCAAACAGCCCCAAAACCTAGCTTGTGTGGTCTACATGGTGTATAAAGTTTCACACGGTCGTGTACTCCACACGGCTTAGCCACACGAGTTGTAAGATTTCACAGGGCCATGTGCTCCATACAGCCTAGAACATGGCCTACCACATAGTTGTGTGGCACACACGGCCTACCACACGGACTTGTGGAGTTGGGGAGTTTTAGAAACAACCCATGTTTCATATTTTTCTCGAGTTTCAGAGATAAATCGAGTTAGTTTCACACACCTAATTAATGATTTGATTGACTACACAACAGGAACTCTCCGAAACCTACAAGTTTTCAACATCCGCATTAATTAAATGAAAGAAAATCATTCCAAGTTCACGTTAATTAATCTTAAATTTTAAATCCCAAATAGCAATTCGCTTACCCACCTCTTTGAAATAAAATCCAAAATTGAGCCTACTCTGCTGGGGGTCTTGGTTCATAGCCCTTTCACCTATACAAACCATAAGAATACTTAACAGAACAAATAATGAAAATGAAGGCTCCAAACTCAATCCTATAACAATGGCCAATTCAAAGACTAAAAAGAACAAAAGAAAATATTTAACAAAACTTACTCTGCAAATTAACTATGATACTCAACAATCTGCAACACTTCAAAAATTAGCAATGGAATAGGAAAGAATTTTCAGGGATGTGGAATAAAGGAAAGAAAGAATAGAGAATAAAGACGAAAAGAAAAAGAAAGAGAACATGAAGGGATTTGAGACTTGGCGGTTGGAAAAAAGAGAAAAATTAGGAATTTGGGTAAAACTTAATTGTATTTGGATAATTAATACTTAACCAACAGATTTTTCAAAAGGACTTCAAATGAAATCCAACTTCTCACAACAGTTGAATCCAAAAGAAAAAAAATACAAATATACGCTACATAGGCTCGAACCCGAGACTTGGGAGTAACCATATACTTAACCATTAAACCACTAGGCTCGCCATTGTCATAACCCATCAAAGTAATTGATTTAAGCCACAATACACAAGCTTAACATATAGCCAAAAGTAATGATGAAAATCCAAAATAAGGGAATCGAACTCAAGACCTAAAGCAAACTTTCAAGGCACTTAACCAACACACCAAATCAAACTATTTACAAAACATACACATTCACAAATCCAAACATTTAGGGCGTTACAACTCTCCCCTCCTAAAAGAAATTTTGGCCTCGAAATTTACTTGACTTAAAGAGATCAGGATACTACTGATGCATCAATTCCTCAAGCTCCTAAGTGGCTTCCTTCAAACAATGATTCTTTCAAAGTACTTTAACTAGAGGAATGATCTTTCTTCTGAAAAATTTAACCTCATGATCCAAAACCTATATCGACTCCTTCTCAAAGGACAAGTCTGGCATCAACTCAATCTCCTCTAAAGGAATCACATGTGAAAAATCAAATCGATAATGTCTCAACATAGACAAGTGAAATATGTCATAGATACGGTCCAACTCCAGAGGCAACTCAATATGATAAGCAACGGGCCCAACACGCCTCAAAACCTGATATGGCCTAATGAAATGAGGGCTTAATTTAGCCTTACAACCAAACCTAAGAACTTTTCCCTAAGAAGACACCTTAAAGAAGACATGATCCCTTACCTCAAGCTCAACCTCTCATCTCTTAAGGTCTGCATAAGGCTTTTGCCTATTAGAAGTGGCCTTAAGTCAATCTCGAATCAAACAAACATTTTCCTTAGTCTCAGCTACTAACTCATGACCCAAAACTTTCCTCTCTTCCAACTCAGTCCAACAAAGTGGTGTGCTACATTTCCTACAATATAAAGCCTCATAAGGCGCCATCTGAATGCTAGACTAAAAGCTATTACTATAAGAAAATTCAACCAATGGTAAAAACTCCTCCCAACTTCCTCCAAAATCAATCATACAGCTCCGAAGCATATCCTCTAAATTTTGAATCACCCTTTCTGATTGACCCTCAGTCTAAGGGTGAAATACCATACTAAATTCAACTTGGGTACCCAAAGCCTCATGTAACATTTTCCAAAAATGAGAAGTAGAACGAGGATCCTGATTTGAAATAATAGACATAGGAACCCCATGAAGTTTGACAATTTTGAAAATATATACCTTCACCAACTTTTGGAATGAGTAGTCGGTCCTAACTGGAATAAAGTGAGTAGACTTAGTTAACTTATGCACAATAACCCAAACTGAGTCGTTCTTAGTGGGAGCCAAAGGCAACCCACTAACAAAATCCATAGTTACTCGTTCCCATTTCCATGGTGGAATCTTAACAGGTTGAAGCAATCTAGAAAGCAGTTGGTGCTCAGCCTTAACTTGCTGACACACCAAGCAATGGGACACAAAATCGGTTACTCACGTTTTAACCCAGGCCTCCAATACAAATCACTGACATCATGGTACATCTTTTTACCTTCGGGATGCATAGTATAAGAGCTACTATGGCGCTTCCCGTAGAATAGATAGTCTCAAATCCATATCCTTAGGCATGTAGATATGACCCCGAAAACATAAAATCCCATCATTATTATACCCAAATCTAAAGTCTTACCCTTCTCCGTTTGCTGAACTCGACTATTTAAAGACTCATCTAAAAGCGACTTACTCTTAATCTCATCCAACCAAGATGGCTTAACTTGCAGCTCAACCAAAATTCCACCATCACCAAACAAACTTAGGCAAGCAAACATCGTCCTCAAATTAGACATAGATCTCCGACTAAGAGTATCAACCACCACATTGGCCTTACCAGAATGATACTCAATCGAACAACCATAATCCTTAATGAAATCGATCTAGCGACACTAGCTAAGATTCTACTATTTCTGAGTGAGGAGGTACTTCAGTCTTTGATGGTCAGTGTAGATGATGCATCTCTCACAATACAAGTAATGCCTCCAAATCTTAAGAGCTAAAACAACCGTAGCAAGCTCAAGTTCATGAGTCAGATAATTACCCTTGTGTTGCTTAAGTTGTCTAGATGCATAGGCAACTACTTTACCTTCCTACATTAAAACACACCCCAAACCTGTGTGCAAAGCACCACTATAAACCACAAACTCTTTCCTAGGCTTAGGCTAAACTAAGACAGGTGCTTGAGTTAGAACCGGCTTGAGCTTCTCAAAGCTTGATTGCTGCTCAACAGCCCAAAAAAATAAAGTACTCTTGTGTAGGAGCTTAGTCAAAAGTGTTGCTAACATAGAAAAGCCCTCAATGGACCTTCGATAGTATCCTACCAAACCAAGAAAACTCCGTAGTTCAGTCACATTTCAAGGCTGCTTCCAGTCCAGAAGCCTCTATCTTCTTAGGATCCACTCTAATACCCCGACAGAAAACACATGCCCCAAAAACATAATCTCACCTAACCAGAACTAACATTTACTTAACTTAGCATACAATTCCTTTCACGAAGAATCTGAAGAGTTGTTCAAAGATGGTTATCATGCTCATCCTTAGTCTTCGAATAAACCAGAATGTCACTAATAGACACTATGACAAATTGATCAAGATAAGACTGAAAAACCCAGTTCATAAGACCTATCAACGCTGTCGGAGCGTTAGTTAACCCGAAGGGTATAACAATGAACACGTAATATCTATAACGAGTCCTGAAGGTAGCCTTATACACATCAGCTTCCTTATCCTTCAACTGATGATACCTAGAATGAATATCAATTTTTGAAAACACAGAAGCCACACGGACTTGATAAAATAGATCATCAATCCTCGAAAGTGGGTACTTATTCTTTATCGTCAATTTGTTCAACTAATGATAATCCACATACATCCTCATCGATCCATAATTTTTCTTTATGAAAAGAACTGGTGCTCCTCATATGGACACACTAGGTCGAATAAACGCTCTGTCCAAAAGTTCTTGAATCTGCAACTTAAGTTCTTTCAGCTTCATTGGTGCCATTAGATAAGGGGCAATAGACATCAGAGCTATACCTTGCAGTAATTAAATCCCAAATTCAACCTCTCTATCCCAAGGTAATCCCGAAAACTCCTTATGAAAAACATTAAGAAAATCCTTAACAGTGCGAATCCCTTCCACAGTTGAACCCACACTGCTTGTATCATGCACATATGCTAAATATGCATCGCAACCCTTACTAATTACCTTTTCAGCTACTAAAGCGGAGATTACATTAGATAAATAATCTTGACACTCACCAATCATCACAACATCTATACTGTAACAGCCAGATTTTGGGCCTAGTCAGAACAGTGGTTTCAGGACCACAAATTTGACGAGGAAAATTTTATTTTTATTATATTTTTGGGGTCTACAGTTTCACGGAATGATTTCATGAAAATTTTGTTCGAAAATTTGGCACTCAATTTAGTCATAAGGACTAAATTGTAAAAAGTACAAAAGTTGAGTTCTACATGTTAGAGGTGTCCAATTGTTATGATATTTTAAATTGGAGGTCCTTAAATGGTAATTAGAAAATTTGTTAATTCATGGGAAAAAAATAGACATGAAATAGGTGAAATAGAATATTTTTAAGTTAGGGGCATTTTGGTCATTTAGTAATTAAAATGAATTAAAAAAATTAAAAGCCAATTTTTGTCCATCTTCAATCCCATGGCCGAATTTCACAAGAGGAAACCTTGGCTAGGTTTTTCAAGCTTCCAAGCTTGATTGTAAGTCCGTTCTAGCCCCGCTTTTAATGATTTTTACATTTTTGAGATCTTCGTAACTCGGTTTAGCTATTTCTACCATTATTTTGAGCTACGGTTTGTGTTTAAAAATTTAACCACTAATGGCATACGTGTTTTGATGTTTTATGAAAGAATATGAAATTTTGGAGTGTGATAAATAACTTTTACTAAGTGATTTTTGATGAAATTTCATTAAAGGACCTATTTGTAAAAGTTGTAAAAGATGTGTAGAAAATGTGATTCAGTGAAAAGTTTGGGCTGCTATAAGAGGGAATATGAATCGGCTAGGCTTGGGTATTGAGAAAAATGGACACATTTCATTTTACGAGTAATGAGTATTACATTAAGTATTACATTAAGTGGTAACAGAGCTATGGTTTAGTCGATTCTCGGACTAGCCTAGCATGTGTTAGAGTCTAGCTATACATGCTATATATGAACCGTGATAGTGTGATACCTCCCGACTCTGATGAAATTGTTTTGTTGAGACAGATGTGCTTTCCAACCGAGCTATTTTTGAAAATGCTGCAAATGACATTAGGATATTTGAAAATGTGTTTGTAATGAATTGAAACTGGAAAAGGTATAAATAATAGTTCATGACGTATATGTAATGAGGTACAAAAATGAAACATCCATAAGTTGAGAATTATGAGTAAGATGTTATTATTTTGGTTGAATGTAGTATTTCGATTGATTGTGACGATTTTATGAAACGGGTAAAATGTTATAATTGTTATAAAAGGGTTTAACCTAGATCGGTAGTATTGTTATATCGTATGTGATTCTAGAGTGTGTATTATGAATATGTGCCAAAAATAGGCATTTTTGAAAATGAAATGATAGATTGTTAATATACATACCTTGAGCATACTATCTAAATATTCCTTGAAATTAAAATAGTGTAAAGGGAAATTATTCTTGAAATATGGAAAGTAACATAAAATGCAAATTTGTATTATGACAAACATTCATGTTTGTTTGACCTTCATATGATGTTATGTGTTTGACTTGTATGATTAAGTAAATGCAGTAAGTAAACTTACTAAATATTTGTGGAATGCATGTATAAGTGCACTTGTTTGAATAAGATAATTGGAAAGTTAGTGTAACATAAATATGTGTAATTTCCTGAAGTGAATTGTATAGTTGTGATAATGATGATGAATGTTAAGCCATATGTGTATGTATGAGAGTCAAGTTAGAGGCTTTACGACCTCACCCCCTTACTAATGTGATATCTTATAATGAAATTTCATAAGATTTGTGCCGCATGAGTTCACCAGTGAAAGATTAAAGAGTTCAGTAGCGGATTTGCTAATAATGTGGACAGAGTTGAAAATAGTTGAGTAAGTAAATACAGTTTTGGAAAGGATGCCAAGTTATTCTAAACACTATTTGGACTTCACAAAGTCATGGTTAGAAAAAAAGTTAATCTCGGTTAATTGACTTAAATAGGTATGATGACTAAAGTATGTGTTTGCTGGAATTTCTTCTGGATTGATTTACATAGTGAATTAAATAATACGGGATTGGTAATAACAGAAATGGTCAGAGAAATGAATTACGACTTGTAAAGAGGTCTGAGTATGACAATAGCGATGAGTAGATTATGATGATCTCTTCTGGGTATTATATATATGTGTGTGATTGTTCATTATCTTATGAAATTCTTACCGTATGAGAATGAGGACTGATAATAATGCTAGATAAAAGCACTGTGGTTTGGCTGATTGATGATTAGTATATCTTACCGTTCTCTTTGGAGTCTATTCTAATATGTTTGGTATGAAAAGTTAATGGTGAAAATTATGTGAGGCTATACTTCTGCTACTACGGAGCATTGATTTAGTTAAGATATGTATAATTGTAAATATGTTACCTTTGTTACAATTGATTCTAGAACGAGTAAGCATAATTTTCTTCTGGATTTCTCTGAGGAACCATCAAGGTCTTTATTATTATTTCCTTCTGAATTGTGTCCTCGGACTTTTAATATGTGTATTCTTTAACTTGTGATGGCTATGTCTGTTATGGATGTTATCCCGGTTTGATCACGGGAACATGGTGATTCTGGCATCAAGATTCCTTAAATTTTGGTGAAAAGAATTGCTATCGAAAGAGATATGGATAGTGAAAGTTCAAACTCAAATGGTATAATGGCTTTCTTTCCTCAGGCAAGTTTGATTAAAGCCAATGAGTTCAATCGAGATATTTTGTTTTCTTGAGCAAATGTAGTCGTAAAGGTCTTTGGTTACCATGACAAGAGAATTCTGAAAGATTGTGTGTTTGAGTTGTTTTAATAGCGTGAAGAAAGGAGCAGTTTGTTATGTTATTATTTGATAGTTGAAATCGACTCGGTTATTTTTATCAGAGTGAGTTGGTCAGTTGAAATGCGATTTGAGTTACATGTAGTTAAAGTATACTCAGTTATGGTAATAAATTTTGTGCATTCACGAGTATATCGATGGACAGTTTGAATGAAGGATTGATATTCTAGAGAGTATGATACCGAGATATACCTATTAGATTTGTTCTAATCTGATGATGTTATTTTGAGTTAAAGTTGTTCTGAATGATATGGTTATCACATTTAAGAAAATTTGGATGGTCTATACATGTTAGCTAAGTTGAAAACAATTGAAGATATTATTAACTGAAGCTCCGGTTCTGAGTTCAGTTTGAATTGAGTAATGAATTTATGATTTTTCAGTGATGCACTATTGAACAGATTGGAATGTGTTCTATTACTAGAATGTAAAGTGATAGTTCATGTTTTCACACGGTTAATGTGACATTAAAAAGAACTGTTCGACCAATGATTGAGAGACGGTCACTTTTATGTCCGTATTGAGAATTTGGTGATATCGTTTAATCGACGAAAGGTGTCACATGTTCCCTGATTTCAAGAAATAAAGTATTGAATGTCATAGAAAGATCTGAAGTTAAGATAGTGTTAAAGACTTGAACTATTGAAAGATCGCGAGTAGAATCTCTAGGAAAGCAGATATAGTTACAGATACTGAATGGAAAAATCTTTGTTTATTTTGTGAGTGGGTTACACGATTGATCTTAATTGATGATGATCTGATTTTAGGTAGATTAAAAGCTAAAGTGATGTTTTCATTGCAAGATTGAGAATTTCAGAAATGTGTTAATGAATGGTAAGTTAAACGAGTTCAGTATGAGTCAATTTTTTATTTTGAATTTCAAGTCTGACCTGATGATTGATGTTATTATTCTGAGATAGAAATTATGTGCAGATGAATTCAAAGCCTATGCATGAATAGGTGTTCTGGTGATCGGGTATGTAACCTGATATTTTTGAGTTTATACTCAGATGTCGATTTGATAATGGATAAAAGTCAAATATCAAGAGCATTTAGGTCTATTGTAGTCAATGATAACCTTGATGTGATATGAGATAGAATTACTATAGATGTTGTATCTAAATTATCTTTATCTCTAAAAAGGAAGATGCTATCAGATTATGATTGATCGTTCATGTACAAATTTCTTGTTTAATCTGAGTAAGATGTTTCTGGGATTATTTGATTTTGTGAAGTATCAGTCTCCATTATTACAGATAGAGATTCAAGGGCTATATCTGAATATGGAAAGAGCTATAGGAAACTATGAGTACACAGTTGCACCTTGGCATGGTAATACACCTGTAAGTCAGTGATAAGTCTGAGAGAGTAATTCAAAACTTTGACAATATGCTTCGACATTGTGTGTTAAAGTTCAAAGGTTATTAGAAAGAGATATACGAGGTTGATATGATTTGTAATTCTAGGAAAATTAGTAAAAGTGATTCATGATAGTTGAAATCAATTTCTTCTGGTAAGACTTTCAGGGACGAAAATCCCTAAAAGGGGAAGAGTTGTAACAGCCCGATTTTGGGCCTAGTCAGAATAGTGGTTTCAGGACCACAAATTCAACGAGGAAAAATTTATTTTTATTATATTTTTATGGTCTACGGTTTCACGGAATGATTTCATGAAAATTTCGTTCGAAAATTTCGATGTTTGGGCACTTAATTTAGTCAAAAGGACTAAATTGTAAAAAGTGCAAAAAAGTTGAGTTCTACATGTTAGAGGTGGCCAATTGTTATGAAATTTTAAATTAGAGGTCCTTAAATGGTAATTAGACCATTGGTTAAGTTTTTGGACAAAAATGCACATGAAATAGGTGGAATAGAATTTTTTAAGTTATGGCCATTTTGGTCATCTAGTAATTAAAATGAATTAAAAACAAAATTAAAAGCCAATTTTTGTCCATCTTCAACTGCATGGCCGAATTTCACAAGGGGAAACCATGGCTAGGTTTTTCAAGCTTCCAAGCTCGATTGTAACTCTGTTCTAGCCCCGTTTTTAATGATTTTTACATTTTTGAGATCCTCATAACTTGGTTTAGCTATTTCTACCATTATTTTGAGCTAGGGTTTGTGTTTAAAAATTTACCCATGGATGGCATACATGTGTTTTGATGTTTTATGGAAGAATATGAAAGTTTGGAGTGTGATAAACAACTTTTACTAAGTGATTTTTGATGAAATTTCTTAAAAGGACCTATTTGTAAAAGTTGTAAAATAATCGAATGTGACATTATAGTTCAAGAAAAACAAAGTTCAGACTTAGAACGGGGGAAAAACGAGTATTGGAAGATTTCGTCCTTTTTGCCATTTTAGGTGAAGGTAAGTTCGTATGTTAATAAACGTTATTGATTTGTGTTAATTATGCAATATTATTATATATTTGATTAAATTGTGAAAATTAAAGTAAACATTCGAATTGAGTAAAAACGCAGGATAGATCACGATCGTTATGTAGTGTAATATGAATTGACTGTAAAAGACCATGGTTAGACCTTGGCAATGGGCTAAGTGAAATAAGTGATTCACATGTAAGACCATATCTAGGATATGGCATTGTGCTAAGTGAAATAAGACCATGGCAATGTGTTAAGTGAAATAAGTCCATGGCAATGTGCTAAGTGAAATAAGTCCATGACATGGTGCTAAGCGAGAAATTTCCCGGTTGAACCTTAGGAATAAAATAACTTTGGACACAAGTGTGGTACTATGTGAAGGCCACTTTCTGAATATAATAGATTTGGACACAAGCGTGGTACTATGTGATGGTCACTTTGTGAATAAAATAGCTTTGGACACAAGTGTGGTACTATGTGAAGGCCACTTTGTGAATATAATAGCTTTGGACACAAGCGTGGTACTATGTGATGGCCACTTTATGAATAAAATAGTTTTGGAAACAAGTGTGGTACTATGTGAAGGCCACTTTGTGAATAAAATAGCTTTGGCTACAAGGGTGGTACTATGTGAAGGCCATCGTATATCCATTATTATTCCGATGTCTTCAACGGGAAATGACTAGGTGTAATTGAATATGACTATCTAATGGATAAGTGCAGGTAAGTGTGTGTAAACTTATGAGCAATGTGCTCAATATGAAATATATGTGATCGAACTTTGGTAAGATTTATATGGAGTAAGTGTTACAATGAAAGTTACTACAAAGAAAACATGAAAGAGTGAAATTTAGTAATAAAACAGTTTTGGACAACAAAAGTTGTGTGACTTTGAAAAATCACCAAAAATGGTGCAAATCGAATTAGGGATTGAATAAGATATGAAATTAAATCTTATTAAGTCTATTTTCACATAAAAGAAATGTTGTAAGTAAAAGAAATTTATATTACGAGATATTTGAATTTTTATGAGACAGGGTCAGAATGATATAGAAATCCCCTTTTCTGAATTTGAAAAATCATTAAAAATTGTATAAAAATAATTATTGGTTGTAGCTTATATTTTTAAAATTACTATTGAGTCTATATTCAGTATAAAAAAATAGAAACATCATCTGAAATCTCATACGATGAGATAATTAATTTTTAGTGAAGAAGGGTTGAAATTGTCAAATACCAGAACATGAGAGACTTTAAAGAATAAAATGTACTTATTGGATAGACCACAAATTCTGAAAATTTTATGGTAAGAAGATATGTGAGTCTAGTTTCAAGAAAAATTATCCAATATTAATTTAGAGTTCCATATCTCAAGATATAAATAATTTAGTGACTGTGACTTGATTAGATAGCTTGAGATGAGAAAGAGTAAATAGTGGAACTATGTGCAATTATGATTGTATTATCTTGAGAACATATTGTGAGAATTGGTAAAAGCATGTTAATAAATTTCTTATTATTACTTACTAAGCTATATAACTTACTCCCTTTATTTTCTATGTTTATAATGTCCTCAGGTTAGCTCGGGTTGGAAGTCGCTAGAGAACCTATCACACTATCAAACTAACAAATTGGGTATTGATGATTTTTATACTTAAGGTCATGACATGTATAGGGGACTTGGTTATTTTTGTCTGTGTCATAATTGTTTTGGCCTAAAATGTTGGCCTATGCTATTTGAAAGTTTATTGTTGTGTATGGCCATTTGATGTTGGTATATTGGTTATATTATATGTCCATGATGATGCATTTCAAGGATGTGTATGCTTACATATGTGGATGAATGAGTGGGGATATCTATTTGTGATGTAAATTTGTATGCAACGGCAAGTCAAATTAGTGCACGGACTAGGGACATTGTAACACCCCTAACCCGTATCTGTTCCCGAACAAGGGTTAAAGGTTTTACCAAACAAAATCGAAACATTAACATTCATTTCATAAGCATCAAAGCATTTAAGATCAATCATCAATATAGAGTCCTTTATATAGGTCATCGAGACCTTAAACATGTATTAGAAAGGGTTCGGGACGAAACTGAACACATACAAAATTTCTCCAAAATTTAAACATTTTTCAAACAAGTACAGGTCACACGCCCGTGTGAACAGGCCTTGTGCCTCACACAGCTTTAGACACGCCTGTGTGTCTAGACTGTGTCAAAACAGGGCATACATACTAACTTATTCACATGGCCATAAGACACGCCCGCGTGCTTTGGCCGTGGTCGAATCTGACTTGGGCCACATGGCTAGCCACATGCCCATGTGCCTTTGCATTGGTCGAATCTGACTTACAATTGTAGGGCACCCCAGGGGACAAATAGCCGTGCAACATAGCCGTGTGTCGCACACGGCTAAGACACACGCCCGTGTCCCTGCCCGTGTGGACAAAAATAAGCCATTTGAATAGCCAAATTGCCACCCCAAATGGGTCAAACCTATAAGTACCAAACCAAGCATATTGACACAACAATTTCAGCCAATTTCTATACCAAACCTTACAATATTCATGACATAACATTATCAACCACTTACATGCTTATAAACTCAACTCAATTGTTCCAAAACATAAGACCAAATCATATCAAAACATATGGTCTCATAATCTTTAAACTCATGACCAAATCTTATACCAAAACTTACTAAACTTACCATTTATCTTAGCCATTCATGAACACATCAAATAGATCGTTTTACATCACATTTCATATACCAAAATCAAAACATAAACACAACCGTATCAAACCATATCACATGGCTAAATATAAACATTATAAAACCTATCCAAAGTACTTCTAACCTATACATGCCATACTTTACTAGATACATTTTCAAAAGATACCAAAATGAGATTTAATAGTGTGGTGACGATCCTCGACGATCCCCGAGCTCACAGTAGCTTCGATAACTATAAGAACAATGCAAACATACACAGAGTAACTTTCAAAAGCTTAGTAAGCTCCTACCAAAAATCATCAACAGTTTATAAAATGTAAAACATCAACACCGGGGTACTTATTAATTCTCAATTCATCTATCAATTCTATACCAACACCATTCATATATTTATACCAATTCAATGAACTTCATATGCATAACATCATCCATCACATAGGTATCATACATACCTGAACCTTCCCGTATTTATTCATTTTCATTCTCATCTCTCGTTGAGATATTTTAAGACTTTCTGGTGATTATTCATGCTTTAACATCTGCACAATTAGTGCTTTAAGGGTTAGCCTAAGCTAGAACGATTCCACACACTTAGTGCCATTTGAATTAACCGAAGCTATCTCGGTATCGCACACTTAGTGCCTTAGATAACCCAAGCTATTTTGAATCGCACACTTAGTGCCAAATACCATTGGTTTATCATCGTATTCAACCATAATCAATTATATATACAATCTATGTATAATCCAAGCATAAAAAATATATTTGTAACATCATGTTTTACGTACGAACTTACCTCATACTCGGAATTGTCGACTTGGACTGTTTACTCTATAATCTTCGACTTCCCTCGGCCTAAGTTCGAATTCCTCTTTTCTTGATCTACATGTATTCAAAATTAATCCTTTTATTCATTAAATCATTCAAACCAATCCATATACACACAATTATGGCATTTTGCAAGCTAACCATCACATTTTCACATTTTGACGCTTTAGTCCCTAAATCACAAAATCACAAAATACACATAATTTGCTTGTACACAAGCTTAGGTGAATTCTCCTAGTACTCATACTAGTCCACACATTTCATTTATTTCACATTTTAGTCCCTCAATTTATCATTTTCATAATTTAGTCTATTTTACTCAAAATCATCAAAAATCCAAAGACAAAACATGTAAACCCAACATCAAACTTTCATTTATCAACAACTAAATTTACAAATCTCATAATTTCATCAATGGTACATTTCAAAATCATCATCAAAATTAGAAATTGAGGCATGGGTTTGATAGTATATGAAGCAACGGTTACAAAAACATAGAAATTATCAATAACCGATCAAAACACATACCTTAATCAATGAAAATCAAGGCCGAACCCTAGCTTGTATTTGGTTTCTTTTTTTTTTCTTTTAATGATTTCAGAAACATAAGCATGAAATGAGCTTAGTTTAAGCTTTTGTTTTATTTTAATTAACATATAATCTAAATAACAATTTTGCCCTTTTATTAAACCATTATAAGTTCACATATATTAAGGCTACAAATGTCCATTATACATGTAAATGGCATAATAACCACATAAGGACCTCTCAATTATAAAGCCAAGTCAAATAGGCACTTTTAACATCTAGCACATAGCTTTTACATTTTACGTGATTAGGTCATTTTTATTAAATTAAGCACACAAACATTCAAATTTTCATACAAGACTTTCACACATGCTAATTCACACATCATAAACACGGGAAATAATATTTAAGCATTTCTATGACGTGGATTTGTGGTCCCAAAACCACTATTTCGACTATGGTCTAAGCCAGACTATTACAGACATGGCCATGTGAGCCACACGGCCATGTCCTAATATCACATAGGAGTGTGTGACAGCCCTAATTTGACCTTAGTCGGAAAGTGGTTTCGGGACCACAAAACCGAGTCGTAAAAATAATTAACTGTCATATTCGATGCTTATTATATGTGAATGTGCATGTGTGAAAATTTCATATTGTAATTTTGTCAATTGTATGTGAAATTATTAAATAGGACTTATGTGAGAAAATTTTGAAATGTGATAGGTAAATTTATAAGTGGTTTATTAATGCATGTTTTAAAGAGTTTGGACTTGCATGTCAAATGTCCCTTTTTGTTTATAGTGGCCGGCCATGTTGATGTTTATGATAATATATATGCATTATTTATTATTTTTAAGGCAACTAAATGGCTTTATAATTTTTATAATATTGATGAATAATAAAAGAATAATAAAAAAAAGACAGGTGAAGAAAACAAAGTTTCATCTTTGTTCTTCTTGGCCGATTGAAAAGAGAGAAAAGGGGCAAACCTTCGGTCATCTTAAACTTGAAACAAGGTTAGTAAATTATGATAAATTTTGAAATGGTAGCTTATTTTAAGTTAATTACTAAGTTCTTTACTTAGCCCATGTTAAAATTTTGGAATTTAGTAATGATATGAGTATACGACTACAAGTGAATTTTGTAGAGAATGAATGTTGTTTTCAAGTTTTAATGAAAAATTTGAAAATGGGTGATGTTTGATATAGTTTAATGTTCATATTAGTAGTTGAGATGATAGAAAAAAAATTCGGCTTGTGTAGTTGTGAAACTTGCCGAATGTGAACTAATGTAATCTTTGAGTAATGTTTGGGTGTTAAAGTAATTGATGGCTTAGGTAGTATCTATAAGTGATTCGGTCATGGTTTTTGTATGAGTATAAAATATATATGTTTTGGAAAGGGGAATTTGGATTGATTTTATTACATGTATTATAAATTATGTTCGGCTATGATGGTATATTAAAGTATAATTAATCCGTTTCGATAGTATTATACATGTGATAAATAAAAATAAGTAGAAGTGTATTGGTTAAATAAATATGATTATTAATTTACAAATGTCGTATGTGGTTTGTGATTAGTTTAATGATTAAGCAATGTGTTATGTTTCGTAATAAGGTTAAGTATGTGTTTGGTATATTAGGAAATGTATATCATGTATGCATATGATTTGATTTGGCTGAATTTAAGTGGTAAACTTTATATTAAACTTATTTAAGGGTACGGTCATAATATACACATTTAACATGAATACATGTAAATTCGGTCATGAAATGGAATTGAATATGAAGGTTAAGTTTGCATAGTTAGGGCTAACTAGGTTATATATTAATCATAAATGAATCATATGCATATGAGTATATATGTATTTGTGTGCGGCATTGCTGATAAATGGCAATAAGCAATGTGGTAAATGATTAATTTGTGATAGTCATATATAGGCATGAATATATGTATATGTGTTTTATGCATGTACCATGTACTTATAGGGACAATCGAATGTATGGTTAAATTCATGCATATGAAAACATAATAAGTTACATAAATCCTTGTTTGTGGATGTGAATTAGATATTGATTAAATAAGTATGAAACCGATTCATGACATGTTTTATAGAATATGTTATGTATTGGAGTTTTATATGATTGTTAAATGTGACTACTAAGAAGTAAAATTGAGTAAGTAATTTAAATAAATCTATTTTGTTTTAATTAAGCTCAAGAGCAAAGGGGGTCTAAATCAGATAAAGGAAAGGAGAAAGCAGTTGAGGAGATTATCCGCAACTGTTCAAAATATTCGAGGTAAGTTTTAAGTAGTTTCTTTTAGTATATAATTGATTATTCCATTATAAGAGTATAGTAGGTAAATTGTGATCTTTGGCTTGCACTTGAATTAAGATGTATAATAGATAATGCATGTATATGACTTATAGTTTGATGACCACTTTGAATTTAAGATTAAATGATGAAGAGAATGAGTGATATGATATATAACCATTGAGCTGAAATGTGAATGATGATGTGCGTATCGAGTTTATATTCGAATGTAATATACGATTATTAAGTGATAAGATGACTGAAATGTGTTTTGATCAAATATGTATGAGATTGAAAATATATCCGGACATGAAGTCCGCAGGCTATATGCTGGAAAAATATCCGGACATGAGATCCACAGGCTATATGCTAGAAATATATCCGGACTTGAGGTCCGTAGGCTACGTGCTGGAAAAATATTCGGGTTAAAAATCCGCAGGCTTATGCTAGTAATGTATTCTGAGCTCTAAGATTTGACAGAACCGATGCCAGTATGTTAAATAAGATTTCAACTTTGAATGTCAGTGGTAAACATCGTTACGTAAGTATTATATGTTTTACATGTTAAGGTTCGTGTTATGTGCTCATATTTGAATTGATTTCTAAGTGATTTACTAGTATCAAAGCACGATATATATATATGTGTGTGTGTGTGTGTGTGAATGAATTCGGTATTTGAGGGCAAGACAGCAATATATTTGGTTAATGTAAGTCACCATATGAAAGAATGTGATTAAAGGTATTAATATAATCTATGTAAATAGTGAAACATGTGCAAGAAATCTTATGTATACAAACATACATATTCGGCCAAGGGGTTTTGTAACTAATGTACTGGTGTATATTTGGTCAAGTGAAGTACAATTAGAATACAAGTTTTGTGAAAATCAATGTTCAATTTTAATGACAAGCCTTAATAGTATGAATTGTTTAAAACTTACTAAGCCTCGAAAGCTTACTCTGTTTCTTATTTCTTTGTTTTATAGATTGTTGATTTTGGCTATCGACTCGGGGATAGTCAGCAGTTCTTCATACTATCGATCTTTTTGGTACAATTATATTTTGGACTCGATATGGCATGTATAGGTTGGACTGCTGACAAAAATATGTTTTGTAATTGTAAATATCTTGACCGTATGAAAATGGCACTTATGACTTATAAATCTGTATGTATTCAGTTCGATTTATACTTGTGTTGGTAGATTATGTGATTGAAATTAAATGTTTAGCTTGGTAATACCTCATAGCCTATACCGGCGATCAGACTCGGGCTAGGGGTGTTACAGAGTGTGCCCCTATTTTTCATGAAAATTTTCACAGTTTTCTAAAGTTATCGATTTGGTCCCGAATTATTTTCAAAGCATGATTTGGGCTTCGTAGGCCCATATTAGGGACTTTAAGATGAAATGTGAAAAGTTTTAAATTTGAACGCAAATTCATGACCCAGTTTTAGTCTCGAACACGGGTATGGGGTGTTACATATACCATCACCAACCTTAAAGATCACTCTTTTAGTCTCACAATCTAGCCCTACACGATGCTCCACCAACCAATCCATACCCAAAATCAATTCAAACTACCCAAATGACAACTCCATCAAATTATCAGGAAATACACACCCTTGAACCTCAAGCAGACACTTTTTATATACCTTACTAACTTGAATAGATTGACCCTGTAGACTAATCACAGAAAGTTCACAACTAGTGTCCTCTACTACAATCCCCAAATTCCCTGCTACACTTTTAGATACATGGGGATACGTAGAATCAGAATCAATTAAAGCAAAATAAGGCAAAGTATGGCTAGAGAATGTACCGGCAATCACATCTGCCACATCTTTATCCTCACAGTGCCTCACCGCATAGACCAAAGTTGGCTGCCTAGCTCAGCCTGACCTGCACCTCTGCCTGGTGTTCTCTGACCATGACCACCTCCATTACCCTTTCGCATCTGACCATGACCCCTACCAAGTTGCTGACAAAACCTTTGAGGCAAAATTTAACTCTGAACCGGAGCCCACCTAGTCAAACCATAAGGAGACACTCACTAATCTTATGCCCCATTGTCCTCCACCTAAAATGGGACCTAATCCTCCTCCAACACTTACTTAGATGGCATCTGATACAATACCCATATATCTGAACCTTTTTAGTTTTGGAAACTTACTCAACTCTGGTAACTGACTCTGCCTTTGGAGGTCTATCAAATCTTTCCCATTTCATGGGTAGTTGAGATGAACTAGAGGGGCCCGAATCACTCTTATTTTAATTCTAATTTTTTCTCGCTCCCTCTTCTTGCGCTCGGTGTGCTTAACCTCCTCAATAATGTTGGTGTTATCCACCAAGGCCACAAATACCTGCTCCCTCTAAGGAGCTATCAAAATCTTTAGATCATAACTTCAGCCCTCCTCAAAACGTATGCTCTTTTCATAGTCATTAGCAACCAATGCTTTAAGATACCTACTTAATCGTAAAAATACGGCCTCATACTTGACCACCGATTTGTCCTTCTAAGTTATCCCTATAAATTCGTGTTTATGAGCCTCAACATAGCTTGTCCCTCACATATTTACTCTGGAAGGCATTCCAGAAATAATCCCATGTCAATTGTTCAGGCTGATTGCCCTCCTACATGGTCAACCACCACTGGTATGCTTCATCGCGAAGCAAGGATACCGCACCCTTTAATATCTGCTCAAAGGTGTAATCTAAATCATTTGTTATTCTTTTTGTGGCTTCTAACTAGTACTTAGTTTTAACACACCTAACCCGTATTTGTCACCGGAATAGGGCTACGAGGCATTACTGATCAATTACATCATACAACATACATTTCTCATACATGAATCCATTATCACATAAACATTAATCAAACATAATCATAACGTCCCTTGTAAGGTTCTACGAGACCTTAAAACCTACTTAGAAGAGGTTTGGAACTAAACCGATAACATTTGAAAACTTTGGGAAACTTAGAAAATTTTCATACATAAAGGGATCACACGCTTGTGTGAACAGGCCATTTGCCTTAAACGGCCACCAGACACACCCGTGTCACAGGCTGTGTGAAAATAGGGCATACGTACTGACTTACACCACACGGCCGGAGACACGCCTGCGTGCCATCGCCGTGGGAAAACTGGAAGGTATACTGACCTGGATCACACGGCCGGCCACACGCCCATGTGCTAGCTCGTGTGTCACACATGGCCAGTAGACACGCTTGTGTGTCTAAGCCGTGTAACTCTCTAACTTATTTTAACTAGGATTCAGGGGTCACACGGTCAAGTCACACGCCTGTGTGATCATTCGTGTGGCATGAAAATAGGCTTGATTTTAGCCATTTTTCCACATATCTTTCATGTATCTAAAAGCATTCATTTGGCATAATTTTCTAAAATAAGAAACCAAAAATAACATATTTCATGCCATTTAAATCCATCCATTTCATTACTCAAATCCATAACCAAAATCATGCCATAACAATATGCCATAACCTTAACTTCTATGTCCATTTTCTCACCGTCTTATCAACTAAATCATGCTACAAAATATACCAATTCATCATCTTAAAACTAAGCCACAACATGCCATTTCTCAACCATTATACATCATTGATAATTTGCTAATTGAGCAACCATATAACCATCACAACAATCATACCAAACATGCCAAAACACAAGGCAATACATATACATCATATATCACTTATCAAACTTATGATTATAGCCAACTTAATAGCCAAATACACACCAACATTTACAAGCCAAATCTCATGGCTAATATCAAAACTCAAAACATAACATCATATCACTAGTCTATACAAGCCATATACCATAATTACAAAGCATCCAAAAATACCAACAAGTAGTCGATAGTGTGATGACAGTTCTTGATGATCCCCGATGTCTGAGCTAGCTTCGATAATCTATAAAATAGGGAAAGATGTAACTGTAACACCCTTTACCCGTGTTTGACGTCGGAACAGGGTACGAGGCATTATCGGACTTAATCACTAATCATCGTAGAAAAACCAATTCATAATTAATAACATAATCAAGACTATCTACATTAAATGACTTTATACAATAGATACTTTCAAATAACATAGGTCAGTATTTTAAGCCAATTCCTAGCAACTTAATAACAATTAAACGAGTCTCCATACATGCCAAAGACTTAAAATACTTTAAAACCTTTATATATCGATCAATAGTTTGATAGTGTGATTTAACCTCCGGTGACCTCCAACTCGAGCTAACATCTGTGACACTATAGGAAAAAGGAAAGGAAGGGAGTAAGCATTATAGCTTAGTAAATAAGTATGTAAATATTAATAAACAATACATTATCATACTTTAAAAAAAGTCACAATATGTTCCCGGAATATTACCATCACAAACACACATACTTTCACTCTTACAATCATAAACAGGTTTAAAATAAGCTATCTAGCAGAGTTCCAGAAACTAAATTATTTATTTCTGGAGCTACAGAACTCCAAATTACAAACCGTTAATTTTCCTTGAAACTAAATTCATATATATTCTTACCATAAAATTTTCAAAATTTTTGGTATAGCCAATTAGTACATTTTATTCATTGAAATTACCCCTGTTTCACTGCTCAACTGTTCTGACCACTCTTCACTACGAATCAATTTTCTCCTCATACAGAATTCGAAGGATGTTTTTGTTTATTTCATTTGAAACTAGACTCATTAAGGATTTCAAGCATATAAATTATATCCCCTAATTATATTTTTAAAATTTTTAATGATTTTTCCAAGTCAGAACAAGGTATCACGTAGTCATTCTGAACCAGTCTCTCAAAAACTTAAATATCTCATAATATAGAATTCCTTTGCTTGCTCTGTTTCTGTTATATGAAAATAGTCTCATTAAGATATAATTTTATATCTAATTCAGTCTCTGATTCAATTTCTACTATTTTTGGTAAATTTTTAGATTCACGTCACTACAACTATTCAGAACAGTTTTATTGTCAATTTTGATCTTTCACACTTCAATTGTAATCATCACTTTCCCATAACAATCATTCCAATTTCCAATCACATATCGAGCATATTGCTCATAAGTTACACACGTATATACTTACACTTATCATCACAAAGTCATACAGAATTTCATTTAATCAATTTCCTAGTTGAACGCTTCGGAATAATAACAGATATGCAATGGTATCGCACACAGCCCACCTTTAAAATCAAAGCTCTCTTGTACACACAGTGGCCTTCACTTAGCACCACTCATGTGACCTAGCTCGATTGTACACATAATTTCCCAGTTGAACGCTTCGGAATAATAACAGATACGCAATGGTATCGCACACAGCCCACCTTTAAAATCAAAGCTCTCTTGTACAAATAGTGGCCTTCACTTAGCACCACTCATGTGACCTAGCTCGATTGTACACATAATTTTGGCTCTCTTGTACACATGGTGAACACTTAGTACCACCCATGTGACCTAGCCAGTTTATCTCGTAGCTCTCTTGTCTACATGGTGTCCTTTACCTGGAACCACGTATGCGACCTAGCTACATATATCCTGTAGCTCTCTTGTCTACATAGTGTACACATAGTATCACCCATGCGACCTAGCTACATCATAATGTCTCGTAGCTCTCTTGTACACATGATGTACACTCAGCACCATACATGTGACCTAGCTACATACCATCTGTATCATCCAATCTTTCCGAAGGTTCAACCGGGATTTCTCTCTCTTTCTAATACTTGATTCCATACTTTCAATAGTCAATTATGATTCAAAAGTCAGTTACAATACATAAAATATGCTAAAATACAAAAACATAATAAAGATAATGTATTATTTACATACAAACTTACATACTTTCTCATTTCCATGTCGAATTAATATTGAACATTTAAATCATCATTATTGTAGTTACTTTCAACACCTCGGCAATCATAGTAAATATATCAATTTTACATTGAAACATGCATAAATTAATCTTATTATACATATGAACTTACCTCGATACTAAAACGGCCATTTTACCAACTTTCCCGATTTTCGATTTTTCTCCCATTCTAGATTCAAATCTCATTTTTCGGGATCTAAACATCATATTTTACTTATTTAATTAATGTACTATTCAAAACAGTCCCTAACTCAAACTTTGGAAAAATTATAATTTTACCCCTAAACTTTTGCATATTTACACTTTTGCCCCTAGGCTCGGGAATTAAACTTCATCCCTTATTCTTATGTTTTGTGACATGCTGATCATTTTTCTCTTCTATGGAAACATCAAATTCTCACTCTAACATATAGTTATGAATAATAACAACTTTTACCGATTAAGCCGTTTTACTTATTTTTGCTTAAACCCGCTTAGCAAAAGTTGTTTAACATAATTTCAGCCTTCATATTCTACCATAAAACATCAACATAAACTTCAAGTTACCGGGATTCCAAAATCGTAAAGAACTTGAAAAATGGGGCTAGAACGGACTTACTATTGAGCTTGGAAAGCTTGAAAACCCTAGCCATGGCTTCCCCCATGCTAATTTCGGCCTCCATGAAAAAGACGAGTCAATTTTGGGTTTATTTTCCCTTTTTATTTTTTTAATTACCAAATGACTAAAATGCCCTTAGGGCCTTTCTTTAAAATTTTGTCCTAATCATGCCTATTTTTGTCCAAACAAAATATAATGGACTAATTACCATTTAAGGACCTCCTCTTTAAACCCCCGTTTCAATCAAGTACTTATGAATTAGAACACATATTTTGTAACTTTTGCAATTTAGTCCTAAAAGTCCAATTAAGCACTTTATCAGTAAAATTACTTAACGATATATTTACACAATATTTTAATCAATAAATAAACCTTAAAACTTAATCGGAATAAATTTTTAGACTTTGAATTCGTGGTTCTAAAACCATCGTTCCATTTAGGCCCAAAATTGGGTTGTTACAGTAACTTCTGCAATTAAGCCCTAATAGGCAAATTAAACATGCAATCTATAAAATTTCTTATCAATACTCTAACACATGCATCTAATCACTCGGTAAATCATAGAAATTAATCGAAATAAACTTTTCTATCTTAGATTTGTGGTTTTGCAACCACTATTCCATTTATGCCCTATTCGAGATGTTACAGTAACACCCCTTACCCGTGTCTGATGTTGGAACAGGGTATGAGGCATTATCGGACTTAATCGTTCACAAACATGTAAAAACCGGGCCATAAAATTTCTTTTAATTCAAAACTTTTCAAACACATACATGTCATCTGTTATTTGGGTCTACGAAGCCCAAAACATACATCAAGACTGATTCGGGACTAAATCGAGTACTTGAGAAGTTTCAGGAAAACTTAGAAAATTTTTCCCTAAAATAAGGTCACACGCCCATGTACACGTAGGGACACGCCCGTGTGCCATTGGCACGCCCGTGTCCTTAGGCTGTGTAACTCTCTGTTTATGATGTCAGCATGCAAGTCTAACCACACGACTAGGCCACATGTCCATGTCTCTAGGACGTGTCCGTCACACGGTTGAGACATACGACCGTATCTCAGCCTGTGTAGTCAACACTTATGCTATTTTCAAAGCCTTCATGTTACCCATATACCCTTACAACCTTATACATATTAAAACCACAATTCATGTCTTCATTTTAGTGATTAAACACACTTTATATAGACATATTCATAACATTAACATGTCCTCTTACAAGCAATGTATCTACTCATGCAATACCAAGTCTAGATTCTTTAATTCACATTCATAAGACTTGTCATTTTGATGATCACTTCTACCATTATACTATGGTTACCAACCATGCATGGCAAACAAACATAATCACATTATAAAAAATAGACATGACACGAACAACTAGGTTTTATAAGCCATAATCAGTATGAGCCACATCTCATGGCCATATACGTATAACTCAATATAAGCCAATACATTTGGCCAAAGCGTAATAATACCAACGATCTCCAACCCCGAGCTAACCTGACAAAGCTAAAAGAAATGGAAAGGAGAGGGTAAGCTTTATAGCTTAGTAATACCGTATGAAAATTATAAGCAATTTATCAATATGCTTCCACCATTTCTTACAACATGATCTCAAGGTAATACTATCATAATTGCCTCTATACCTATGTTCTGGTCAAGCTATTTTCTTGAGTCACAGTCACTAAATTGCTTATATCTGGAGTTATGAGACTCCAAATTCAGATCTCCAAATTAAGATTTTCTTACCATAAAATTTTCAAAATTTTTGGTTTAGCCAATTAGTACAGTTTATTCTTCAAAGTCACCCCTGTTCTGCTGCTTGATAGCTTCCACCTTTCCTTACTAAAAATTAATTAACTCCTCACACGGGATTCGTTTCCTTTGAAAACAGACTCATTAAGGATCCTAATAATATAAATTTTAACCCATGATGATTTGTTTACAATTTTTAATGATTTTCCCAAATTAGGACAGGGGATTTTGAAATCATTCTAACTATGTCTCACAACAATTTAAATATTTCAAAATATGAAACTCTTTTGCTTACACCATTTCTTTTATATGAAACTAGACTCATTAAGCTTTAATAAGCCTCTAACTCAATTTCCACAATTTTTAGTGGATTTTCAAAGTCGTACTACGGCCGCTGTCTAAAACTGTTTTAGTGTAAGTTAATGATACTAAGTTTATCACATCTTATTAATTCATTTTCACCACATTGGTAAAAATACATGTTTATACATCATAAGTATAGACCTATAATCATAAGGTCATCATCAAATCATTTTCACAGGCATGACTTACCTATTTACATCCTCACCAAATGTGTATCATAAACTGAAATCATTTCTCATGAGTTTGGCATACATACCTGTGTTACTCAACATGCTCATATACTTACTTATATTCATTCCTTATCAATCATACAACATGAATTAGATTCACATCTCATCAATTTCATGTAAGTGCCTATACCACTCACAACATAGCCATAAGCTCTATCATTCGATATAAACCATACATCTCCCGTTGAACCATTTGGAATACTGCAGGATATTCAATAGCCCCAAACATGGGATAAGATGCCGAATCCATGTCCCAGACATGGTCTTACACTGGCTAGCACATCAAAGTCGATGCCATGTCCCAGACAAGTCTTACACTGACTTTCATATATCGAGGCCAATGTCGTGTCCCAGACAAGTCTTATAATAGCTCTCATCTATCGGTGTCAATGCCATGTCCCAGATAGGTCTTACACTGACATACAACAAGCTGATGCCATGTCTCGGACAGGTCTTTCACTAGCTTGTATATCTTGAGGCCGATTCATGTCTCAAACATGTCTTACACTAGCACACATTTCACCCAATGTCATGGTATGAATAATCAAGTCTATTCCAAATGTTCAACCGGAAGTCTTTGTTACATTAATTCTCATAATTCACATTCTCATCACAACTCAACAATTCCTGCCGAACTAATGATATAATACATGATAACATTTAATTTGCATTGTTTATGTACAACTTACTCGTTCTGATGGAATATCATATTCCATTAAATTTCCAAGCATTCAATCAACACATAAATGTTATTAACAATTTGGCATCACTTTCTCATATACAATATTATCAACATAAAATTTAATACAATCATAGCAAGATAGATTTTTAAGTATATTAACAATAGCATGGATATCATGCTTATTTAATCACACGTACTTACCTCGAATGCAATTTTGACTGATTACGCCATTTTTGTCCATAACCTCATACTTGTCGATTTAAGCCCAAATCTCAGTTCCTTGATCTAAAATGATGAAATTCACTCATTTAATCACTAAATAAGTTTAAATAATAAAAAATTCACATTTTTGGCAAAATGACCATTTTATCCGTAGGCTCGAAAATCGATTTTTATCAAATTTCTTCATGTATTAAGCCTAGCCGAACCCTTTTTACTCTTATAGAAACCCAAAATTTTCATTATTTCACCACATTACTATCTATTTTATAATTATTACAAACTAGTCCTTTTTAGGTGTTTTTCATGAACACCCTTCACAAAAGTTGTTTATTAAACAACTAAGATTCATTTTCTTCCACAAAATTTCAGCAAATATCATAGATGCTCTCATGGTAAAACCCTAGACTTTCATCCATTTTGCAAAATAGCCCCCCTTTAGTTAGCTCATGCTACAAGGTTCCCAAAAACACAAAAATCAACAAAAATGATCATCAAAATCACTTACTTGCAAGGGATAGAAGTTGCTGAAATTTTGAACTCTCAAAACCCCTATTTTGCTGGTATTTTTGGTGGACAAAGGAAGAAAGATGAAGAGATGACATCCCGTTTCTTTTTGTTTTATTTTTAGTCAGAATTAAGCTAGTAACTACATCTAACTTCGGCTTTTCTACTCCTATTTGTCTCTATGGCCGGCCAAGCCTATAAAATGGGTCTATTTACACTTTAAACACCCCCAATTATGGTTATCTAGCAATTTAATATATTTAGCTAGCAAATCACAACTTTTGCCCTGTATGCGATTTAGTCCTTTTTCGCAATTAAGCATGAAATCGCTAAAATTATTTCACCAAAATTTTCATGCACTCATATAATCATGCTATAACACATAAAATAACATTAAAATAATTTGTCCAACCCTGGAATAGATGTTCCAAAACCACTGTTCCTACTAGGCCCAAAGTTGGGCTGTTACAAAAGAACACACAAGGTAAGCTTTAAAAGTTTAGTAAGCCATATACAAATAAAATTACCAAATGATTCAACACCATTTCCATCAAATAGGCAAACTATGAATAAGCACATATAAGTTCACAAACCTTCCCAAATGTATACATATTCAATTTCATAAGTGAATTCATCAAATACTTCCCTTTTCAATACTTGTATGAATCTTATATGTACCTGAGTCGCATAACTCATTTACACATTCTTTCTCGACTTGACTTTGCTCGTTGAACCTTTCAGAATTGTTAAGGATACTCGGATAATCACACATAGCTCGTACAATATCATATCCCAGATATTGTCTTACATGTTATCACATATCGATGCCAATGCCCCAGAAATGGTCTTACACAAAATCATATAACGATGCCAATGTCCCAGACATGGTCTTACACGTAATCACAATACAATGCCAATGTCCCAGACATGGTCTTACATGTAATCACATCTCGAAAATCCTAATGCCATGGCATTCGTATCCTATACTATTCCTAAGGTTCGTACGGGACTTTTGGTTAACATTACTTCGTCGATACTTGCTTGTATTTGCTCGTTCAGCATTCATAGCAACTCATTGACAAAGATACATATAAATCAATTTAAAGACATTTATTTGCATATGAACTTACCTAGTAGTCAAAATAGAATGACTGGATCGATTATTCAATAATCTTTGATTTTCCCCGATCTAAATCTGATTTCTTTCGTTCTTGATCTATATACATTCAAAATTAACTCATTTATTCATCAAATCATTCAATTTAGTCCACAAACACATATTGGGGCATTTTTACACTTTAGCCCCTAAAGTTCCACATTTTTACAATTTAGTCCCTAATTCACAATTACACAAAATTCACACAATTCAACAATACTCATGCTTGGCTGAATTACCATAGTGCCCCTAACAGCCCATATTTCATATTTATTTCACATTTCAACCCCTCAATTTATAATTTTCACAATTAAATCCCTATTAAACATTTTCGTCAAAAATCACCTTACAAATTATTAAAATCTATCAACAAATATTCATTTTTCATCATCAAACATTTAAAAGCTTAAGCATTCATCAATAGCATTTCACAAAATCATCAACACTTTCAGAAATTAAAGCATGGGCTAGCTAGAACACGAAGCAACGATCACAAAAACATAGAGATCATTAAAAATTGAGCTAAAACCGTACCTTAATCAAGCTTGTAATTGCCGAATGCATGAGAGCTCAAAAACCTAATTCTTTTGCTGATTTTCGGTTGTAATTTGGAGATGATGACATAATTTTTAACTTTGGTTTTATTAATTTATAACTTATTTAGCTAATTACCAAAATACCTTTATTTAATAACATTTATAAGCATATAATGGATGGTTATTTGTAACACCCTACACCCAAGTCCTACGCCAGGACGGGATGCGAGGCATTACCACAGTCAAACACATGCATTCCAACATTCTCAGATCATCAAGGTGTGACCAAATTTAAAACTTTTTCAAACCTTGTCTAAATTTCTTAATATGGGCCTACAAGGCCTCAAACAACCATTGGAAAATCATGCGTTAATGGCTCAGGTACTTAACCAACTATAGAAAAAAATAGCCTTTGAAACAAGGCACACACTCATGTGGAAGGGCAACACGCTTATGTGATCACCAAGACATGGCCGCGCTGATGGCCCGTGTGACACACACGGCCTAAGTATCTTGGGACATGCCTGTGTCCCATACCCTAATTCTAAATTCGAACCTACAAGGGTTTTCACATGGCCTAACACACGCCCGTGTCTATGGCCCGTGTCCCTCACACGGCCATGACACTCCCGTGTCCTAGCCTATGTCTAAAAACCTTGACATTCTATTTCTAATGTCAACATCCAATTTAGGGCACACGATCAGGCACACACCCGTGGCCAGAGGGCGTGTCCTCTACACGACTGAGACACACGGCCGTGTCTCTGCCCATGTGTTTATTACCATGCATACTGACTTGCAAATTTTAAGTGCAGGGAACACACGGCCAGACAACACACCCGTAGGGTTGATCATGTGTCACACACGGCCTAGACACATGCCTGTGTGTCTACCCGTGTGGACAATATAGGGCTATCTTCCAAGACCTTTGCCGCCCTGAAACACAATATAACAACATCCATTCAAAAATACAAGGTAAAATCAGCCACACCAGGCATTATCTCATTCATAAAAATATCATCATTTGCATATATCAATCATGAACCCTAGCCATTATTCCAAGGCTTAATACAAAATCAAGGGACTCATCCCAAGCCAATACATTTGGCCCTATTATCAAGACACAAACATCAAAGTCTAAGTCCTATACATGCCATATTTCAAATAATAAAACCAACTATACCAAGTGCTTCGGTTGATAATGTGATCGTTTCCTCTGACGTCCGATGATCCTCAAGCTATTTAGGCAGAACTATAAGAAAATGGAAAGGAGAGGGAGTAAGCATTAAGCTTAGTAACTTGCATGTAATTAAATATAACAACAAATCCACCATTCATCGACCTGCTCATAATACAAAAGAAAGCATAAACTCAACTTACTCATCACTATCCAATACAATTCACATAGTATCCATTGAGCTCATATCTCAAATATTCCAAATAGGTACCTGTACCACTCACAACATGATTATACCTTTCTTGTTTAACTTAAACTATAATTCTCAATGCTGAACCATTTGGAATACTATCGAATATTCACTAAACCTCAAACATAGAGTATGATGACGATGCCATGTCCCAAACATAGTCTTACACTAGCTCATGTCTCAAGTCGATGCCATGTCCCAGACATGGTCTTACACTAACTATTGTCATCGAGGCCGACACCATGTCCTAGACATGGTCTAACACTAGCTCTTGCATATCCGTGCCAATGCCATGTCCCAGACATGGTCTTACACTAACACATCTCATAGTCGATGCATGTCCCTAACATGTCTTATACTGGCTTACCTTACGAGGCCAATGCATGTCCTAGACACGTCTTACACTAGCTCTTGTCTCAATGCCGATGCCATGTCCCAGACATGGTCTTACACTAGCTCACAATAGCCCATACGTCATGGCATGAATATCTGATTTATTTCCAATGGTTCAAGCGGAAATTCTATTAACTCATTTATCATCATGCATTCTCATTTCCACCATCAAACATTTCATGCTATATCAATTCAACACATATAATAACAACGTTGTTGTATTATTTACACACAACTTACCTTGGATTACAAAATGTAGTCGACTAGCTCGGCTAAATCCACTTGCTTCGTTTTTCCCCGATCTAGGCCTGGATTTTGTAAATCTTGATCTAAAATGATAAAAATTCACAAATTTAATCATTTTATTAACCTAGATACTCAACAATATAAAATTTGGAAAAATAGCCATTTTGCCCCTAGACTATTGTAAAATGACCATTTTACCCCTAAGTTTGAATTTAATTTTTATCGAATTTCCTCATATCTTAAGCCTAGAAAACCCTTTTTACTCTTATAGCAACCCAAAATTTCTATTATTTCTCACATTTATCATCTAATTCTCAACTTATGCAAAATGGTCCCTAGTTAGGGTTTCCATGAAAACTACTTCACAAAACTTGTTTATTTCACAACAATAACTCATATTCCTCCATAAAATTTCAGAAAAAAACATGTTTACTATCATTTCAGGATCCTAAACTTTCAACCATATTGCAAAATAGTCCCCTCTTTTGAAAGCTCATGCTACAAGGGGTCCAAAAATACAAAAATCATCAAGAAAATCTATCAAAATCACTTACTTTTGAAGGTAAAGAGTGGCTGCAATTTTTCAAGCTTATAAACCCTATTTTTTCTGGTAAATTTCAGTGGTGAAGAAGGTGAGAAAAAGATGACACCCCTTTTTGTTTATTTTATTCCATTTTGGTCAAATAAGCTAGTAAATTTCTACCTAATTTTGACTTTCTCCATATTTTGTCTCCTATGGCCGGCCATCACCTATCCAAGGATATAATTACCCTTTAAATACTCCCAATTTAAGTTTCATTTCAATTTAACACCCTTAGCTATCAATTCAAGACTTTTGAGCTTTACTCGATTTAGTCCTTTTTCGCGATTAAGGTCACAAACGCTAAAATTACTTCACCAAATTTTTCATGTACTAATATAAACATGTTATATCTCTAAAATAATAATAAAATACTTTCCCTAAACTCAAATTAGTGGTTCGAAACCACTGGTCTAACTAGAACCAAAATTGGGCTGTTACATTATTCATGTCAAATTCCACTATCCAAGGTCTAATTTCATAATAAGGACTTCCAACTTTTAATTTTGTAGCAATCAAGAACTTTTAACATATAGCATTCTACTTTTGCGTTTTACGTGATTTAGTCCTTTTATCAAATTAACCATCCAATTGATAAAATTAAAACACGAAATTTTCACACATACCTAATCACATGCCATAAACACTAAAAATAATATTAAAATAAATTTTCAACCTCAGATCTGTGGTCCCGATCCACTGTTCTGATTTAGCTAAAATCGGGCTGTTACATTAGCCATAGTCAAGATGACTCTAGTGATGCCTCTAAACAGCTCAGCTCCATTAGACCGGATCCGTTTAGTTATCAACCTTCAGCTCCCAGATCCAAATCTCGTATGGGTCCCAACGACCCTCTCTAAAACCCTCAACATTGCCTGGGATAGTGCATCATCCCTGGTAGTCTGAGCTACAGACTCAGTTTTAGCAGTCTGAGTTCTGACAGTCTCACTCATATCTAATTGAGGCATACTACCCATCGAAGAAGGCTCAACCCGAGCCCTTGACGACCACCACCACGCCAACGGGTACCACATCCACGAGAACCATGAGTGCTCATTATGTTATCTACATTTTTCAAGAAATTTTATGAAACCAGTTTAAGTTTTAAACCTTAATCTTAATATTTTATCAGAATTCTTAACAATGTATAGAGAGTGTTTTTCTACACTACAGTCTCTAAGGGCAAGTTCTTATACTAAAGTATTGCATACAAAATATCTCTAAAGCATTACTAAAGTTTAGAGGTCTTCCTTGGATTGGCACCGGAGTCTCGGTTTCACTTATAAAAAATTTGAAGATCATAAAAATTTTAGTTTTAAAAAAACAAAGTATTCTTTTGAAAATAATTTGGACCCAAAATACACAGTCGAGTTTTACAACCTGACTCTAATACCACCAAATGTAACACCCCACACCCGGCCTAGAAGTTATGGTCGGATTATGAAGGTTACAATGCTTGTGCGAAAAAGAGACAAATCTTTAACTTGATCAAAACCAACTTCGGCGGAAAGGGAATACATTTAAAGTACTTTTTTTGAAAACATAACGAATCTCCAAAATCTTAGCTTATTCATGTTTTTAAAATCAAAACTAAATTACTAAAAACATTTGCATACCAAAAAATTTTAGAGAAACTCTCGGTTAAGTTTGCAGTAGAAAACCTTAAAACTTTTAGTTTCCAAAACCGCAATTTCATTTTAGTTATCTTAACGTAAGCGTCATTAAAAGATTAAGGCTATTGCATAATAAATGCTAAAAACAAACCTAATAACCTAATCAATATATAAAATGTTCAAAAATAAACAAACCCAAGGAAAAGTCTGAAATGTCCAAATTAAACAAATTTAAGAGTCCATGATATATAAAACAAGCATTCGAAACTCGAGCTTCAGAATCGCTGTCCTCTCCTAATTCAGAGGATTACCTAAAACCAACCAACAAAGATGTGAGCTTAAAGCCCATCGTGTGTTTCAGACCATATTTTAAAAGAACATATATATATACAAATTTATATATCAGAACATCACATAAAATATTTCTTTCAAGTAATTCATATCATATCAGAATTCATATGAATCATAACTTATCATGTTGGATTGTATCATAACATATCATATCAAATTGAATCATAGCGTAACAAATCATATCCTACCCCCATCCACTACACATGATCTCCATCCAACCATTCACACCATATAGGACTACAAGAGTCCATCCATCCAATCACACCAATATGTGGCGGTGTGCCTAATTGTACTAGAAAGAACATATGTTTTCTCCCTTCTTATTGGTTAATTTATCCTCATTTAGTTATCTTTAGCACATATTTTAGCATTTTTAGTTTAGTAATTTGCATTTTATAACTCAGTGGATCTTAACTTAGTTATCCTTAATTTTGTCATGTTCTAGTACTGATGTCGCTGCATGAGTATTTTCAGATTGCACCTAGAATTGTCATTGCACCTGATAGCTGTCCAGATAGGAAAAAAATGCATGAACTGTCTAGTCTGATACAACTAACCTGTACGTACAAAGGTAGCATGATTCTGAAGAAATGACATTTGGGCTATTTGGAAAAAATATAAATATTTATATAAAAAAGGAGGAGCTTTTGGATTATCACCTTCAACTTATCCATTGAAGCTTTCGACTCTGGCAGCTTAAGCTCCGACAGGTGAACCAATGTGAAAAGGATGCAAACTAACTTACGTAAAAAGGATGCATACCAACTTCTGATGAGGAGCCCTGGTTGTGACACAAGAGGGAATAGAGAGATTCAAGTCGAGTTGTCTAGGAATAGTATTCTCTACTTGTTTCTTTTATATTTCTTTTCTAAACACTGGTGATTACTTTCTATTTCATGTTAGTACGGAAGTACATATGATTTATGGGTTAAATGTTATTTTATTCAATCTTGCTTCTACTGTTTAATCTTTGGGTTTGAATGTTTTTAGCACAAAAGTGTTATTGCAGTCACTGACACTGGAAGGTGCAGTGACAGTTCAAGCTAACAAGCATGACAACAGAAGTTGCTTAAGGATTAGAGGAATTTAGTCCACTTTTTCTTAATAGTGTTCCATTTCCAGCGTTGGAAGGAGGGATATTCATTGCAATTTAATGCATTAACAATCATGTAACACCCCTTACCCATATTCAATGCCAGAACAGGGTACGAGGCATTACCCGAACTTACAACACAAACAATCATACAATTTCGAGCCATAAATTTGCGTCCAAATTAAAATCATTTTCATCCAACCATAAAGTCCCTAATATGAGCCTACGAGGCCCTAAACATGCTTTGGGAGTGGTCTGGGACTAAACTGAGGACTTTAGTTGTAACACCCCTTACCCGTATTCAACACTGGAATAGGGTACGAGGCATTACTAGACTTATCACACAAACAAACATACAATTTCGGGTTATAGATTTGTTTCCAAATTAAAACTTTTTGCATTTAATCATAAAGTCCATAATATGAGCCTACGAGGCCCAAAACATGCTTTGGAAGTGGTTCAGGACTAAACGAGAACTTTAGAAAATTTTACAGAACTTAGAATATTTTCCACTAAACAGGGGTCACACACCCGTGTGGATATGGGACACGGTCGTCTGGGCAGGCCGTGTGGTCACACACACCCTTATCCTAAACTCATGTAACTCTCTGTTTTCCACCCAAGAATAAAGTGAAGACACACGGCCAAGTCACACGCTCGTGTGCTAGGCCGTGTGGTCGATTTAAAATTTATGATTTTTCATTAAATAAGTGAAGACTTCACACACTCGGGACACACGCCTGTGTCCAAGGCCGTGGCCTTTACACAGCTGAGACACACGGCCGCGTCTCTGCCCATGTACTTAAATTGGGCATTCTATTTTGAAAGAATTAGGGTGCAAGGGACACACGGCCTAAACACATGCTCGTGGGGCAAGCTGTGTGTCGCACACGGCCTAGACACACGCTCGTGTGTCTACCCGTGTGGACAAAAATAGGATTATTTACCAAGCCATTTTACCACCCTTTAATGTGCACACCTACACAACATAACATAACACCAATCCAAGTATATACATACAACCAAACATCCACAACCAAGACATCAGCACATTTGTAACAGCCCAATTTTGGGGCTAGTCAGAACAGTGGTATCGAGACCACAAATATGAAGTTAGAGAAATTATTTTATTATCAAAATAGAGTCATAGCATGGTTACTATAGTGCATGAAAAATTTGGTGGATTAATTTTAGTGTTTATGAGCCCAATTGTGAAAAAGGACTAAATTGCATAAAGTGCAAAAGTCCTAATTTGATAGCTAAAGATGTTAAATAGCTAGAGAACCAAAATTAGGGGTCTTTAAAGGGCAAGTAGATCCTTATAAAATAGCTTGACCGGTCATGGGAGACAAATTGGAGAGAAGGTCAAAATTAGGTGAAGCTTAGGTCACCAATTTTGACTAGTTGTATTTTTAATAAAACAAAAGGGAAAAGCTATCATTTTTTCTCTCTTCTTAGCTGAAAATATCAGCCATTGTAGGGGTTTGAAAGCTTAAAAATTTTCAGCAACTTTGAGCCCTCTCAAGTAAGTGATTTTGATAGTTTCTCTTAATGATTTTTTTACATTTTTTAGACCCTAACGCATGAGCTTTCAAATGAGGGGTCTATTTTGTAAAATGGTTAAGGGTTTGGAGTTTTGCCATGAAAGGATTCGTGATGTTTGCTGAGTTTTTATGTAAGAATATGAGCCTTAGTAGTGTAATAGACAACTTTTGAGAAAGGTGTTAGCATGAAAACACCTGAAAGGACTATTTTGCACAAATTGTAAAATAGTTGATAAATGTGTGAAATATGATGAATTTGGAGTTTCTATAAGAGTAAAAAGAGTTCAGCTAGGCTTGAGATGCAAAGAAATTTGATAAAAATTGATTTTCGAGAATAGAGGTAAAATGGTCATTTTACTGAAGATGTGAATTTTGATTTGCCTAATTGAATTTAGTGACTAAATGAGTGTATTTTCATAATATAGATAAAAAATTGTCAAATCCAAACCTAGATCGGGGGGAAGCCAAGCAAATTGACTGAACTGACTAGTCGTATACATTTTTTAATCCGAGGTAAGTTTTATGTGAATAATACAACTACATTGTTAATGTATGTATTGAATTGTATTGAGTTAATATAGCATGAATTGTTTGGTTGTGAAATTGAGAATGTATAATGATAATTGAGATAGTGGAAATTCTGTTGTAACCTTAAGAAGTAAATCAGATATTCATGCCATGACATTTGGGTCATTTGTTTGTGAGCTAGTGTAAGACATGACTGGGACATGCATCGGCCACATTATGAGAGCCAGTGTAAGACCATGTCTAGGACATGGCATCAGCATTGATACGAGAGCTAGTGTAAGACATGTATGGGACATGCATCGGCCTCAAGACATAAGCCAAGGTAAGACATGTCTGGGACGTGCATTGGCTATGAGATGATAGTCAGTGTAAGGCCATGTCTGGAACATGGCATCAACTTGAGATATGAGCCAGTGTAAGACGATGTCTGGGACATGGCATTGGCACCTTACCCACGTTTGAGGCTTAATGAATATTTGGTAGTATTCCAAATGGTTCAACGGTGAACGTTATGTTCTTAAGCTAATGAGGAAAGTATAACCTTGTGGTGAATGGTACAGGTACCTAATTGGTACGTATGAGATATGAGATCAATATATATAATAGGTGACTTGTATGGATGGTAATGAGTAAGTTACTCTTATGCCTACTTTGGTGTTATGAGCATGTCAATTATGGATAAATTGTTGTTGTATACTTATTTATATACAACTTACTAAGCTTTATGCTTACTCCCTTTTCTTTCCATTTCCTTACAGTGCCGACTAATTAGCTCAAGGATTCCAGAAGCTAAAGATATCGATCACATTATCAACCGAAGCATTCGGCATAGTTGGATTTATATTTTTCAATATGACATTTATAAGACTTAGACTTTATTATTTTGTGTCATTGAGAATTGGTCAAATGTGTTGGCTTGGGATGGAAACCCTTTAATTTGTATTCAACTTTGAATGATGGTTAATATTCATTTTGAATTTATAAAAAATGCGTTTCCATGGTTAAATGAATGTCTATTGTGGTTGAATTGGTTATATGAATTGTGCTTGTGTTGGTATTGGTTGGTATGTGTATGAAACTAGGTATGTAAGAGAGGGCAACGAGGCTTGGTAAATAGCCTTATGTTGTCCACACGGGTAGGTACACGGGCATGTGTCCAGGTCGTGTGTAACACACGGTCTGCCCCATGGGCGTGTAATCCGGCCGTGTGTCTCCTACACGTAAAAATTTCAAGTCAGTATGCATGGTAATAAACACACGGGTAGAGACACGATTGTGTGTCTCAGACGTGTGGAGGACATAGCCTAGTACACGGGCGTGTGCCATGGCCATGTGACATTTTGGGAATGCCGACGTCAGAAACAGAATACCCAGGTTTTCACACATGGGCTAACACACGGACGTGTCTTGACCGTGTTAAGGACACGGGACATCAACACGGGTATGTGTCTGGCCGTGTGGAAACCCTTGTAGGTGTGAATTAGAAATTAATTTCACACAGGTAACGGACACGGGAGTGTCCCTAGGTGTGTAGGCTGTGTGAGTCACACGGCCATCAGCACGACCATGTCGGGTTGATCACATGGGCGTGTTGCCCTTCCACACAAGCTTGTGCCCTGTTTTAAGGACAAAATTTTCATAGTTGGTTTAAGGACCTGGTATAGTCATGATTTGTTTCCAATGGTCAATTTTGGCTCGTAGGCCAATAATAAGAAGATTAAAGTAGAAATTGAAAATGTTTTAAATTGGACCGAGTCTGGGTGACTCGAGATTGTTTGTGTACATGAGATCAAGTTAGGTAATGCCTTGTACTCTGCCTCGGTGTGGGTTACGGGTACGGGGTGTTACAACATCATTCATGAAAGACATCATTATACGATTATACTTATAACCAATATTAACCCATTTCCAAATGCCTTATACAAAATGAATTACTAACCAATATAAGCCAACACATTTGGGCAAATCAATTATGACACATAACAAAATGACCAAGTCCCCTATACATGGCATAACTCAAAATGTTGAATTCATTGGTACCAAAATAATTATTGATAGTGTGAGTGGCTCTCCGACGATCTCCAAACCCCGAGCTAGCTTGGTGACACGATAAGACAGGGGAAAGGAAGGGGAGTAAGCTATATAGCTTAGTAAGTTTCTATGCAAATAATAAGCATCATAACCACACATTTAACATACAATTAACATGATGAAGATTAGCATGAACGTTATCAAAATCTCATAATCATAACTTACTCAATCATAATCCTACCAAGAGTTCATCACTTATCGAGCTCATTACTTATGAGTTTTACGTACATACTTGTACCAACTCGCAACATAACCATATCCTTTCACAACTTTGACATCCCCATTGAACACTCAGAATATTAATGGATACTCAAAAATTTTTCACACAAGTTCCATTTATGTAGCCAAAGCTACCTCATATCTCATAATACATATGGGCTCGTTTTTGAGCTATTCACGGGCCTGCTCACACAAGCTGTCAGTTAGGACGTAGCTACATAGTGCTGCTCACACAAGCTGTTAGGTATTTGCAACACATCCAGACTACCTAGCCACTGGTAGCACGTACGAGACCAGCACTCGGATTACATAATCGCATATACACATGGGTTCCTAGTGACATGTCACTCGTATCCTATTCTATTCCTAAGGTTCAACCGACAATTTCTCGCTTTTCAAAACTTTTTCGAATACATCCAACGAGTCAATCACAATTCATACAATATTAAAGCATTCAAAACATAAACATAACAATGCATTATTTACATACGAACTTAACTCGGTACAAAAATAGTAGAATTAGACCTAACCGTCAAACACTTTGTTTTTCCCCCAATCTAGGTCCGAACCTCATTTTTCTTGATCTATAATAAAAAATTTAACTCATTTAACATTCACATTATTCAATTTGGTCCAAAAATCATATTATGAAAAAATTACATTTTTGCCCCTAATGTTTCACATTTTTACAATTTAGTCCTTAGACTCGTAAACTGAAATGTACTCAATTTCTTCAAAAACCAAGCCTAGTTTTCATACATATACTAGCCCATATTTTCCACTTAATCACACTTTTACTACTTATTTTATAACTTTTACAAATAAGTCCTTTTTGACATTTTTATCAAAAATTACTTAGCAAAAGTTGTTTATCTAACACCAAACATGCATTTTATACCATTAGACATCTAAATACACAATGGGTAAAATTCTAAACTTCATCTTTCTTTGAAATTAGTCCTTGAAATAGCTAGATTAGGTTACAAGGATCTCAAAAACATGAAAATCATTAAAAACGAGGCTAGAACGGACTTACAATCAAGCTTGGAAGCTTGAAAAACCTTAGCCATGTCTTTCTCTTGTAAATTTCGACCAAGGGGGACTAAATTGATGAAGATAAAGACTTTTATTCAGTTATTTTGGCTTTATTTAACAAATGACCAAAATGCCCTTCATGCATAACTTTAAATTTCACCTAATCATGTCTATTTTTGTCCATCTAATTAAAAAATTGTCTAATTTCCATCTAAGGACGTTCAATTTAAAATTTCATAGCAATTAGACACCTCTAACTCCTAGAACACACATTTTGCACCTATTGCAATTTAGTCTTTTTAACTAAATTGAGTGCCCAATAGATAAAATTGTCGAATGAAATTTTCATGAAACAATTCCATAAAATTGTAGACCATAGAAATATAATAAAAGTTAATCTTTCTTCGTTGCATTCGTGGTCCTAAAACCACTGTTCCGATTTGGCCCTAAAATGGGCTGTTATAACTCTCCTCCTTTAGGGATTTTCGTCCCCGAAAATCTTACTAGAAAATAGGTTTGGGTACTGTTTTCTCATAGCTTTCTCAGGTTCCCACGTAGCCTCTTTAACCCCATGTCTTTGCCACAAAACTTTCACTAGGACTATGCTCTTATTTTACAACTGTTTAACTTCCCGAGCTAAAATCTTGATCGGTTCCTCACCATAAGTCATATCAGGTTGAATCTCAATCTCTGTCAGAGAAATCATGTGTGAGGGATCAGAACAATATCATCGCAACATCGACACATGAAACACATTATGAATCTTTTCTAACTCTATCGATAAAGCTAGCAAATATGCCACTGGCCCTATTCTTTCAGTAATCTCATACGACCTAATGAAATGTGGACTTAACTTGCCTTTACTGCCAAATATCAAAATCTTCTTCCACGGAGATACCTTCCGAGATACCTTATCACCAACTTGAAATTCAATCCCCTTTCTTTTTAAATCTGTGTACGAATTTTTCCTATCCGAATCGGCTTTCAAACAGTCACGAATTACCTTTACTTTTTCTTCGATTTCTCTAACCAAGACAACCCCATGAATCTGTTTCTCACTAAGTTCTGTACAATACAATAGAGTTCGACACTTGTGGCCATACAATACTTCATACGGAGCCATTTTTGTACTTGACTGGAAACTATTGTTATAAGCAAATTCGACCAATGGTAGGTATTTCTCCTTACTACCTTTGAACTCTAAAACACAATGGCGAAGCATATCTTCGAGAACCTGAATTGTCCTTTCAGATTGATCATCGGTTTGCGGATGAAATGCGGTACTAAAGTTCAACTTTGTACCCAAAGCTTCGTGTAATTTCTTCCAAAATCAAGACGTAAACCTTGGATCTCTATCTGATATAATAGAAATAGGCACTCTGTGCAATCTCACAATTTCAACAATGTACAATTCAGCTAGCTTATCAAGTGAATAGTCAATATGTACCAGAATAAAATGAGTCGATTTCGTCAATCTATCAACAATAACCCAGGTGGCATCTTTCTTTTTTCGGAGTCAAAGGCAAACCCGTTACAAAGTCCATCGTAATCCTGTCCCATTTTCACTTGGATACCATCACTGGCTGAAGTAAACCTGAAGGCACTTGGTGTTTGGCTTTTACTTGTTGACAAATCAAACATTTCGATACAAATTCAGAGATATCTAGTTTTATACCTGACCACCAATACAATTTCTTCAAATCATTATACATTTTTGTACTACCTAGATGAATTGATAAACAACTACAGTGTGCTTCATGTAAAATTTTCTGATTAAATTCATATTCTTCAGTACACATACTCTATCTCAAAGCATCAAAAAATCATCTGAGCCAATCTAAAAGTCTGAATCACTGCCCAATTCACACTGAGCTCTTTTAGCTTGCAATTCACTATCAATTTTTTGAGCTTCACAAATTTGCTGAAGAAATATCAGTCTAGCTCTCAAGTCGGGCAAAATTGAACCGTCATTAGACAAAGTCAGTTTCGTATTCATAGCTCTCAAAGCAAATAAGGACTTTCTGCTCAAACCATCTGCGACTACATTTGCCTTTCCCGGATGATAGTCAATCACTAGTTCATAATCCTTCAGTAACTCGAGCCATCTCCATTGTCGCAAGTTCAGATCTTTTTGAGTCATCAAGTATTTTAAACTCTTATGATCAGTAAATATATGGCATTTCTCATCGTACAAATGATGATGCCAAATTTTCAAAGCAAAAATGATGGGAGCCAATTCCAAGTCATGCGTCGGATAATTCTTCTCATGCGGTTTCAACTGTCTCGAGGCCTAAGCTATCACTTTACCCTCTTGCATCAACACACATCCCAAACCATTCAACGAAGCTTCACTATAAATTACAAATTCTTTTCCCGATTCAAGTTGTACTAAAATTGGTGCCTCAGTCAGTACTGTTTTCAATATCTAAAAACTTTGCTGACATTTTTCGAACCATTCAAATTTAACATCTTTTTACAACAACTTGGTCATAGGAGTAGCAATCATCAAAAATCCTTTGAAAAAACATCAGTAATAACCAGCTAAACCCAAAAAGCTTCTAACTTCAGATACTTCCTTGGCTGTTTCCATTCAACAATTGCTGAAATCTTACTTGGATCAACCCGAATACCATCACCTAAAATGATATGTCCCAAAAATTTGACTTCTCAGAGCCAAAATTCACTTTTAATGAATTTAGCGAACAATTTCTTATCTCTCAAGGTCTACAATACAATTCTTAAATGCCCAACATGCTCAAACTCGTCTCGAGAATAAATTAGAATATCATCGATGAACACAACCACAAACTTATCTAAATACGGTCAAAAAATTATACTCGTCAAATCCATAAAAATTGCAGGAGCATTAGTTAGTCCGAAAGCAATAACAAGAAATTCATAATGCCCATACCTTTTCCTGAAAGCAGTCTTCAGCACGTCCGACTCTTTAACTCTCAACTAATAGTAGCTAGATCTCAAATTAATCTTTGAGAATACCGTTGCTCCTTTCAACTGATCAAACAAGTCATCAATCCTCGGAAAATGATACTTGTTCTTTATAGTCACCTTGTTGAGTTGTCGGTATTCGATACAAAGTCTCATAGATCCGTCTTTCTTCTTTACAAATAACACTGGAGCAACCAAGGGAGGAAAACTCGGTCTCAGAAAACCCTTATCTGTCAACTCTTACAACTGAGCTTTCAATTCTTTTAACTCGGTTAGAGCCATTCTATACAAAGCAATCGACATCGGTGCAGTCCCAGGAACTAAATCAATAGCAAACTCAACTTCTCTGATCGGAGGTAACCTAGGCAACTCCTCCGGAAACATATCCGAAAATTCACAGACTATCGACACTGATTCAATTTTCAATTTAGACATTTTTGTATTCAACACATAAGCAGGATAAGCTTCACAACCTTTCTTTAAGTACCTCTCAGACATAAATGAAATCACAATAGGCAATTCACTTGATTCATCGGTTTCAATCCAAATAACCTTACCATTTTCACATTTCAATTTAATAGTTTTCTGTCTACAATTTACTATGGCATCATGTAGTGTCAATTGGAATGATGGAAATGTGCAAGTGTACACAATCACAACAAGTAATAAAGTGACAAGTAAATGTCAAGTTATCATATCCATAGGGATTTTGAAAAGAATTATTTATGAATGCTATTTAAAACACTTTGGTGAAGAAAAATATTTTATTTGAAGAGGGTGATTAAAAACTAAGATTTTAAACTAAGTAAACTAAAGAAATAAATCTCAAATGCACGATTTCAAATACGATTTTAAACAAAATGACATAAATGTACTAGATTTATTACATTTCTTAACTTAGGATTATTAAACTCATGTTTACATTGTTACGAATAAATTCACAGCAACTCGGTAATTTGCTAACTTATGAACATACTTACCTACCAAAATCCATTCATCTCTTGGACATATCCCTATGTCAAATCAATCAATTAAACAAATCTTAATAGAAAAATATGTTATAGCACATACATACTTATTAAATTGAAATAATCTCTTAAACATATCCCTATGTCAATTCAAACAATTAACTCGATCTAATAAGCACATAAAAGACTATGTGAGGTGACAAAGTATCCTTAACTTGGAACAGTTTAATCACAATAATCTTGCAAGTTATGCAAGGCAATTGTATTGTCAGATACCATTGCTAATTTAGCCCTCAACTATCTTAGATGATTAAACATGCACTGATTAAGTATTGTGTCCATTTATTATAATTTCAATCTGTTTAAATAATTAATTCATTAGTTACCTAATAGTTGTAATACAAAAATAACTTAGTCATGATTTTACTTAATTAAGCATCGTACCGATGCCTATAACAACATAAACACAATTTTAACAATTTAAGCAAACGAAATGCAATCAACCTAACACGAATTAAATTCAAGCTAAATTGATTAAATTAACCATTCCAACAACATAAATATTCATAGATATGTTCATCATAACAATAACAAAAATTAAAAAGATAGGGAACAAGAATCAAATGTGTTTCTCCGTGGCTTGACTAGTTTGCTCCGTTCTTCATTCTCTGTTTGTCCTCGTCGACCATAGCTACTATGAACACTTCAATGTTGCTCAAAAATGGCTGATGAACACCCCTTTTCCAAAGGAAGAAATCGGCAAGAGAGCAAGAGAATTGGGAATGGCAAAGAAGAGAGAAAGTGGAGAGAAGAGAGAAAAGATGTGAATGAATGAGATGTGTTTCGAATGATCAGCTTAAGGGGGTTTTTATATCTGAAGAGGGCTGCTAAAAATAGCTAAAATTAGCATCCAAAGAGCCCTCCCTTGGACAGCCACACATGTGGCAAGTTTGATGATTTCAAACTTGCTAAATTAAGCTTGAGGCAAATCTAGAAAGCCACTATTTGTGAAGGGGATTCAATGCTATTTGAACTAGTCTTCAAGGCCTCTTTGCAAGCTAAATAATAAGCCAATAAGCTGATTTGGGTCAACACATGGGGCAGTTTTGGGCTGTCCATTACTTGGTCAGTTCGGTTCACTCAATTCGACTCAACTAGACCACTTTTCATAATTTATTAATAATAATTTATTAACCCAAATTAAATTGGATATAAATTAAAATTAATTATATTATGAATTAATAAACATAATTTTGGACCATCTTAGGCTGAAAATTAATTCACCTTGATACTTCAAATTGCTTCTCGGTGTTGTGCTTCTAGCAGTGTCTGCCGAGCCATTTTTCGTCTTTTGTGCAAATCTGTTGAAAATAACCAAAATTCATCAAAATTAATTATCAACCAATCCATACCCAAAATAAAATCTAATTCATCAAATGGAAAAAACATTAAGTCAGCCGAAAAACAGTGACCTCGAATCATCAAAGGACAATTCTTGCAAACCTTATCAACTAGCACATACTTGCCTAAGGGGTTCGACACTTTAATCAAAAACTCAATAAACTCGACAGGAAAATTCTTACTAGATACCAAATTCACAAAAATATAAGAATGAGTTAATCCAGGATCAGTCAATGCAATAACATTAGTATCATAAAGAGAAAATGTATCAGTAATCACATCGGGAGATTATGCATCCTCATGAGCACGAATGGCATAAGATCTAGCAGGTGCTCTGGCCTTAGATCTCACGGCTGTATCTTTCGTTACACCCTTATTGTTAGTTCCATTCCCAATATTTCTCAGTGGCCTACCCCTATTGGTAGTATTACTTGGCCTTGTACTCAAAAATTGTTCTTTCTCAGCCATCTCAGGGCAATCTCAGATAAAATGCTCTTGAGAACCACACTTGAAACAAGCTCGATCATTCATCCTACACTCACCAGGATGTCTTCTTCCACAATGCTCACATTCAGGTCTGTTAGACCTAACATTACCCACACATGCCATTGAAGTAGCTTAGGATTTAAACCCAAATATTGTTTGCCGCGCTCTCTGTGTGAATACCTAGCTAAGAATACATTTCTCTAGATTTCTTTGACTGAGATGGAAATGACTTACTCATTGGCCTTTTTCTTGCATCTCTAGCCTCACTCTCAGCCTTTCTTTTCTCTTTGCTTAGCTCTTCGGCTTTGCAAGCTCGTTCAACCAATACAACAAATTCTTTTAGTTCCAAGATTCCAACTAACAATCGGATGTCCTCGTTCATCCCATCTTTGAACCTTTTACACATAATAGCTTCGGAGGAAACACACTCTTGAGCATACTTACTGAGCCTAACAAATTCTTGCTCATATTCTGTCATTGACATTCGGCCCTGTTTCAGCTTAAGAAATTCTTTACGTTTTTTATTGATGAATCGCTTACTGATATATTACTTTCGGAATTCCTCTTGAAAGAATTCTGATGTAACCCTATCTCTCAGTACCATAGATACTAGTGTCTTCCACCAATGATATGCTGTGTCCTTCGATAATGATATATAACATTTCAAGCATTCTTTGGGTGTACATGATAACTCATCAAATACCCTGATAGTATTCTCAAGCCAGAATTCAGCTCTCTTGGGGTCATCATCTACATTTGCTCTGAATTCCTCAGGTACTTGCTTTCGAATCTTATCAACCAGAGCCTTATTCAGTCTTTCCAAATCCACACCTTGACGAACTACGACAATCAGTTGGGGATAAGGAGGGGGTGGAGGATATTGAGCATTCAGATTTGTTCGAACAAACTCCGAATACCACTTGTTCATCATGTGGAGGAAGGCTTCCCTAGCCCCTCCTCTCTGACTGACTGTGGAAGGTCTATTTTCAGATGACGCTGCCCCTTGAGTGACACCCAGCGAATTACTTTCTACATCATCAGTTACAGCTCGGTCAGGATCCATTTACTATATAAAAGCACATTTTAAAATTGTCAGGAGTCATCACACTATCACAGTTCATGTATACATGTATAGCTAGATTCTTTAACATGCTACGCTAGTCCGAGAATTGACTAAACCATAGCTCTGATACACTAAATTTAACACCCATTACCCGTATTCAATGTCAGAACAGGGTACGAGGCATTACCAGACTTATCACACGAACAAACATACAATTTCGGGTTATACATTTGCGTCCAAATTAAAACTTTTTACATTTAATCATAAAGTCCCTAACACAAGCCTACAGGCCCAAAACATGCTTTCGAAGTGCTTCGAGATAAACCGAGAACTTTAGAAAATTTTACAAAACTTAGAAAATTTTTCACTAAATAGGGGTCACACGCTCGTGTGGATATGGGACACAGCCATGTGGGCAGGCAGTGTCGTCACACATGCCCGTGTCCCGAACCCGTCTAACTCTCTCTTTGTCACCCAAGAACAATTTGAAGACACACGGCCAAGTCATAAGGTAACACCCCTAACCCATATCCGTCACTGAAATAGGGTTACGAGACATTACCGTTCAACCACAACATAAATCACACATTTGTGCAATCATCATTAAAATCCATTCATCTCAATCACTTTGTCCCTTATAAGGTCCTATGATACCTTAAAACATGATTAGAAGTGGTTCGGGACTAAACCGATAACATTCACAAACTTTAAGAAACTTATAAAATTTTTAAACTTTTAAATGTCACACGCCCATGTGAACAGGCCATGTGCCTCACACGGTTACCAGCACGCCCGTGTGACAGGCCGTGTGAAAACAGGGCATACATACTGACTTGTACCACATGGCTGAGGACACGCCCGTGTGCCACAATCGTGGGAAAATTGGGGAGGTTACTGACTTGGGTCACACGGCCGACCACATTGCCATGTACCAGCCCGTTGCCACACAAGGTCAGTAAACACGCTCGTGTGTCTAGGCCGTGCCAAACCTGAAGGGTATACTGACTTTAATTCGAAGGGTACCCCAGGAGACACACGGCCATGTAACATGATCGTGTGTCGCACACAGCTAGGACACACGCCTGTGTCTCTACCCATGTGGACAAAAATAGGCCATTTGCAAAGCCAATTTGCCACCCTTCATTCATGCACACATAGCAACCAAATTGGTACCATTTCAACACATATTTTAGCAACCAAAACATGCCAATTTATACATATATCATGCCATCTATCCACAACCATTTCAACTACTCAATTCCATATTAAAAAACATACCAATTCATCACAACTAACATAACTTCTAAATGCATTTTCTCACCTTTCTATCAACCAAATTATACTTCTCAAACATACCAATTCATCATCCACAAATCATACCAAAATTTAACATTCCTCAAGCATTAATACATCAACTAATAACTAACCAAAGAGCATCCATACAACCATTTCAAGCAAGCCAACACTTAGGAAATTATATACATCACATATACCATTCATCAAACATATAATTCAAGCCAACTTAACTGGCTATATTCCAACATTTAGAAGCCAAATCTCATGGCTATAATCACAACTCAAAATATACCAAGATGACAATAACCTATACATGCCATATACCATATATACAAAGGTTCAAAAGTACCAACGAGATGATCGATAGTGTGATGATGGTTCTTGATGATCCTCGATGTCTGAGCTAGCTTCGATAATCTATAAAACATGGAAAGAACACACAAAGTAAGCTTCAAAAGCTTAGAAAGCCATATAAAAATAAAGTTAAATCATGGATATTTGTATATTAATTCAAATATGCTAAACATAGCTAATCACATTCAAATTTACAGACCTTTCTCATTGAACATATATTCAATGTCTTAATCAAGTTCATCAAATACTTTCCTTTTTTATTACTCATACGAATTTCGCACGTACCTAAGTTACTTAGCTCATTCTCATATTCTTTCTTGGCTTGACTTTGCCCGTTGAACCATTTGAAATTGTTAAGGATACTCAGAAATCACATAAGCTCGTACAATTCCATATCCCAGATATGGTCTTACATGTTATCACATATTGATGCCACTTTCCCATACAGGGTCTTACACGAAATCAATTAATGATGCCAATGTCTCTGACATGGTCTTACACATAATCACAATACAACACCAATGTCCCAAACATGGTCTTACATGTAATCAAAATATAACACCAATGTCCCATACATGGTCTTACATGTAATCACATCTCGGTAACTAATGTCATGACATTCGTATCCTATACTATTCATAAGGTTCATCGGGACTTTTGGATATCTTAACTTTAATGATTCTTGATCTTAATTACTTGTTCAAAATTTATAACATCTCCATGACAAGTAAACACATGTAATTAAATTTAAAGACATTTATTTGCATATGAACTTACCTTACAGTTGGAATAGAGGGACTGGATCGACTATTTGATAACTTTGGATTTCCCCCGATCTAAATCCGATTTCTTTCATTCTTGATCTATATGGATTAAAAATTAACTCTCTTGTTCATCAACACATTCAATTTAGTCCACAAACACATATTTGGGCATTTTTGCTTTAACCCCAAAGGTTTCACTTTTTTCAATTTAGTCCCAATTTCATAAATACACAAAATTCACAAAATTCAATATGGCCTATGCTTAGCCGAATTCTCTATAGCTTCATAACAGCCAATATTTTCATTTATTTCACACTTTTAACCACAAAATTTCACATTTTCTCAATTTAATCCCTAATTGAGATTTTTACTCAAAATCACTTTACAAAACATGTATATCAAACACCAAGTTTTCATATTTCATCATAAAACATTTAAAAACACATGAATTCATCAATGGAAACTTTTAGAATCATCAAAAAAAATCAAAAATTAAGGCACGGGCTAGCTAGTACTCAAAGCAAAGATCACAAAAACACAGAAATCATCGAAAACTGAACAAAAACGGACCTTCAATTGAGCTTCAACATGGCCAAACCTTAAGAAACATCCATGGCTTTTCTTTTCTTTTTATTTTCTGTGGAATGAAGAAAAGATGATGATAATACATTATGTTTTACTTTATTTTACTTAAGTTATTTATAAATTACTAAATTAACCTTTCTAATAACCTTTAATATCACTTAAATAAGTGTCCATAAATGTCCACCAACATATTTAAGGGTATAATTAACACATAAGGACCTTCAATTTAATATCATATAGCATTTAGACTTTAAACATGTAGAATTCAACCTTTGTATTTTACGCGATTTAGTCTTTTTCTCAAATTAAGCTATTAAACATAAAATTAACTCACGAAATTTTCACACATATATATTCAAATGTAGTAAACATCAAAAATAATATTAAAAATAATTTTACTACCTCGGATTTGTGGTTACAAAACCACTATTCTGATTTAACTAAAACCAGTCTGTTACAACTCTCCCCTCTTAAGGATTTTCGTCCCCGAAAATCTCACTAGTGAATAGGTTTGCATATTGCTTTCTCATAGCATCCTCGGGTTCCCACGTAGCTTCTTCAACCCCGTTTCAATGCCACAATATTTTTACTAATGCTATTCTTTGATTTCTCAGCTCTTTGATCTCACGAGCTAGAATTCGGATCAGTTCTTCACTATATGGTAAACCAGACTGAATCTCAGCTTCAATCGGGGAAATGACATGCGAGGGATCAGTTTAGTATCGTTGAAGAATCGATACATGAAATACATTATGAATCTTTTCTAACTCAGACAGCAATGCTAACCGATAAGCCACTGGTCCAACTCGCTTGATAATCTCATATAGTCCGATGAATTGCGGACTCAACTTTCCTTTTCTGCCGAATCTGAGTATTTTCTTCCATGGTGAAGCTTTCAAAAACACTCTATCCCTGATCTGAAACTCAATATCTTTCCATTTTAAGTCTCCGTAAGATTTCTGTTGATCCGATGCTACTTTCAACCTATCACGGATCACTTTCACTTTTTCTTCAGTCTCTTTAATTAGATCAACCCCGTGAATCTTATTCTCACTAAAATCAGTCCAGTACAAAGGTGTTCGACATTTCCGACCATATAAAGCTTTGTACGGTGTAATTTTAATACTTGATTGAGAACTGTTGTTATACGCGAATTCAATCAATGGCAAATACTTTTCCTACGAACCTTCAAACTCAAGAATGCAACATCTCAACATATCCTCGAGTATTTGAATAACTCGCTCAGATTGACAATCCGTTTGCTGGTGAAATGTGGTACTAAAATGTAATTTTGTACCCAGTACATCTTGCAATTTCTTCTAAAACCTCGATGTGAATCTCGGATCTCTATTCGAAACAATAGAAATAGGTACACCATGTAATCTCACAACCTTGGAGATATACAACTCAGCTAACTTTTCAAGTGAATATTTTGTTCGTACCGGAATGAAGTGAGCCAATTTTTTCAATCTATCAACTATAACCCAGATCAAATGTAATAGCCCGATTTAGGTCCTAGTCAGAATAGTGGTCTCGGGACCACAAATTCGATGTCAGGAAAATTATTTTATTATTATTTTGATGTATTAGCATGTTTTTTTTCAAGAGCACGTGAAAAATTTGGTGAGCCAATTTTAGGGTTTGAAAGCTTAATTGAGAAAAAGGACTAAATCGCATAAAGTGCAAAAGTCCTAAATTGATAGGTAAAGGTGTCAAATAGCTAGAGAATAAAAATTAGGGGTCTTTAAAGGGCAATTAGACCCTTTCCTAAGAGCTTGGCCGGCCATAGGAACAAATTGGTCAAAAAGTCAAAGGTTTAGGTGGTTTGGTGACTTAATTGAATAAATAAAAGAAAGATGATATCATCCTACTTCCCCATTTCTTCTCCACTTATTTTTCAGCCAATTTTGGGGGCTTTGAGCTTCAAAAAATTCAGCAACTTATTACTCTTGCAAGTAAGTGTTTTACATAATTTTTCTTGAAGATTTTTGCATTTTTGAGACCCTTGAAGCATGAGCTTTCAAATGAGGGGTCTATGTTGCAAAATGTTTAAGAGTTTAGGGTTTGACCATGATATAATTTAGAGTGTTTTCTGAAATTTTATGGAAGAAAATGAGTCTTGGGTGTCTTATAAACAACTTTTGTGAAAGGTGTTAGCATGAAAACACCTAATAGGACTAATGTTCATATGTTGTAAAATAGATAATAAATGTGTGAAATAGGGGAATTTGGAGTTGCTATAAAAGTCAAAAAGGTTCGGCTAGTCTTAAGAAATAAAGAAATTCGATAAAAATTGATTTTCGGGTCAAGGGGTAAAATGGTCATTTTGTAAAAGTTTAGGGGAAAATTGGCCATTTAGCCCAATTGTGAATTGTTGAGTGCTTAGGTTGATAAAGTGACTTAATAAGTGTATTTTGTTATTATAGATCAAGAAATACCAAGTCTGAACCTAGACCGAGGGAAAGCCAAGCAAACTGACTAAATCGGCTAGTCGCCATATTTTGTAATCCGAGGTAAGTTATGTGTAAATAATACAACTACATCACTAATGTATATGTGTTAAATTGCATTTCAATTAATGTAGCATGAATTGCTTGATTTTGAAATTTGAGAAAGTACGATGATAATAGAGATAGTAGAGTTCCCGTTTGAACTTAGGAAATATATCAGATACTCATGCTGTAACGCCCCTAACCCGAATCTGTCACTGGAATAGAGTTACGGAGCATTACCGAAATTACCGATTTATTTATCAGATATTTTATTTCATCTAACGTTCATATTTGGAACCACTTAAAATCAAACATATTGTCCCTTAAACGTACTTATTTTTTTTGATATGTTTTACTTGAATTTATTACTCGTCTCACTATACTTAATTTCCTTGTATCAACGTATCAAAGATAATCACATATTTACATTTCATGATAAATAGCATTCTCTTGCCATTTCTTAATAAACATAAATCAGGTAATTCATTATATCGATATTTCATGCATTTAAAAATACAATTCAAGTTATACTAACTTACCTTGTTGCTTATTCATGTTTATAATTTCATTAATCCGATATGTTTTCTTTTCCACGTTCGAGTCTCATATTCGAGTCATCTGAATCTTTATAAATAAATTTGATCGCCATTTTCATTTATTTCATGTTCTAATACATTCAATTAATGCTCTAAACAAAATTACCATTTTACCCCTAAACTTTTAAATAAATAACAATTTCATCCTTAGGCTCAAAAAATAAAATTCTTGCAATTTAATCCTTATTTCTAGCCGTTATTCTCAAACAAATTGATAACAACCCATGAATTCTATAAAATATCATAATTTTCCATAATTTCAACACTTTTCAATTTAATCCTTAAAATATGTTTTTCCCCGATCTTGAACTAAATTAATAATTTCATTCAATTTTTCAATTTTAAATAATAAAATAATCCATTTCATGCAAATTGGTCATCTAACATTTTTACAAAATTGTCCATACAGTTTTACTTTTATTCAATTAAGTCCCTAAGCCTAAAACATGCAAATTAGTCATGCTAGCTGAAAATTGATACATATTTTCCTCCTCATCCTCTCCATTCCACATCTTTAATTTACATAACTTGCTATAAATAACATTATCAATAATTTCACTATTTACTTATATGTATATTCAAAACTATCCATTTGAGTCATAGTCACTAAATTATTTCTATCTTGAGCTACAAAACTCGAAATTAAGATCCGCTAATTTTCCCTGAAACTAGACTTACATATATTCTTACCATAAAATGTTCAGAACTTTTAGTTTAGCCAATAAGTACATTTTATTCTTTAAAGTCACCTCTGTTCTGCTGCCTAATAGTTATGATCCTTCTTCACTAAAAAATAATTATCTCCTAGTACATAATTCGAACGATGTTTTCATTTGTTTCTCTTAAAAATAGACTCATTTAGGATTATAAACATATAAATTTAAGCCCCTAATTATTTTTCTCCAATTTTTTTATGATTTTCCAAAGTCAGAATAGGGGAACCCAAAATCATTCTGACCTTATCTAACAAAATTTGTTATATCTCAAAATTTACAATTTCATTGCTTGCATCATTTCTTTTATGAAAAATAGACTTAATAAAATTTAATTTCATATTTTATTTAACTTCTAATTCAATTTCTACAATTTTTGGTGGTTTTTCAAATTTAGACCACTACTGCTGTCCAGAACCGTTTTAGTGCAAGATATTAATTACCATGTTTATAACACCCTTATTTTCTTTCCCTACACTATTTCTCATCACTTTCTCTTATTTTCTCTTCACTAACATATAAAAAACGTAGGACCATATGTAAGAAAACTCTACATTAACATCAATCTCATGTTTTTTTCAATAATATCAAACTTAAAAATATATTGAAATCATGATGCTCTTACCTTGTTCTATTGATTTCAATATTCATCTTGATTTTCTCTCTCCTTCAGTTTCAATTTCTAGAATCCAACTTGATATTCTAACTCCCCATGGTCTCTTTAACATTTTTTCTCTCTTGGTAGCTATGGAAATTCTTTTGATTTTTGGGTGAAAATGGTGAATTTTTGGTAGAAGGACCAATTTGTAAAGAAAAGAAAATTTTCTTTCTTTTCTTTTCTTCCAATGTTGGCTGCATGGAAAGATGGATGGTGTTGTTCCCTCTCTTTCCTTTTTTTTTCCACACACACACACATATATATAGACTAAATAAATCAATAAAATATCTTATTAAAATATTAAATAAATGATAATTATCTAATTAAATAATAATAAAATATCACCAACATCATCATTACTTTCTAGATTTCTCTCTCTTCCAATTGACCATTTTGCCCTTTGTAATCTTTTAAAATTTTATTCTTGAGTCATCACTTAATTTGGTAAAATAGCAATTTAGTCCCTCATAATTCTTCACCTATTCAATTTGGTCCTAATTCATCAATTTTCCTTGGTTTCTAGATCATTCCACCCTTAAAATATTTGCACTATTAGTCCTTCAACTTTTTCATATTTACACTTTAATCCCTCAAATTTTGAATATTTACTCTTGGGCCACAAAACTTTTCTCACTTTTACAATTTAGTTCTTTCTTGAATCAATGTCATAATATACTTCCAATTGACATAACTAAATTTTCCTCTTCTTGTTACTTTATTTCTTTATTTTACTGTATTAAGGATAATATCTTACTGTAGAAATTTTTAGGGTATTACATTTCTCTCCCCATTAAAAGAAATTTCGTCCCCGAAATTTCCTTGTTTTCTTTTGATCATGAAGTTCATTATTTCCATAATTCTATAGCTCCTTTGTGCACATATTTATCTAGTTTATCATTTATATCCATTCCATATCCTTTCATTTCACAATTTATTTTTAATTCAATATTGCGAACATGCCTTATAACGAAAATTGCTTACCTGTTTATAAGGGGCCCAATAGACTAACCATAACACTTAGGATATACGGAACATATATAGAAGTGTATCATTATGCAGTATTAATCAGAGAGCACTTGATGAGTACCAACGTGCTATTATCGGATAATGCTCTAGAGTCTCTTAATGGTATACCACTAATATATTAGTAGATCTAATCTCATCTACTTGGGCAAATTACATTATGCACACATATCACTTTTACACTTTTAGCATAATGCTTTTACATACTTTACAATTTAATCATTGTGCCAATAACCTGTATGTTTATATCTTCTCTTTCTTTAATATATGTAATATATTTCAAAATTCACTAATTTAATCTTTATCATGTACTTCATATGTCACTTTCTAATTCCAATTTCACTTTCAATTCATTCATAACTCAATTTAATTTCCATTCAATTCAACAATAACACTACCTCATACTTCTCTTACCATATACATAATTTAAATTTAACATTTAATAATAATAAATAATTTCAATTATATTAATACAACTGTACGCTGATTATGTCTATACTCAATGGTATGACCATAATTCAAATTATAAAAACTATAATAAATAATAGACATCAAACATGTAACAATATAAGTCATATGTGTTAATTTATGTTTTAATTTCATATCTCAACAATAGTCTTTTATCAAATGGCATCACATATCATCTATATTATCTTTAATCAAATCATGAACCTTTGGTTCAAGCTTTCAATCTCATATACCATGTAACACCCTTATACCATGTTTGTCTCAAGGAAATTGATATAGAAATACTACATTTGGTGCCAAAGTAATTCTTGGCCAATCACTAATATTCTAGAACATAAATGAAAAAATTTAAATAAGTTATAATTTAGTCCTTACTACTACTTGAAACATACTTAATTTTTCTTAAGTACATGTCATTCTATTCAAAAATTTTAAACGTACCCTCTTGCTACCTAGAGATGTGATGAGATGGAAGCTCGTAATCTCAAATACGACTCTTCAAAATTTTTGTACCTAATCTTACCACTATTTTATTTCAATAAATCTTTCATGTATTTAAAACTTTAAATTTTCTTAATAGTATGTATCTTAAATAGCTTTTCTTCATTTTAATTTATATGCCTTCTTACTATATCAATATTCATTTCATGCATTTTATCAATAAGCATTTTATAAAATCATTATTTCATATATTTCATTTCTATATCCCAATTCAATAACTTATTTTATTTCATATCTAAAACCTTACGACATTAATCTTTCAATACTTATTTAAACCAACATTTTTCAATAAAAATAATTATAATTAATTCATAAGTTTATATTCAATTAACTCATACACTATTTCATTATTTCCAATTCATTTTATTTTCACTTCTTATTTCGATATCTTAATTTCAATTCACATTTCAATTCTTAATTTCTTTCTTATATATATATAGTAGGATCAATCAAATTTATTTAATTTTCTCATTTCAATTATTCACCCTATTACAAACCCAGACTTTGACGGATACACGAATTCCAATCCAAACACACCAGTAATATCCAACCAAAACACACCAGAATCACGTAGTCCTCCTATCCGTATCCGTTGCCGGAATAGGGTATGAGGCAATACTAGGATTTACATATCATTTAAAAAAATTCAATTAAATACTTATCGTTTTTTCATAAGTATATATCATTCATTTCATTATATCAATATTTCATACACCATCATTTCCATATATTTTATGTATATTTATTTCGGTAATAGTTCATATCAAACTTAACATAAATTATATTCCTTGGACTTATACTTAATTCATTTATCTATCTTCATAATTATTTCATGCAACTATTTTGTACATATATTTCCATATGACCGATTTCTGTAAACATTTCACACAACCATTTTTGTATAACCAATTCATATAAACATTTTTCATTTGGTACATATTACCTGAATATTAGTTGTTCAATAGATGTCTTGGCGTCTCTCATCCACAATCTTATTTATCTTCGACATGATGCCATAGTATCTTTCAACTATGGTCTTACTCATTTTCTGTCAGGTTGCCATGGTATCTTTCAACCATGGTCTTATTCATTTCATGTCACATTGCCATGGTATCTTTCAACCATGGTCTTACACATTTCATATCATGTTACCATGGTATCTTTCAACCATGGTCTTACACATTTCACATCATGTTGCCATAGTATCTTTCAACCATGGTCTTACACATTTGAATCGCGACACCATAGCGACTTTCAGCTATGGTCTTACTCATTTCTAGTATGATACCATAATCCAACTATGGTCTTACACGTATATTGCCATGGCCTAGCCATAGTCTTACACTCGTGGTGCCATATTCCAGATATGGTCTTATCATCAGGATGCCATAGCCTACCTACGACCTTACACATATATTGCCATGGCCCAGCCATGGTCTTATCCGTCAATTCATCACTGATCACTGAATGGTCATACTCAATTCAGCGTTCTACTCTATTTGAACTTCTGATTCAATTTCCATAGTTTAACAATATTCATAATTTAATAGAAAACATATGAAATAATACATTATATCAGTCATAATTTAGCAATTAATCATGAAAGTTAATCATATAATACCTGGCTAAATTGCAGAAATACAAAATCCAGGGTCATTTTAGAAATTTTCTATTTTTCTCTATTTTCCACCCGATATTTATCTAAATTGATAATTTCATTCAATTTATTAATTTAAATAATAAAAAAATTCATTTCAAATTTCACTTTCCAATAACATACTATCAAATATTTATCTCTATTTCATTCAATTCGATATTGATGCTTACCTTAAAATTTTTACTTACCATACACATAAATTTAAATATAACATTTATTCATACCTTTATGAGTTCAAACTCATCATAATCATCTTTTACTCATATACTTGAGTATCGCTTTCAACATTATCAGAATTAGCTCAGTTGGGAAACATCTCTATTTTTAAGTAAAATAAATCTAATCAGAGTCAGAAGATATTACACTATCACAGGTTATGTAATGTATTTCTAGGCTTCACATTTCACATGTGCTATATTTGGTCCGAGAACCAACTAAACCTTAGCTCTGATACCACTAAATGTAACGCACTAACCTAAATCTATCACCAGAATAGAGTTACGGAGCATTACCGGAATTACCGATTTATTTATCAGATATTTTATTTCATCTAACATTCATATTTGGAACCAATTAAAATCAAACATATTGTCCCTTAGACGTACTTATTTTTCTCGATATGTTTTACTTGAATTTATTACTCGTCTCACTATACTTAATTTCCTTGTATAAACGTATCAAAGATAATCACATATTTACATGTCATTATAAATATCATTCTCTTGCCATTTCTTCATAAACATAAATCAGGTAATTCATTATATCGATATTTCATGTATTTAAAAATACAATTCAAGTTACACTAACTTACCTCATTGCTTGTTCATGTTTATAATTTCATTAATCCGATATCTTTTCTTTTCCACGTTCGAGTCTCATATTCAAGTCATTCGAATCTTTATAAATAAATTTGATCATCATTTTCATTTATTTCATGTTTTAATACATTCAATTAATGCTCTAAACAAAATTACCATTTTACCCCTAAATTTCTAAATAAATAAGTTAAGCTCAAAAAATAAAATTCTTGCAATTTAATCCTTATTTCCAGTTGTTATTCTCATACAAATTGATAACAACCCATGAATTCTAAAAATATCAAAATTTTCCATAATTTTAACACTTTTCAATTTAATCCTTAAAATATGTTTTTTTCCCTGATCTTGAACTAAATTAATAAATTCATTCAATTTTGCAATTTTAAATGATAAAATAATCCATTTCATGCAAATTGGTCATCTAACATTTTTACAAAATTATTTATAAAGTTTTACTTTTATTCAATTTAGTCCCTGAGCCTAAAACATGCAAATTAGCCATGCTAGCTGAATATTCATACATGTTTTCCTCCTCCTCTCCATTCTACATCCTTAATTTACGTAACTTTGCTATAAATAACATTATCAATAAATTCACTATTTACTTATACGTATATTCAAAACTGTCCATTTGAGTCATAGTCACTAAATTATTTATATCTTGAGCTACAGAACTCGAAATTAAGATCCACTAATTTCCCTGAAACTAGACTTACATATATTCTTACCATAAAATGTTCAGAATTTTTAGTTTAGCCAATAAGTACAATTTATTCTTTAAAGTCACCTCTGTTCTGCTGTCTGACAGTTCTGACCCTTATTCACTAAAAGTTAATTATCTCATTTTACAGAATTCGAATGATGTTCCAGTTTGTTTCTCTTGAAAATAGACTTATTCCGAATTCTAAAGATAAAAATTTAATCCCCTAATTATTTTTCTCCAATTTGTTTATGATTTTCCAAATTCAGAACAAGGGAACTCGAAATCATTTTGACCTTGTCTAACGAAATTTATTTTATCTCACAATTTGCAATTTCATTACTTACACTGTTTCTTCTATAAAAAATTAGACTCAATAAGATTTAATTTTATATTTTATTCAACTTCTAATTCAGTTTTTAAATTTTTTGGTGATTTTTCAAAGTTAGACCACTGCTGCTGTCCAGAACTATTTTAGTGCAAGATATTAATTACCATGTTTATAACACCCTTATTTTCTTTCTCTACACTATTTCTCATCACTTTCTCTTATTTTTTCTTCACTAGCATATCAAGAACATAGGACCATATGTAAGGAAACTCTAATTAACATCAATCTCATGCTTTTTCAATAATATCAAACTTAAAAATATATTGAAATCATGATGTTCTTACCTTGTTCTATTGATTTCAATCTTCATCTTGATTTTCTCTCTCCTTCAGCTTCCATTTCTTGAATCCAACTTGATATTCTAACTTCCCATAGTCTCTTTAACATTTTTTCTCTCTTGGTAGCTATGGAAATTCTTTTGATTTTTGGGTGAAAATGGTGAATTTTTTGTAGAAGGACCAAATTGTAAAGAAAAGAAAATTTTCTTTCTTTTCTTCTCTTCCAACGTTGGTTTCATGGAAAGATGGATGGTGTTGTTCCCTCTCTTTCCTTTTTTTTTCCACACACACGCACACACACATATATAAAGACTAAATAAAATAATAAAATATCTTATTAAAATATTAAATAAATAATAATTATGTAATTAAATAACAATAAAATATCACCAACATCATCATTACTTTCTAGATTTCTCTCTCTTCCAATTGACCATTTTACCCTTTGTGATATTTTAAAATTTTATTCTTGAGTCATCACTTAATTTGGTAAAATTACAATCTAGTCCCTCATAATTCTTCACCTATTCAATTTGGTCCTAATTCATCAATTTTCCTTTGTTTATAGATCATTCCACCCTTAAAATATTTGTACTATTAGTCCTTTAACTTTTTTATATTTACACTTTAATCCCTCAAATTTTGAGTATTTACTCTTGGGCCACAAAACTTTTCTCACTTTTACAATTTAGTCCTTTCTTGAATCAATATGTCATAATATACTTCCCAGTGGCATAACTAAATTTTCCTTTTCTTGTTACTTTATTTCCTTATTTTACTGTATTAAGGATAATATCTTACTCTAGAAATTTTTAGGGTGTTACACATGCTATGACATATGGGTCATTGTGGGCTTGTGTAAGACATGTCTGGGACATGTATCTGCCACATCATGTGTAACACCCCGTACCCGAGATCATTGCCGTAGTCGAACGCGAGGTGCTAACGGACTTAATTCCTTACTTAAACAGCTCATACAATTCATTTTTAAAATTTCCAGACGAGCTGGCTAACTGCATCACAGTCACTCTAAAAATCATATATCGAGTTCTGAAACTCAAAATCCAATTCCGTAAATTTTCCTGAAACTAGACTCATACATATATTTACTAATTTTTTTCTAGAATTTTTGGTCAGGCCAATTAGTACAGTTTATTAGCTAAAGTCTCCCCTATTTCAGGGTTCAACTACTCTGACCTTCATGCATTACGACTTAGATATCTCCCTGTACAGGGCTTCAATACTTATGCCGTTTGTTTCTAATGAAACTAGACTCAGAAAGGAATCTGTACATATAAAGTATGACTTCTAATTATCTCTGGTTAATTTATGGTGAATTTCCAAAGTCAGAATAGGGGATCCAGAAATCGCTCTGGCCCTGTTTCACGAAAACTTAAACATCTCTTAAAATACGGCTCATATGGTCGTTTCGTTTCTTTCATATGAAAATAGACTCATCAATATTCGATTACATAATTTATTCATTATTTAATTCCATTTCTACTATTTTTAGTGATTTTTCAAATTCACATCACTGCTGCTGTCAGCATCTATTTTAAGGTAAATTTTACCTATTTCATAGTTTTCCATGAATCAACTAGTAATTTGACATACATTATTTCCAAGTATAATCACGATTAGCCATGACATACGTAGCACCAATAGGACCATGATTGGCCATTCCAATGGCTAATCATTACCAAACATTTCCACATCACTTAATAACCATATCACAAGACCATATATACAAAATGATCATAATGTTATACTCAAAATACAAGCCATTTTCGCATGGCTATACGAATATACATTACCAAAAGATACTTAATTCAACAACAAGGGTCAGCCCTATACATGCCATTATCAAGTTCAACTGAAGAGTACCAAAAAGTGGCTTAGATAGTGTGGATGACTTCGACTTTGACACGTCCAAGTCCGATAGCTGACGAACAAAATCTATAACACAAGGAAACAAGGTAACGGAGTAAGCAAAATGATGCTTAGTAAGTCTTAAGTAATTTTAAACAGGTAAAATTTGACATATAAGTCAACATTCAAAATATTAAACTGAATCAGCTGTATACCTTTTTGCCCGAAATTACGTATATATATATGCACTAACATACAAAGAGATCACAACCTGAACCTCGATCATAAACATGAATTATAGAAATAATTTAATCGTATACCTTCATATAAATAAAGACATCGTCTGAAATAGTTATTTTCATATTCATAGATGCGATATTCATCCATACGTATATCTATACATACATATGCACATTCCATTCCTTATATATGAAACTTCAATCTAAAAGTGGGTTTGCTTAAGTGTACGAAATGCGTACCTATTTTTCATACTGTATAGTACATTCAATTCATAACCTTACTCGAATTATCGACATTAAGCCTACTAGGTTAGAACCCGAATCCAGTCACTAGCATAAAGCCTTCAAGACTTTAAATTCAGATATATGTCCAGCACATAGCCTGCGGACCTAAAGTCCGGATATAATTCTCGCATATAGCCTGCGGACATAAAGTCCGGATATAATTCTCGCATATAGCCTGCGGACTTGAAGTCCGGATATAATTCTCGCTTATAGCCTACGGACCTGAAGTCCGGATATAATTCTCGCATATATATATTCACATGGTAACACCTTTCACATAGCCTATCACATTGGTAATTCAATTGCTCCATTCGTATATAAGGGCAAAATATACACCATCATTTTCATTTCGTTTTGAAGATCATACAAACAAATCACATCTACCTTTCATCAATCCAATTTAACCCGAATTAACCATTCAACTAAATGTCATATAATTAAATTATTTACCACACATCTTAGATCAAATAGGACTAAAAGATAATGTTCATCTAGCATATACATATCAAGGCATCGTAAATCTTATACTAAAGGCGATTACTCAAAACTTACTTTATATCCTTCTGAACAAGTCTCGGTTTGGCTATTCCGTGACTTTAGCTTTTCCTCTATCCGATGTTGCCCCTCTATACTCTTGAGCTATGTTAAACAAGTTTAGTCATATTAAACTTTTTCTTCAACTCATTATTCATGACATAAAAATCATTAAGAGCCGAATAGGTGGCCACTTAATAAGCTTGAATTCATAGGAACTAAATGCCAAAAGAAAATGTCTATGAAACATTTACTCAAAATCTTCTATCTTTAGTTCAACTTCTTAGCTTCTAATCGGTACACTAAGACCATATTAATTCATTTCTCATATTATTAACATAAGCATAGCAAAGCAATTCTCTATAAACAATTTTTATCAATTCATCCATTCACTAGGGACATAGCCGAATGTTCACTAAGAAATTTAAGCACACAAAGTATGGCTTCTTCAATTGACTTACCATTTTTAATTATCCAATTTATTTAAACATTCAATAACAAACTCCTCTATTATCAAACACACATTCGGCAAGAACATTGGTAACTTATACTACATCAATTCTAAGCATATAATATTGTTAAATGTCATTAACAAATAAAGCCATACACACACAACTTATAAGTAAATTCCATCCTTGCAAAGTCTATAGTTCACTCGGCCACTCAACCCACAACCTATCGAAACTTCAATTCAAACTCATTAGCCGAATACACATATACTTATAATAAGCACATATGACATCTTCTTCAAGACACATTCGGCTATGGCATAATTTCCTTATAAAACCCAATTTATAAATCCACCATCACATGTATCATTACAAAGCTTCACACTTAGCATGCTAATGACATCAAAACAATCCACCTTAACCGAAACTTAACTCATACTAAACCTATCTTCAAACCATAAAATAGGTAGAATTTAAACTAATCATCCAAATGGTGCATAAGTTTTTTCCAAGAATGACATTGAACTTACCTTACTTTAGCTATCCACCTTAGCTGAATTTTCTTCCCTAAAGACTTTTCTTCCTCTTCTTTCTCTAGTTACGGCAATGGAGGAGAAAACATAGGCTAACTTTGGTTTCTCCTCCCACTAACTAGTATTTTATTAACCTTATTCATTATTTCATTTTGTAACATAAAATTATTAGCATAAAATAGTTATAATATTCTTTAATCTATAACATGGCCGGCCACTATGTCAAATTTGGCTAATTTGACATGCAAGTACAAGCATTTTCTAACATGTATCAATAAGTCACTTCAACATTTGCCTAACACATTTCTAAATTTTCTCACATAAGTCCTATTTAATAAAATTCACTTACAATTAACAAAATTCAAACATGAAATTTTCACACATGCATATATACATATAATATGCATCAAATATGACGGTTAATTATTTTTATGACTCGGTTTTGTGGTCCCGAAACCACTTTTCGACTAGGGTCACATTAGGGCTGTCACATTATGAGAGCCATTGTAAGACCATGTCTGGGACATGGCATCAGCATTGAGACGAGGGCTAGTGTAAGACATGTTTGGGACATGCATCAGCCACATTATGATAGCCATTGTAAGACCATGTTTGGGACATGGCATTAGCATTGAGATGAGGGCTAGTGTAAGACATGTCTGGGACATGCATCGGCCTCGAGACGTAAGCCAGTGCTAGACATGTCTGGGACATGCCTCGGCTACGAGATGATAGTTAGTGTAAGACCATGTTTGGGAAATGGCATCAATATGATATATGAGCTAGTGTAAGACCATGTCTGGGACATGGCATCAGCACCTTACCCATATTTAAGGCTTAATGAATATCTGCTAGTATTCTGAATGGTTCAATAGTGAGTATTATGACTTTAAGTTAATGAGCATGGTATAACCGTGTTGTGAATGGTACAGGTACCTATTTGAAATGTATGAGATGTAAACTCGATATATGATATGAGATTTATATGGATAGTGATGAGTAAGTTATGCTTGCGCCTACTTTTGTGTTATGAGCATGTTAATGAATGGTAAAATCGTTGTTGTATATTTATTTATATGCAACTTACTAAGCTTTATGCTTACTCCCTTTCCTTTCCTTTTTTTTTATAGTGCCGCCTATCTAGCTCAAGGATCAACGAAAGTCAGAGATATCGATCACACTATCAATCGAAGCATTCAATATAGTTTGATTTATATTTTTGAATATGACATGTATAAGGAACTTGTAACACCCTAAACCCTACCCAGACATTATGGCCGAATCTGATGTGCCACATTGAAGTTAAAAACCCATGTTTCATTTTAGTGCTTTAAAAATCGACTTTTGTTAAGCGAACAAAGTGAATGGGAGTTGGGCACCAGGTAGGAATCCGTAACAGAGGAGGTGAGCCATGAAGGCTGCTTAAGTACCAAGCTCTTCTAATGGATCCAATCCTAGACATGCCCACAACCATTGCCACACTTGGTCAAATTGAGTTGTAATTTATTTAAGTTGAAATCTTTGATAAATCAGATAATCGTGGCGTGGTGTTATTTTGAAAACAATTATCATTTTGAAAACACGTCCTAAGTCTAGCCTATTTATTAACAAACAGATTAAAGTTATTAAAAATAAAATAATCCCAGAAAAATAATTAAAATGGCCTTATTACAACCCAAAACCAACCAATAATATTAATAAGATAAAACTTATAAAGAAATAAATCGGCTACTTATTGCAATTAAAAGAAATAGAAACAATAGTGTGGCCATCTCTGAGTCCCTCACAGCTCCAAACAATCTAAGCTTAGGGATTACCTGCACAGTTAGAAACGGGGTGAGTTTACGAAAACTCAGTGTGTAATCCCAATAACAAACAAACAGTGAAAACACAGTATCAGTACAATATGGGTCAAAGCCTTATTTAGTCTTGACATATACTGGGCCGAAGCCTTTCGTTTAACGATTACTAGGCCGAAGCCTTTCATAAATCATATCACTGGGCCAAAGCCTTTTCATAAATCATTTCACTGGGCCGAAGCCTTTACTGTAAACGGTATGGCCCATAGGCCCATTTCAATATCACATGTAATGGCAATGGATGTATGCAAGCCCATTTCAATATCACATGAAATATACCAATGAATGTATGCAAGCCCATTTGGGGAGACTACTCAACCCACCATCCGCTACTCTCCACCCGTACCAACCAACACACCATGTGGGGAATAACTCAACCCACCCAACCAACACACCACTGGTAGCATAGCTGCTTTATCATATATCTGGAGGCCTAGCCTCTTTAATAACTGGGGTAAAGCCCTTTTCAGTAAACTGGGGCATAAGCCCTTTTCAATAAACTGGGGCATAAGCCATTTTTGGTAAACTGGGGCATAAGCCCTTTTGCACTTCCTCCATCCATATAAAAACCCAACCCAATGCAACATGTCATGTATGCAGAATGTCATGCCCATATTTGAATTAAACAATCACAGTCAAGTCATTCATATCACCGACATATATTCACAATCAAATCCGTCAACCACACAGTCCAAGTCAGTCACTTGCCCACAAGGGCGCAACAGTCATTTTTCACATTATAAGGGTATTGTCGCAATTTTACCAAATATTAGGGTTTTCCATGTTCATTACCATTATCAATATTTCCGAGTGTTTAAACAATGATCTTTAACCCACTTTATCAAATTTGGGCTTTTGGGCCCAAAACCCCTAATGGGCCCTATGAATGCTGATTTAGCCTACTTAACCCAAATTTTACAACAATACTAACCGTGTTAACATGCAACATTTCCAAATTCCATTTTCTATTAATTCTACCCAAATGGGTCCGAAAGCCCATTAGGCCCAATTTTAGCCCATTGAGGCCCAACTTACCATCGTGCACAAAATTGAGTTCTTACCTGTTCCATCGATCCAAACACCGATCTTATCGTATTTATCACATCTATACCCAAACTCAACATTACAAGTTCTCGAAATACCGGTATTTTAGCATTTCGGCTTTTCAGCAAATATTAATCTAAGATATTACGAGGGTTAGTACACACCTGTTACGGGTTGAAGTTGAAACGTTTCCAAAATCAATCGCTTACGATAACCACCACCTGTCACTCAAACTTAACTAATCCAATATCAATATATGTAAATCCTAAGCACATCAGCCATACGGAACATAAGGGCATATTCGTCATTTAACCATACAGGGGTATTGCGGTCACTTTACCCTACAGGGGCTTTACGGTCTTTTTACCTAATAGGGGTATTTTAGTCATTTCATCCTACAAGGGTGTTTTGGTAAATCTACAAACCAAGGGTATTTCAGTAATTTTGTAAACCAATGGTATATCTATAATTTTTAGAAAGTCAAGGGTATTTCTATAACTTTGTAAATTAGGAGTATTTTGGTAAATTTACAAATTGAGGGTATTTCGGTAATTTCACAAACCAAGGGTATTTTGGTAATTTTACAAACTAGGGGTATTTTGGTAATTTTACAAACTAAGGGTATTTTAGTAATTGTGTAAATCGAGGGTAAAACAGTAATTCTGTAAATCAAGGGTAAAATAGTAATTCTATAAATCGAGGGTAAAACGGTAATTCTGTAAATCGAGGGTAAAACGATAATTCTGTAAGTCGAGGGTAAAATGATAATTATGTAAATCGGGGGTAAAACGGTAATTCTATAAATCAGGGGTACTTTGGAAATTTTACAAGTCGAAGGTATTTCAGTAATTTTACAAATCGAGGGAATTTCAGTATTTTTACAAACTAAGGGTATTTCGGTAATTTTAGTAAACTAAAGTATTCTAAATAGGGATAACAATACGAATGGGCCTAAAGCCTATTCTCGGCCCAAATGGGCCCACACGCTCGTGTGGCCCTTTTAGCCCAAATCTAGCCACAAATATGAGATTCACCTAGCCTAGTCTAATATTTACTACACAATCAAACAACTTATCCAATTGGGCCCGTAGGCCCATTGGGCCCACATGGCCCCTTTCGGCCCATCGCAGCCCGAAGTAGCCATCCTACAGCTAGAGTAGTGAGAAATACACACCTGATAGGAGACTGGAGTTAATCCACGCTCCGAGCACTCTTAGCTCACGCCCAACCCAAACGAGTCATACAGCAAAAGGGATCAGCCAAGAAAGGTACCTTTACTCTCCTCATGGTTCCCTCTATTTAAAGCCAGCTTTGTATCCACTCTTATGTTAGCTTCCCGATGTGGGATCCCTCCAACATCAGAGTTTAAATTCAACGCCAACTCTTGCCGCCCCCTGTTAGCAAAATAAATGCTCCTTGCTTGCCATGGGATTCGAACCCATGCCTCCCCTCAGATGCTCCACACGCTTCTTGCCACTAAGCCACAAGCTTTTTGTGTCATATTTTATCCCCAATTAATTATAAGGTCTAAAGGCCAAAGTCTAGGTTCCCTTAAAAAAACAAAATAAATTGCAAGAGCCAAGACTTGAACCTAGGCTCCCATACAACCTTAATGACGCCACAACCACTAGACTACATGCTTCCTTGTGTCATTTATTTACCACAATAATTTAAAAGGCCCTCATCCAAGTATCCAGGTTTTTTTCACTTAATACCAAAAATTTTGCTAAAGCCCAAGTTTGAACCCAAGATTTCTCCAACACTTCTCAAAGCCATTAACCACTAAAGCAAACATTTAATTGTTTCATTTCATTGCACAATTAAATACCTATATACAACCTCCTTACGGACCCCCACTCAAGGCCCAATACTTCTAGGCCCAAATTCGGGGTGTTACAATTCTACCCCCTTAAAGAAATTTCATCCTCGAAATTTTCCACTCTCAGACTACACCACCACATTTCCGCTGCGCACTCTGATACTAATAATACTAACATATACCCAAAACATTTATCCATCGGAGCGGATAGATTTCACATGCAAACAATTTCTACATTTCCAGAACGCACACCAAATAAATACTAAATCTAAATTCAAGCGTTACAGTTTACTCTTAACTAGTGAGTTTCAGTATAGTGCTACTATCTATAGTGGTTTCTCAATATAGCATTTCAATCTATAACAGTAAACAGAGTTAGAGAACTTATAGATTTGGTGTCGGAGACTCGGTGTGCCACACCTTCAGTAACATATTTTCAGAAAGAAGTCAAGTTTCGTTGAGAGATTTCAAAACAAAATTTTAGAAAACCCTTTTTCAAACCCCAATTTCAGAAAAAGAAAAGAAAAAAATAGCAATAATTTTCTGCTACCCATACCACAGTCGAGTTTTGCAACCTGGCTTTGATACCATTAAATGTAACACCCCAAACCCTGCCCAGACGTTATGGCCGAATCTGATGTGCCACATTGAAGTTAAAAACCCATGTTTCGTTTTAGTGCTTTTAAAAACCGACTTTTGTTAAGCTAACAAACTGAATGGGAGCTGGGCACCAGGTAGGAATCCGTAACATAGGAGGTGAGCCATGAAGGCTGCTTAAGTACCAAGCTCTTCTAATGGATCCAATCCTAGACATGCCCACAACCATTGCCACACTTGGTTAAATCGAGTTGTAATTTATTTAAGTTGAAATCTTTGATAAACCGGATAATCGTAGGGTAGTGTTTTTTTGAAAACAATTATCATTTTGAAAACACGTCCTAAGTCTAGCCCATTTATTAACAAACAGATTAAAGTTATTAAAAATAAAATAGTCCCAGAAAAATAATTAAAATGGCCTTATTACAACCCAAAACCAACCAATAATATTAATAAGATAAAACTTATAAAGAAATAAATCGGCTACTTATTGCAATTAAAAGAAACAGAAACAATAGTGTGGCCATCTCCGAGTCCCTCGCAGCTCCAAACCATCTAAGCTTAGGGATTACCTGTACAGTTAGAAACGGGGTGAGTTTACGAAAACTCAGTGTGTAATCCCAATAACAAACAAACAGTGAAAACACAGAATCAGTACAATCTGGGTCAAAGCCCTATTTAGTCTTGACATATACTGGGCCGAAGCCTTTCGTTTAACGATTACTAGGCCGAAGCCTTTTCATAAATTATATCACTGGGCAAAGCCTTTTCATAAATCATTTCACTAGGCCGAAGCCTTTACTGTAAACGGTATGGCCCATAGGCCCATTTCAATATCACATGTAATGTCAATGGATGTATGCAAGCCCATTTCAGTATCACATGAAATATACCAATGAATGTATGCAAGCCCATTTGGGGAGACTACGCAACCCACCATCCGCTACTCTCCACCCGTACCAACCAACACACCATGTGGGGAATAACTCAACCCACCCAACCAACACACCACTGGCAGCATAGCTGCTTTATCATATATCTGGAGGCCTAGCCTCTTTAATAACTGGGGCAAAGCCCTTTTCGGTAAACTGGGGCATAAGCCCTTTTCAGTAAACTGGGGCGTAAGCCCTTTTCGATAAACTGGGGCATAAGCCCTTTTCAATAAACTGGGGCATAAGCCTTTTTCGGTAAACTGGGGCATAAGCCTTTTTCAATAAACTAGGGCATAAGCCCTTTTCGGTAAACTAGGGCATAAGTCCTTTTGCACTTCCTCCATCCATATAAAAACCCAACCCAATGCAACTTGTCATGTATGCAGAATGTCATGCCCATATTTGAATTAAACAATCACAATCAAGTCATTCATATCACCAACATATATTCACAATCAAATCCGTCAACCACACAGTCCAAGTCAGTCACTTGCCCACAAGGGCACAACAGTCATCTTTCACATTATAAGGGTATTGTCGTAATTTTACCAAATATCAGGGTTTTCCATGTTCATTACAATTATCAATATTTTCGAGTGTTTAAACAATGATCTTTAACCTACTTTATCAAATTCGGGCTTTTGGGCCCAAAACCCCTAATGGGCCCTACGAATGCTGATTTAGCCTACTTAACCCAAATTTTACAACAATACTAACCGTGTTAACGTGCAACTTTTCCAAATTCCATTTTCTATCAATTATACCCAAATGGGTCCGAAAGCCCATTGGGCCCAATTTCAGCCCATTGAGGCCCAACTTACCATCGTGCACAAAATTGAGTTCTTACCTGTTCCATTGATCCAAACACCGATCTTATCGTATTTATCACATCTATACCCAAACGCAACATTACAAGTTCTCGAAATACCGGTATTTTAGCATTTCGGCTTCTCAGGAAATATTAATGTAAGCTATTACGAGGGTTAGTACACACCTGTTACAGGTTGAAGTTGAAACGTTTCCAAAATCAATCGCCTACGATAACCACCACCTGTCACTCAAACATAACTAATCCAATATCAATATATGTAAATCCTAAGCACATCAGTCATACGCAACATAAGGGCATATTCGTCACTTTACCCTACAGGGGCTTTACGGTCACTTTACCCTACAGGGGCTTTACGGTCTTTTTACCTAATAGGGGTATTTTAGTCATTTCATCCTACAAGGGTGTTTTGGTAAATCTACAAACCAAGGGTATTTTAGTAATTTTGTAAACCAATGGTAGTTCTATAATTTTTAGAAAGTCAAGGGTATTTTTGTAACTTTGTAAATCAGGGGTATTTGGTAATTTTACAAATTGAGGTATTTCGGTAATTTAACAAACCAAGGGTATTTTGGTAATTTTACAAACTAGGGGTATTTTGGTAATTTTACAAACCAAGGGTATTTTAGTAATTTTGTAAATCGAGGGTAAAACAGTAATTCTATAAATCAAGGGTAAAACAGTAATTCTATAAATCGAGGGTAAAACGGTAATTCTGTAAATCGAGGGTAAAACAATAATTCTTAAGTCGAGGGTAAAACGATAATTATGTAAATCGGGGGTAAAACGGTAATTCTATAAATCAGGGGTACTTTGGTAATTTTACAAGTCGAAGGTATTTCAGTAATTTTACAAATCGAGGGAATTTCAGTATTTTTACAAACTAAGGGTATTTTGGTAATTTTAGTAAACTAAAGTATTCTAAACAGGGATAACAATACGAATGGGCCTAAAGCCTATTCTCAGCCCAAATGGGCTCAGACGCTCGTGTGGCCCTTTTAGCCCAAATCTAGCCACAGATATGAGATTCACCTAGCCTAGTCTAATATTTACTACACAATCAAACAACTTATCCAATTGGGCCCGTAGGCCCATTGGGCCCACATGACCCCTTTCGGCCTATCGCGGCCCGAAGTAGCCATCCTACAGCTAGAGTAGTGAGAAATACACACCTGATAGGACACTGGAGTTAATCCACGCTCCGAGCACTCTTAGCCGACGCCCAACCCAAACGAGCACGCCATACAGCGAAAGGGATCAGCCAAGAAAGGTACCTTTACTCTCCTCATGGTTCCCTCTATTTAAAGCCAGCTTTGTATCGACTCTTATGTTAGCTTCCCGATGTGGGATCCCTCCAACATCAGAGTATAAATTCAACACCAACTCTTGCCGCCCCCTATTAGCAAAATAAATGCTCCTTGCTTGCCATGGGATTCGAACCCATGCCTCCCCTCAGATGCTCCACACACTTCTTGCCACTAAGCCACAAGCTTTTTGTGTCATATTTTATCCCCAATTAATTATAAGGTCTAAAGGCCAAAGTCTAGGTTCCCTTAAAAAAAATAAAATAAATTGCAAGAGCCAAGACTTGAACCTAGGCTCCCATACAACCTTAATGACGCCACAACCACTAGACTACATGCTTCCTTGTGTCATTTATTTACCACAATAATTTAAAAGGCCCTCATCCAAGCATCCAGGTTTTTTCACTTCATACCAAAAATTTTGCTAAAGCCCAAGTTTGAACCCAAGATTTCTCCAACACTTCTCAAAGCCATTAACCACTAAAGCAAACATTTAATTGTTTCATTTCATTGCACAATTAAATACCTATATACAACCTCCTTACGGACCCCCACTCAAGGCCCAATACTTCTAGGCCCAAATTCGGGGTGTTACAGAACTAGTCTTATGTTTTGTGTTAATATTAACTCGGCCAAATGTGTTGGCTTGGGATAAATCCCTCATTTTGTATTAAATCCCACCTGATGGCTAATGTTCATTTTGATTTGTATGGAATGAAGTTATTTTCATGGTTGAGTAACATGCGTAAATGGAATGTTGTCTATTGTGGATGATGTGGTTGCTTGAGATAGCCTTATATCGGATTTGGTGGTTATTGTGTTGGTTATGTAAGTAAGGGTGGCAAAGAGGCTCGGTAAATAGCCTTATATTGTCCACACGAGTAGACATATGGGCGTGTGTCACACATGGCCAGCGCCATGGGCGTGTTGTCTAGCCGTGTGTCCCCTGCACGTAAAAATTTCAAGTCAGTATGCATGGTAATAACCACACGGACAGAGACCCGGCCATGTGTCTCAACCATGTGAGGGACACGGCCTAGCACACAGGCGTGTGCCTTGGCCATGTGGCATTTTGAGGTTGCTGACATCAGAAATAAAATGTTCATGTTTTTGTACACAGGCTAGTACACGGGTGTGTTATGGCCGTGTGAAGGACACGGGCCAGGGACACGGGCGTGTGCCAGGCCGTGTGAAAACCCCTGTAGGTGTGCATTTAAAATGAATTCCACATGAGTGGAGGACACGGGCCTGTCCTTATATTGCTTAGGCTATGTGAGCCACATGAGCCATCAACACGACCATGTTGAATTGGCCACACGGGCGTGTACCCCTTTCACACGGGCATGTGCCCCTATGTCAAGTGACATTTTTTTTCTATAGTTGGCAAAAATACCCGAGTTGGTTTTGAGTGATTTATGAGTGATTTATGATGTGTGTTCTGGGCCTAGGAGACTCAGAAATGGTTGTAAGCATGAGTTAAGTGAGGTAAAGCCTCGTATTCCGTCACAGTGTAGGATACGGGTATGGGGTGTCACATCGCATCTTTGTTACTCGGAGGTAAAGGCAATCCTGACACGAAATCCATAGTCACTCTATCCCCATTTCCACCCGGGAATCATAATCGGCTGCAATAAACCAGATGATACCTAATGCTAAGCTTTAACTTTTTGACAAATCAAACATTTAGGAACAAATTCTGAAATGTCATGTTTCATACCATGCCACCAATAGAGCTGTTTCAAATCGTTATATATTTTCATACTTCCCGGATGAACAGATAAACAACTAATTTGTGCTTCGTTCAAAATCATCTGAATCAACTCTGAATTTCTCAGAACACAAATTTGGCCTCTGAATCTTAAACAATCATTAGAATCAATTTGAAAGTCTGAATCAGGGTTCGAATCACATTGAGCTCATTTTGCTAACATTTCATTATCAACTTTCTAAGCTTCAAAAACTTGCTGTAAAAACAACAGTCTCACTTTCAACTCAGCTACAATCGAGCTGTCATCAGATAAAGCCAACTGAGTATTCATTACACGTAGAGCAAACAAAGATTTTCGGCTTAATGCTTCTGCAACAACATTTGCTTTTCCTGGATGGTAATCAATTACTAGCTCATAATCTTTTAGCAATTCCAACTATCTCCGCTGTCTCAAATTCAAATATTTCTGAGTCATCAAATATTTCAAACACTTATGATCTGAATAAACATGGCATTTCTCACCGAACAAATAATGGCGCCAAATCCTCAATGCAAACACAATGGCTGCTAATTCTAAATCGTACGTCGGGTAATTCTTTTCATGCGGCTTCAACTATCTCAAGGCATAAGCTATTACTTTGCCTTCATACATCAAAATGCAGCCCAGACCATTCAACGATGCATCACTATAGATCACAAATTCTTTACCCGATTCTAGCTGTACTAACACTGGAGCTTCAGTCAAAAGTACTTTCAACTGATCAAAACTTTTCTGACATTTATCTGACCACTCAAACTGTACATCTTTCTGAAGTAATCTCGTCAACAGAGTCGCAATCATCAAAAAGCCTTTTACAAACTGTCGATAATAGCCTGCTAGTCCCAGAAAACTGCAGACTTCAGATATATTTCTCAGAGTCTTCCAATCCATTATTGTAGAAATCTTGCTCGGATCGACTCGAATACCCGATGCTGACACAATGTGCCCCAGAAAACCAACCTCATGCAACCAGAATTCACATTTACTAAACTTTTCATATAATCGTTTATCACGCAGAGTCTGTAATACAATTCTCAAATGCTAGGCATGCTTAGTTTCATATCTCAAATAGATCAAAATATCATCTATGAACAAAACAAAAAATCGATCTAGGTACAGTCTGAAAATTTGATTTATCAAGTCCATAAAGACAACAAGTGCATTCGTTAGTCTGAAAGGCATAACCAAAAATTCATAGTGACCATACCTCATTCTAAATACAGTCTTTGGCACATCAGAGTCTCTAACTCACAACTAATAATAGTCCGATCTGAAATCTATCTTTGAAAACATTGTAGCCCCTTTCAATTGGTCAAACAAATCATCGATTCGCAATAGAGGATATTTGTTATTGATCGTCATATTGTTAAGCTATTGATAATCTATACACACTCTCATCGTGCCATCTTTCTTTTTCACAAACAACATAGGAGCACCCCAGGACGAGAAACTCGGTCATGCAAATCCTCTATCAGTTAATTCTTGCAACTGAGCTTTTAATTCTTTTATCTCTGTCAGTGCTATTCTATACGGAACTATCAATATCGGTGTTGTACCCGACAATAACTTGATACCAAACTCAATCTCTCATATCGATGGTAAACCCGATAAATCTTCAGGAAACACATCTGGACACTCACACACAACTGGCACTAATTTAATTTTCATTTCAGTCACTTTCGTATCAGACATATAAGCCAAGTAAGCTTCATAACCCTTTCTCACATATTTCTGAGCTAACATCGATGAAATCACTACTGGCAAGCCATTCAGATCATCTGACTCAATCTGGATAATTTTATTATTCTGACATCTCAAATCAATCATCTTTCGTTTGCAATTCACAACAGCATCATGCAACGTTAGCTAAACCATACTCAGGACTATATCAAACTCGTCAAATGGCAACAACATCAAATCGGCAAGAAAGAAATTATCTTGAATCATCAATGGACAGTTCTTGCACACTTTATCAACCAACACACACTTGAATAGGGGTTCGATACTCTAATTACAAATTCAGTAGACTTTACAGAAAAAGTCTTTCTGGATACTAAATTCAGACATATATACGAATGAGTTGATCCTAGATCTATCAATGCAATAACTTTAGTATCATAAAGAGTAAAAGTACCAGTAATAACATCTGTAGATGACACTTCTTTACAAGTGCAAATAGCGTAGGCTCGTGCAGGAGCTCTAGCATCAGATCTCGCAGTAGTGTCTCGTGTCACACCTCTACCACCACGCACATTTCCAACATTATGGGATGGTCTCCCTTTAACTGCAGTGTTACTTGGCCTTATACTCTGAGCATTATCTGTTTCAACTAACTCTGGGTAATCTCTGATAAAATGATCTTACAATCCATATTTAAAACAAGCCCGATCATTCAATCTACAATCACCAAAATGTCGTTTTCCACACTATCTACATTCGGATCAGTTTTGTCTCACACTGCTAACACTTGCAATAGAGGTAACTTGAGCTTTAGAACTCACAAGTTGCTTTTCACGATCTCCGTTTGAATGCCCCACAGATGCATTTGAACGATAAAACGAGTCTTGAAATTTTTTTTATGCCACCTGATAAGATTTACTAGTTGGTCTCTTTCTCGAATCACTTGCTTCAAAATAAGCTTTTCTCTTTTCTTTGCTGAGATCCTTGGCTTTACAAGCTCTCTCAACCAGTACGACAAATTCCTTCAGTTCAAGTATCCCAACTAATAGCTTTATATTTTCATTCCATCTGTTAACAAATTGTTTGCACATGATCTCCTCAGTGGAAACATATTCCCAAGCATACTTGATTAAACGTATGAACTCTTTTTCATACTCAGTGACAGGCATTCGTCCTTGTTTCAATTCTAGAAACTCTTTATGTTTCTGATCGAGAAATCTTTGGCTTATGTACTTCTTTCGAAACTCGGATTGGAAAAACTCCCAGGTAACTCGTTCTTTAAGAACCATCGGTGTCAATGTTTTCAACCAATAACATCTCTGAGTAAAGATACAACACACTTGATATATTCTTCTAGAGTACAGGAAAATTCCTCGAATACTCTGATCGTGTTCCCAAGCCAGAACTCAACCCTCTCAGCATCATCATCAACTATAGCCCGAAACTCTTTGGCCCCATGTTTACGTATCTTATCCACTGGTGGCTTACTCAATCGAATCAGATCTATCACTTGTGGCAGAACTTGGACTTGTTGAGAAATTGGTGGGGGTGGAGGTTGTTGAGCAGCCAGATTTGTTCTAACGAACTCTATGAACCACTCACTCATCATTTAGAAGAAGTGTAATGCCCTAATTTTTGAGTTTTCTGTGTTTCTGTGATTTTTAAAATTTGTTTGTGTTCTGGTTGGTTAAAATATATATTTTAGTAGGTTAGTGGGCCTTTGGAAGGCCCAAACTTAAGTTAAATCCTTAATGGGCCTTTGGAAGGCCCAAACTTAAGTTAAATCCCTGGTAGTCTTCGGAATTTTAATTTTATGAACAGGTGATGCAATTGGCGTTTGGGCTTTTAAGAGTAAAGGGGTAAAAGATTACACAAAAAGGAGTATGGTGTAGTGGCAAGGTGGCGCCACTTAGGGGACAAGGAAGTGACGCCATAGAGGAAGCAAGGGGTCCAAGGTTCAAGTCTTGGCTCTTGCAATATATTTTGGTTTTCCTTTTCAATAAATCTAGAAGCAAGTAGGTGTGCTTTAAAGTTTAATATGTTGGATTTATGACACAAATGAGTTGATGGCCTAGTGGTGGTGACGTGAGTTGGCATGTGAGAGGACTTTGGTTCGAATCCCTTGGCATGCAAAGGTTGATTATTTTGCTATGTTGGGACGGCAAGAGTTGGTGTTGGTTTTAAACTCTGGTGATGGAGGGATCCCACATCGGGAAGCTAACATAGGAGTAGATGGAGAGCTGGCTTTAAATAAAGCAAACCATGAGGAGAGTAGGCATACCCTTCTTGGTTGATCCCTTTCGCTTTGTGACGTGCTCGTTTGGGTTGGGCGTCAGCTAAGAGTGTTTGGAACGCGGATTAACTACAGTCTCCTAACAGGTGTGTATTTCTCATTACTCTAGCAGTAAGACGGCTATTTCGGGCCGCGATGGGATGAAATGGGCCATGTGGTCCCAATGGGTCCGTAGGCCCAAGTGGATAAGTTGTAGAATTACTAAAATACCCCTGTAGGGTAGGACTACCGATTTACCCCTAGATGGTAAAATGACTATTTTGCCCCTCGTGCATGAATGACTAACTTGTGTGATGATTGGGTTAGTTGACATGGATTTATGTTAGCTATCGTTAATTCGTAAGTCTAATGTGTTAGTGATAGATTGCAGGATTATCACGTGGGAAATATCATCATCAATCGTCATCAACCAGGTGTGTAAACGACACCCTCCCTTAGACTGAATCGGTAAAAGCCAAAATACCAAATCGTTGGTATTTTGTGAACTCGCGAGCGTGCGAGCGCTCGTGAGACAGTTGTTAATGAATATGGTGCATTTGGATGATTAAAGTGTAGAGTGTGCATTTTCGTGCACAATGGTATTTTTGGGCTTAATGGGCCGAAAACGGGCCAATGGGCCAACGGGCCTACTTTGGTAAAAAGACAAGGTAAGTACTTCTAATTACTTGGTAAATGTTAGAATGAGCATGAAACCTTAGCAATAGGTAATAATTACTAAAATACCCTTATGCATGCAAAATTACGATTTTACCCCTAGGGTTATTTTTTTCTGAAAAGCATGATGTTCTGTTTCTGTATACGTATGTCATTACATATTATTTCTGTTGCATGGGACATGGGTTTATATTGATGGAGGAAGCGTTCTGGCAGCCTCGCTGTAATCTGGTGGCCTCGCCACATATATCTGTTCTAGTGACTTCGTCACAATATCTGGCAACCTCGCTGCAATCTGGTGGCTTCGCCACATATATATATCTGTTTTGGTGGCCTAGCCACAATATCTGTATCTGGTGACTTCGTCACAATATCTAGCAGCCTCGCTGCAATTTTTATGGTGTGTAGCGGTTGGGTGGGTCGAGTAGTCTCCCCTCATGGTGTAAGGCTAGTACGGGGGTGTTATGGATGGCTCTGGGTTGGGATTTCTGCATTCATGATATATTTGTTCTGTATCTGCTATAGGCCTATCGGTTTCATTCTGATTTCTATACTGGGCCAAGGCCCAGATAAGTCTAACTCTGAGGTTTGATCTATTTTGGGCTATGGTTGGGTTATGTTACACACTGAGTTTACCGAACTCACCCTTTATTCTCATCTTTGCAGGAAACCCCCAACCATAGTGGGCTTGGAGCTGTGAGGGATTCGGAGTGGCCACATCATCTGCAAAGTTGGTTTTTCTAAGTTAGTTTATTTTTATTATTTTTATATTCTAATTTAATTTTGGGTTTTAAGTTGTAATAAGGCCGCTATTTAAATTTCTTTTTTCAGCTATGGTTTTATTTTCTGATTATATTTATACTATGACGAAACTGCTAGTGTTAGGCTACGCGGGTTTTAAAAATTAATGAACGTTTTCAAGACTCAACAAGCACAACAAATGGATAGCCTAAAGATTGATAAACCGGCTTTTCATTCAACCGCTATTTTTACAAAGACCACCCCAATCACTTAAACCAGTGAATGCATACTAAGTCGTAAGTCCATGTGACAAGTCAGATCTGGCCATAACGTCTGGGCCGGGTTTGGGGTGTTACATTTAGTGGTATCAGAGCCAAGTTGTAATAACTCGGCTGTGGAACGGGTCTAAAAGTAGGAGTTTGTAAAGGAACACTGAATAAAGGTTGTCGAAAATCGTTTTTTTTAGAACTTGATTATAAATTGTTTTCGAGAACGTTTCCAATATTTTCTCTTTAGAAATAGATGATTTTAAATATTAAAATCGGATTTCTAAAATTAGGTTTTTTAGAATGTGGCACACCAAATCTCTGGCCCAAGTCTGTAAGTTTTCTGAGCCTTTCTGATTGTTTCTGAAATATCTGTTATATGCTTGTACAAAACCTTATCAAGGTACTTTAGTTAGGGTAACACTGGAACTATAGAAACTCTGATAAGTAGACTGAGACTGTAGCTAGGCTACCGCAAAAGGAAACAAACTCAAACTCTGAATTACTGTTATTCATAAGACATCTGTAATAAATACTGAAATATTAAACTGATTCATAAAATTCTTAATTAGATAATATGAAATGAGTACACGAGCAGCTCGTGGAAGAGGCCGTGGACGTGGCCGAGGTAATGCTCAGGCTGAATCTTCGTCTTCAAAACATGTGCCGATAGCAGATGCACCGGTACCACCAGTAACGGAGGTAGAGTCTCATGATCGAGGTGCCGGGGACGATGCTCTATCCCAGGCAATGCTCTGAGTTTTGGAAAGGGTTGCTGGGGCAAGTACGGGAAATGGAATTTGGGGGTCTATTTCTGAGCGCTTCCAGGCCAATGGAGCAGAGATATTTAAGGGCGTATCTGGTGTAGCTCCGAATGTGTCTGAGTATTGGTTAGAAGCCACAGAGCGGATTATGGATGATCTGGACTGCTCTGTGGAGCAGAAGCTGAACGGAGCCATATCGTTACTCAGGGATGAGGCTTATTAGTGGTGGCTCACGGTGAGAGAAGGAACTCCTACTGAATGTGTGACTTGGGAGCTGTTTAAGACAGCCTTCAAAGGAAAGTATGTTGGGGCTAGTTATTTGGACGCTCGCTGGAAAGAATTTCTGAACCTGGTCCAAGGGAGTAAGTCAGTGGTTGAGTATGAGTCTGAGTTTCTGAGACTGAGCCGGTATGCTTCTGGGATTGTCACTACAAAGTATAAGCATAGCGTATGCTTCAAGGATGGTCTGAGAGATGAACTTAGGGTGCTGATTGCTCCACAGAGGGAGCGTAACTTCGCTGCTTTATTGGAGAAAGCTAAGATAGCTGAGGAAGTGAAGCATACAGAAAGGCAGAATCGTGAGAAAGATCGGAACCATTTTAGGAGAGATTCAGGACTTTCAGGTGGTATGAATAGGAATGTTAAGAGAGCAAGGGTAATGGAGCCAGTTCGAGCAGTACCGATGAATGTTGTTAGACCGCAGGATTGTAGGAATTGTGGGAAGATGCATATGGGCGAGTGTTAAAAACGTTTTGGTGCTTGTTTCTGATGCGGATCTATGGAGCATAGGGTTAAGGATTGTCCCTAGAAACCAGATCAGGTTCAAGTTTTAGAGCAGAGGGTCGCTCAACCAGTGAGGGGTGGACCACAGTTTCCGAGAGGACGTGGGCAAGGCAGAGGTGGTAATGGAAACGGTCGAGGAAGAGAAGTGCCTGGCAGGGGTGCTGGATTTGCTGAGGCTTGTCAGCCGGCGTTGGTGTATGCAGCTTGTCGCTGAGAGGAGGGTGATGCACCTGACGTCATAATTGGTACGTTTCTGATTTCCAGTATGCCATACACTGCGTTGATAGATGTTGGATCTACCCATTCATATGTTGCATGTGCTATATATGGGTCGCTGGGTGTACGCTCTGAGGAGACCGTGAGTGGGGTATCTGTACTAAGTCCTTTGGGTCACTCGGTTAGGGTAGATAAACTGTATAGATATGTGCCTATAGAAACTCAAGGAAAAGTTTTCTCTGAAGATCTGATGGAGCTACCTTTCGGAGAATTCGATCTCATTTTGGGAATTAATTGGCTTGTTAAGCACAGGGCTACTCTGGATTGTGCTGCTAAGTGAATAATGTTAAAGACCACAAAGGATGAGGAGGTTTCGGTGATAGGCGAGATTATCTATCTAATGTGGTGTCAATATTGAGAGCCGAGAAGTGGATTCGAAAGGGATGTGAGGCTTATTTGGCATTTGTAAGCCAATCAAAAACTGAGGATTTGACAGTGGATAAAGTTAGAACCGTCAAGGATTTTGAAGATGTTTTTCCAGAGGAGTTTCCGGGTTTGCCTTCAAACCGAGAGGTTGAGTTTGGAATCGACTTGTTGCCTGGAACAGCACCGATGTCCATTGCACCTTATAGGATGGCACCGAAGGAGTTGGTAGAGCTGAAAGCCCAAATTCAAGAGTTATTGGATAAAGGCTTCATTAGACCAAGTGTGTCTTCGTGGGGAGCACCAGTGTTGTTCGTAAAGAAGAAAGATGGGTCAATGCGGATGTGCATCGACTATTGGCAGTTGAACAAACTGACGATTAAGAACAAGTACCCATTGCCAAGAATCGATGATTTATTCGACCAACTTAGAGGAGCTTCAGTATTTTCCAAGATTGACCTTCGATTTGGGTATCATCAGTTGAGGGTTAAGGAGGTGGATATTCACAAGACGGCATTCAGAACTCGGTATGGTCATTATGAGTTCTTGGTTATGCCATTTGGGTTGACGAACGCACCTGTGGCATTTATAGATCTGATGAATCGAGTGTTCCAGCCATACTTGGATCGATTCGTGGTCGTCTTTATCCATGATATTCTGGTTTATTCTGAAACTGAGGAGAAGCATGATGAGCATCTTCGTATTGTGCTACAAGTGCTGAGGGAGAAGGAGTTTTATGCGAAATTCAGTAAGTGTGAGTTCTGGTTGAGAGAGGTAACTTTCTTGGGGCATGTTGTCTCTGCTGAAGGGATCAATATGGACCCTCGAAAGATTGAAGCGATTTTGGAATGGAACCCACTGAGGTCGGTGTCAGAAATTTGAAGTTTTCTGGGTTTAGCTGGGTACAATAGAAGGTTTGTGGAAGGATTTTCTATGATGGCAGCGCCTTTGAAAAAGCTTATAAAGAAGGGAGTACCGTTTTTTGGACTGAGAAACAACAAGAATCTTTTGAGAAGCTGAAGAAAGTTCTGACCGAGGCACCTGTACTGATTCAGCAGAAGTTTGGAAAAGATTTTACCATATGTAGTGATGCATCACATGTAGGGTTGGGCTGTGTGCTGATGCAAGAGGGTAAAGTGGTTGCTTATGCATCGCGACAGCTTAAATCACATGAAGTTAACTGTCCTACTCATGATCTGGAGTTGGCAGCGGTAATCATTGCGCTTAAGATTTGGAGACATTACCTGTACAGAGAAAGGTCTATTATATACACAGATCATAAGAGTCTTAAGTACTTGCTGACTCAGAAGGAGCTAAACCTTAGGCAGGAGATGGATAGAGTTGCTTAAGGATTATGACTGCGTGATTGAATATCACCCAGGCAAAGCTAATGTGGTGGCTGATGCCCTAAGTCGTAGAACTGTATCTGATCTGAGAGCCATGTTTGCTCGTTTGAGTCCGTATGACGATGGTAGTCTGTTAGCAGAACTGCAAGTTAGGCCAACCTGGGTGGATGAGATTAAGGAAAAATAGTCGAGGGATGAGTCCCTGGTTTTTCGATTCCCACAGGTTAAGACTGGGGATACTTCTGATTTCGGGCTGAACAGTGAGGGAGTTTTATGTTACCGAGGTAGAGTTTGTAATCCGAAGGACTCTAACTTGAGGCAAGCAATTCTGAAAGAAGCTCATAGAGGTATGTGTACTATGCATCCTGAAGGGAGTAAAATGTATCGCGACTTAAAGGAGTTGTATTGGTGGCCTGGATTAAAGCGAGAGGTAACGGAAGTTGTGGGAAAATGTCTAACTTGTCAGCACGTGAAAGATGAACATCAATTACCTTCCGGACTTTTGCAGCCAGTGAAAGTACCACTTTTGAAGTGGGAAAGGGTAACCATGGATTTTGTGAGTGGGTTACCCTTGACACTGTCGAAGGGCTCGATTTGGGTAATTGTGGATAGGTTGACCAAATCTACTCATTTCATACCTGTCTGCACTGATTATTCACTTCAGAAGTTAGCCAAATTGTATGTGCCAGAAATAGTGCGACTTCACGGAGTGCCAATGTCGATTATTTTTGATCGAGATCCTAGATTCACATCTCGGTTTTGGCAAAAGTTGCATGAGGCGTTGGGTACGCGATTGAATTTTAGTACAGCCTTTCATCCTTAGACTGATGGTCAGTCAGAAAGGGTTATTCAGATTCTGGAAGACATGTTGAGGGGATGTGTTATCGACTTTCGAGGCAGTTGGGAGGATTAATTATCGTTGACAGGGTTTGCATGCAACAACAGTTATCAGGAAAGTATTTGAATGGCTCCTTATGAGGTACTGTATGGGCGAAGATGTCGTACACCTAGTTGTTGGACCGAGTTGGGTGAACGACAGGTTCTTGGACCTGAGTTGGTGGCAGATACTAAGGATAAGGTCAAGTTGATTAAAGACCGGTTGAAGGAAGCATCTGATAGACAGAAGTCATATGCAGATTTGAAGCGTAAGGAAATTGAGTACCCTGTGCGTGATATGGTCTTCTTGAAGGTTTCGCATTGGAAGAAAATATTAAGGTTTGGGAGGAAAGGAAGTTAAGTCCACAGTTCATTGGGCCTTATCGGATTCTTAAGCGAGTGGGTCCAGTGGCTTATCAGTTGGAGCTACCTCCAGAGATGAATAGGATTCATGATGTCTTTCACGTCTCCATGTTAAGGTGGTATTGTTCTGGCCCTACTCATGTTCTGCCGGTTGCAGAGATCGAGGTCCAAAAGACTTGACTTTTGAGGAAGAACCTGTGCAGATTTTGGATCGAGATGTTAAAATTTTGAGGAGGAAATCAGTTCTGCTAGTAAAGGTGCTGTGGCATAATCATGGTAGAGAGGAAGCTACTTGGGAGCCAGAAATGGCGATGCGTCAACAATATCCTCATCTGTTTGATTCAGGTAAAATTTCGAGGACGAAATTTCTTTAAGGAGGGTAGAGTTGTAACGCCTCATTTTTCGGGTTTTCTGTGTTTCTGTGATTTTTAAAATTTGTGTGTGTTTTGGTTGGTTAAAATATATATTTTAGTAGGTTAGTGGGCCTTTGGAAGGCCCAAAATTTAGTTAAATCCGTGGTAGTCTTTGGAATTTTAATTTTATAAACAGGTGATGCAATTGGCGTTTAGGCTTTTAAGAGTAAAGGGGTAAAAGATGACACAAAAAGGAGTGTGGTGTAGTGGCAAAGTGGTGCCACTTAGGGGACAAGGAAGTGACGCCATAGAGGAAGCAAGGGGTCCAAGGTTCAAGTTTTGGCTCTTGCAATATATTTTGGTTTTTCTTTTCAATAAATCTGGAAGCAAGTAGGTGCACTTTAAAGTTTAATGTGTTGGATTTATGACACAAATGAGTTGATGGCCTAGTGGTGGTGGCGTTAGTTGGCATGTGAGAGGTCTTTGGTTCGAATCCCTTGGCACGCAAAGGTTGATTATTTTGCTATGTTGGGACGGCAAGAGTTGGTGTTGGTTTTAAACTCTAGTGATGGAGGGATCCCACATTGGGAAGCTAACATAAGAGTAGATGGAGAGCTGGCTTTAAATAGAGCAAACCATGAGGATAGTAGGCATACCCTTCTTGGCTGATCCCTTTCGCTTTGTGATGTGCTTGTTTGGGTTGGGCGTCAACTAAGAGTATTTGGAGCGCGGATTAACTGCAGTCTCCTAACAGGTGTGTATTTCTCATTACTCTAGCAGTAGGACGGCTATTTTGGGCCGTGATGGGATGAAATGGGTCATGTGGTCCCAATGGGTCCGTAGGCCCAAGTGGATAAGTTGTAGAATTACTAAAATACCCCTGTAAGGTAGGACTACCGATTTACCCCTAGAGGGTAAAATGACTATTTTGCCCCTCGTGCGTAAATGACTAACTTGTGTGATGATTGGGTTAGTTGATGTGGATTTATGTTAGTTATCATTAATTCGTAAGTCTAATGTGTTAGTGATCGATTGTAGGATTATCGCGTGGGAGATATCGTCATCAATAGTCATCAACCAAGTGTGTAAACGACACCCTCCCTTAGACTGAATCGGTAAAAGCTAAAATACTGAAACGTTGGTATTTTGTGAACTCACGAGCGTGCGAGCGCTCGTGAGACAGTTGTTAATGAATATGGTGCATTTGGATGATTAGAGTGCAAAGTGTGCATTTTCGTGCACAACGGTATTTTTGGGCTTAATAGGCCGAAAACAGGCCAATGGGCCAACAGGCCCACTTTGGTAAGAAGACGAGGTAAGTACTTCTGATTACTTGGTAAACATTAGAATGAGCATGAAACCTTAGCAATAGGTTATAATTACTAAAAGACCCTTATGCATGCAAAATTACGATTTTACCCCTAAGGTTATTTTTTTCTGAAAAGCATGATGTTCTGTTTCTGTATACATATGCCATGACATATTATTTCTGTTACATGGGACATGGGTTTATATTGATGGAGGAGGGTTTTGGCAGCCTCGCTGCAATCTGGTGGTCTCGCCACATATATCTATTTTGGCGACTTCGTCACAATATCTGGCAGCCTCGCTACAATCTGGTAGCTTCGCCACATATATATATCTGTTCTGGTGGCCTAGCCACAATATCTGTATCGGGTGACTTCGTCACAATATCTGGCAGCCTCGCTGCAATTTCTGTGGTGTGTAGCGGTTGGGTGGGTCGAGTAGTCTCCCCACATGGTGTAAGGCTAGTACGGGGGTGTTATGGATGGCTCTGGGTTAGGATTTCTGCATTCATGATATATTTGTTCTGTATCTGCTATGGGCCTATGGGTTTCATTCTGATTTCTGTACTGAGCCAAGGCCCAGATAAGTCTGACTCTGAGGTTTGATCTGTTTTGGGCTATGGTTGGGTTATGTTACACACTGAGTTTACCGAACTCACCCTTTATTCTGATCTCTGCAGGAAACCCCCAACCATAGTGGGCTTGGAGCTGTGAGGGATTCGGAGTGGCCACATCATCTGCAAAGTTGGTTTTTCTAAGTTAGTTTATTTTTATTATTTTTATATTCTAATTTAATTTTGGGTTTTAAGTTGTAATACGGCCGCTATTTAAATTTCTTTTTTCCGCTATGGTTTTATTTTCTGATTATATTTATACTATGACGAAACTGCTAGTGTTAGGCTACGCGGGTTTTCAAAATTAATGAACGTTTTCAAGACTCAACAAGCACAACAAATGGATAGCCTAAAGATTGATAAACCGGCTTTTCATTCAACCGTTGTTTTTACAAAGACCACCCCAATCACTTAAACCAGCGAATGCATACTAAGTCGTAAGTCCATGTGACACGCCAGATCTGGTCATAACTTCTGGGTCGGGTTTGGGGTGTTACAAGAAGGCTTGCTTAGCCTCTCCCCTTTGGCTACTTGAAACAGGACTGGAATCTACCGACATTGCCCTTTGAGCGGGAGCGAGCGCATTACTTTCAACATCGTCAGCTATTGCTCGTTCGACATCCATTTGTTATATAAAAAACATATTTTAACTATCGGGAATGATCACACTATCGCAGTTTATATATATGGCATGTATAGCTAGACTATCACGCTATGTTAGTCCTAGAATCGACTAAACCATAATACCAATTAAATGTAACACCATTAACCCATATCTGTCACGGAAATAATGTTACGAGACATTACCATTCAACCACAAAATAAATCATACATTTGTGCAATCATCATTAAAAGCCCATTCATCTCAATCACTTTATCCCTTATAAATTCCTACGATACCTTAAAACATGCTTAGAAGTAGTTTGGGACTAAATCGATAACATTTACAAACTTTGAGAAACTTATAAAATTTTTAAACTTTTAAAGGTCACACGCCCATGTGAACAGGCCGTGTGCCTCACACGGTTACCAGACACGCCCGTGTGAAAATAGGGCATACTTACTGAGTTGTATCACACGACAGAGGACATGCCCGTGTACCATGGTCGTGGGAAAACTGGGGAGGTTACTGACTTGGGTCACACGGCCGACCACACGGCTATGTGCCAGCTCGTGTGCCACACACGTCCAGTAGACACGCCTGTGTGTCTAGGCCGTGCCAAACCTGTAGGGTATACTGACTTTAATTCAAAGGGTACCCCAAGAGACACATGGCCGTGTAACAAGACCGTGTGTTGCACACAGATGAGACACACGCCCGTGTCTCTGCCCGTGTGGACAAAAATAGGCCATTTGCAAAGCCAATCATGCACACATAGAAATCAAATTGGTACCATTTCAACACATATTTTAGCAACCAAAACATGCCAATTTATACATATATCATGCCATCTATCCACAACCATTTCAACTACTCAATTCCATATTAAAAAACATACCAATTCATCACAACTAACATAACTTCTAAATGCATTTTCTCACCTTTCTATCAACCAAATTATACTTCTCAAACATACCAATTCATCATCCACAAATCATACCAAAATTTACCATTCCTCAAGCATTAATACATCAACTAATAACTAACCAAAAGAGCATCCATACAACCATTTCCACTTGGGACATTATATACATCACATATATCATTCATCAAACATATAATTCAAGCAACTTAAATGGCCATAATCCAACATCATAGTTGTTGATAGTGTGAGTGGGTCTCCGACGATCTCCGAACCCTAAGATAACTTGGTGACACTACAAGACAATGGAAAGGAGGATGAGTAAGTTATATAGCTTAGTAAGTTCCTATGCAAATAATTAGCATCATAACCACAAATTTAACATACAATTAACATGATAAAGATTAGCATGAACGTTATCAAAATCTCATAATCATAACTTACTCAATCATAATCCTACCAAGAGTTCATCGCATATCGAGCTCATTACTTATGAGTTTTGCGTACATACCTGGACCAACTTGAAACATAACCATATCCTTTAAACACTCGGAATATTAACGGATACTCAGAAATTTTGCACACAAGTTCCATATATGTAGCCGAAGCTACCTCATATCTCATAATACATATGGGCTCGTTTTTGAGCTATTCACGGGCTTGCTAACACAAGCTGTCAGTCAGGATGTAGCTACACAATGCTGCTCAGACAAGCTGTCAGGTATCCGCAACACATGTCGGACTACCCAGCCAAACACTCAGATTACATAATTGCATATACACATGGGTTCCTAGTGACATGTCTCTCGTATCCTATTCTATTCCTAAGGTTCAACCAACAGTTTCTTGCTTGTCAAAACTTTTTTTTAATACATCCAAAGAGTCAATCACAATTCATACAATATTAAAGTATTCAAAACATAAACATAACAATGCATTATTTACATATGAACTTACCTCAATACAAAAATAGTAGAATTGGACCTAATCGTCAAAGACTTTATTTTTCCCACGATCTAGGTCTGAACCTCATTTTTCTTAATCTATAATAACAAATTTAACTCATTTAATATTCACATTATTCAATTTGGTCCAAAAAATCAAATTATGGGAAAATTACATTTTTGCCTCTAATGTTTCACATTTTTACAATTTAGTCCCTAGACTTCTAAATTGAAATGTATTCAATTACTTAAAAACCCAAGCCTAACCGAGCCATTTTCATACTTATACTAGCCCACATTTTCCACTTAATCACACTTTTACTACTTATTTTATAACTTTTACAAATAAGTCCTTTTTGACATTTTTACAGAAATCACTTATCAGAAGTTGTTTATCTAACACCAAATATACATTTTCTACCATTATACATCAAAATACACAAATATATAACATGGGTAAAATTTTAAACTTCATTTTTCTTTCAAATTAGTCCTTGAAGTAGCTAGATTAGGTTACAAGGATCTTAAAAACATGAAAATCATTAAAAACGGGGCTAGAACCGACTTACAATTGAGCTTCGAAGCTTGACAAATCCTAGCTATATCTTCCTCTTGTAATTTTCGGCTAAGAGGGAATAAGTTGATGAAGATGAAGACTTTTATTTAGTTATTTTGGCTTTATTTGGCAAATGACCAAAATTCCCTTAATGTATAACTTTAAAATTTCACCTAATCATGTCCATTGTTGTCCATCTAATTAACAAATGATCTAATTACCATCTTAGGACCTTCAATTTAAAATTTCATAGTAATTAGACACCTCTAGCTTCTAGAACACACATTTTGCACATATTGCAATTTAGTCCTTTTAACTAAATTAAGTGCCCAATCGATAAAATTTTCGAACGAAATTTTCACGAAACAATTCCATGAAACTGTAGACCATAGAAATATAATAAAAATAAATCTTTCTTCGTCGGATTCGTGGTCGCGAAACCACCATTCCAATTTGTCCCTAAAATGGGCTGTTACATTAGTAATTTTTACAAAACTTAAAAAATTTTTCCATTAAATAGGGGTCACACACCCGTGTGGATATGGGACATGCCTGTGTGGGTAGGTCGTGTGGTCACAAATGCCCGTGTGTCTACCCATGTGGACAAAATAAAGGCTATTTACCAAGCTATTTGCAACCCTCATTCACACATACACATACACCAATTCAATGGCACAAAACATAATATACTTAGGCAACCAAAACACCTACAATTATGACCAACACATGCCAATACGATAGCAACATCTATCATGCTCACAATATTTATAATGCCCTAAATCAATCATGCAACTTCACATTCATTAAGCCTCAATTTACTACTTTTAAGACACCTAATTGTGCACAATTTATCATCTCATCAACATATCACATTCCCAAACATTTCATATTCATGCTATGAATCACATTCCAACATTCACCAAGCATACCATAACCATATCACCCAAGACATTAGCTTATATATGAATATACTTAGGCTTACAACCATGTTAGCCAAAATAAGCCAATTTACATGGCCAAATATCAAATCAAGCCTTTGACAATTTACAAGCCAATACATTGGCTAAAATCATAATGACACATATAACAAAATGACCAAGTCCCTATACATGCCATACTTCCAAAATACTAAGATCATCAAAACCCAAAAATGAGAGTTTGATAGTTTGATTCGAATCTCTGATGAACTCCGGTCCGAGCTAGCTTGGCGACACTATAAAAACATGGAAAATAAACGGAGTAAGCTATATGCTTAGTAAGCTCGTATGCAAGAAATAAGTAACCTTACCATGCATATAACATTCAAATAATACAACATAATTAAATGTAAATTTACCATAGTATCATAATTCATTTTATCACAGAGCTTACCACATTTTCCTCATTTATAATTCATTTCATCACAAAACTTACCTCATTTCAAGCATTTAATAAACATGAGCTTTACACACATACCTGAACCATCTCAAAATGAACTTTCACATATTCTCATCTTTGACGTACCCGTGAACCACTTGGAATAATAATGTTGGATACTAGGAAAATTTTGCTCACTAAGTGCCTCAAATGTAGCCAAAGCTACCCAAGTCTCATATCACATAGTTGCTCGCTCTCGAGCTATCAACAGGCTTGCTCACACAAGCTGTCAGTCAAGACGTAGCTACGCGGTGTTGCTCACACAAGCTGTCAAGTATCTGCAACATATGCCGGTATACTCAGCCACAGGTAGGACGTATAAGACCAGCACCCGGATCACATAATCACAACACATAATGACCCTAGTGACATGTCACTTGTATCCTACCCTATTCCTATGGCTCAAATGGGATTTCTTGCTTGTCGATTCGTTGTTGAACTCCTTCGTAGAGTTATACTCATTCACATAATCAAACATACAATTCATTCAATATTAAAGCATTTAACTAAAATTATTCTTAAGCTTATTTTTAACATACGTACTTACTTCGGTACAAAATGGTTAATAGTTCGATTTAGTCCACAAATTTGTTCTTTCTTCGGTCTAAGTCAGAACCTCGTCTTTATTGATCTATAATACCATATTCAACTTATTCAATCATCACATTATTCAATTTAATCCAGAAACACCTTATGGAAGAAATTACATTTTTTCCAACTTTTTACATTTTAGTCCTTAGGCTCGTAAAATGATTTTCATTCGATTTCTTCATTACCCAAGCGAAGCCAAATATTATTAGTACTCATATCAGCCCACTTTTTTCATTTATTCACATTTTTACATACATTTTACAACTTTTACAAATAAGTCCCAATTTGACATTTTCATCAAAAATCACTTGGTAAATGTTGTTTATCTAACACGAAACATACATTTTCTACCATTAAACATCAAAATACACAAGTATTCAACATGGGTAAAATTTTAGACATTGATTTTCTTTCAAATTAGTCCTTAGAATAGTTAAATTAAGTTATAACATTCACAAAACATAAAAATCATTAAAAACGGGACAGAAACGGACTTACAATCGAGCTTGGAAGTTGGCCAAACCCTAGCTATGTCTCCCCTAGTGATTTTCAGCCATGGGAAACTAAATTGGGGAAGATGACATCTTTTTATTAGTTATTTTTGTCTTTATTTACCAAATGACCAAAATGCTCTTCACTTAAAACTTTGAAATTTTATCTAACCACGCCCTTTTTTGTCCAACTTAAAGTATAATGGTCTAATTACCACTTACCAACCTCCAATTTAAAATTTCATATTAATTGGACACCTCTAGATTCTAGAACACATATTTGCACCTATTGCAATTTAGTCCTATTAGTCAAATTGGACACTCTATCGATAAAATTTCTTAACGAAGTTTTCACACAATCATTCAATCATACTGTAGACTTTAAAGAAATAATAAAATAAATATTTCTACCTCAGATTTGTGGTCTCAAAACCACTGTTTTAATTTAACCCTAAAATGGGATGTTATAATTGTCCCTCCTTTAGGTATTTTCGTCCCCGAAAATCTTACCGAAAAAGAGGTTTGGGTACTATTTTCTCAAAGCTTCCTCAGGTTCCCGCATAGCCTCTTCGACCCCATGTCTTTGCCATAAAACTTTCACTAAGGCTATATTTTTATTTCTCAACTGTTTAACTACCTGAGCTAAAATCTTGATCGGTTCTTCACTAAAAGTCATATCGGGTCGAATCTCAACCTCAGTTGGTGAAATCATGTGTGAAGGATTTGATCGATAATAGCGCAACATAGACACATGAAACACATTTTGGATCCTCTCTAACTCTGACGGAAAGGCTAATTGATATGCCACTGGCCCTATCCTTTCAATAATCTCATACAGACCAATAAAGCGTGAGCTTAGTTTACCCTTATGACCGAATCTAAGGATTTTCTTCCACAGGGACACTTTTAGAAATACCTTATCACCAACTTGAAATTCAATTTCCTTTCGTTTTGGATTCGCGTACGATTTCTGTCTATCCAAAGTTGCTTTCAAACAATCACGAATTATTTTCACTTTTTCTTCAGTTTCTCTAACCAAATCAACCCTGTAAATCTATCTCTCACTGAGCTCTGTCCATTACAATAGGGTTCGACACTTACGGCCATATAATGCCTCATATAGTGTCATTTTTTTACTCGACTAAAAACTGTTGCTGTAAGCAAATTCGACTAAAGGTAGATATTTTTCCCAACTACCTTCGAACTCTAGTACACAACAACGAAGCATATCTTCGAGAACCTGAATCGTTCTTTTCAATTGACCGTCAGTCTACCAATGAAATACAATACTAAAATTCAAATTTGTGCCCAAAGCTTCTTGCAACTTCTTCTAAAATCGAGATGTAAAACTTAGATCTCTATCTGAAATAATAGAAATAGGCACTCAGTGCAATCTAAAAATTTCAGCTCCGTACAACTCAGCTAGCTTATCAAGTGAATAGTCGGTACATATCAGAATAAAATGAGCCAATTTCATCAATCTATCAACAACTATCCAAACATAATCTTTCTTCTTTGAAGTCAGAGGTTATCCAGTTACAAAATCCATCATAATTCTGTCCCATTTCCACTCGGGAATCATTACAGACTGAAGTAATCCTGAAGGTACTTGGTGTTCGGCCTTTACTTGTTGACAAATCAAACATCTCGATACAAAATTAGAAATATTTCTTTTCATACCTGACCACCAATACAGTTGCTTCAAATCATTGTACATCTTCATGCTTCCTGGGTGAACAGACAGAAAACCATTGCGTGCCTCGTGAAGAATTTTCTGAATAAGCTCGGTGTCACTCGGTACACAAATCCTACCTCAAAACATCAAACAATCTTCGGCCCCAATTTGAAAATCTGAATCACTAGTCGATTTGCACTAAACTCTTTTAGCTTCAAAGTTCTTTGTCACTTTTCTGAGCTTCGTAAATTTGTTGAAGAAATACTGGCCTAGCTTTCAACTCAACTAGAATTGAACCATCATCAGATAAAGTCAATCGCATATTCATTGCTCTCAAAGCAAACAAATATTTCCTACTCAAAGCAGCAGCGACCGCATTTGCCTTTCCCGGATGATAATCGATTATTAACTCATAGTCTTTCAACAACTCGAGCCACCTCTATTGTCGCAAATTCAAATCCTTTTAAGTCATCAAGTAGTTTAAACTCTTCTGGTCGATAAAGATGTGGCACTTATCACCGAATAAATGGTGTCTCCAAATCTTTAAAGCAAACACAATGATAGCCAATTCTAAGTCATGCGTCGGATAATTCTTTTCGTGTAGTTTCAACTGTCTTGAGGCATAAGCTATCACTTTGCCTTCTTGCATCAACACACATCTAAGACCGTTCAATGATACGCCACAGAAAATCACAAACTCTTTTTCCGACTTAGGTTGCACTAATATAGGTGCCTCAGTTGACAATGCTTTCAACTATTCAAAACTCTTTTGGCATTTCTCTAACCAGTCGAACTTAACATTTTTCTGTAACAATTTTTTCATAGCTGTAGCAATTATCAAGAATCCCTTAACAAAACGTCGATAATGCCCAGCCAAGCTCAAAAAGCTTCTAACCTCAGATACATTCCTCAGCTATTTCCAATCAACAATTGTCGAAATCTTACTCGGATCAACCCTTATACCTTCCGCGGAGACAATATGTCCCAAAAATTTGATTTTCGGAGCCAAAACTCACTTTTGCTGAACTTAGCAAACAATTTCTTATCTTTCAAAGTCTGCAATACAATTCTTAACTGTTCAACATGCTCAGACTCATCTTGGGAAGAAATCAAAATGCCATCAATGAACACAACTACAAAACTTGTCTAAATACGGTCAAAAGATCCTATTCATCAAATCCATAAAAACAACAGGAGCATTAGTTAATCCAAAAGGCATAACAAGAAATTCATAATGCCCATTCCTCGTTTTAAATGCGGTTTTCGGCGCATCTGAGTCTTTAACTCTTAGCTGATAGTAGCCAGATCTCAAATCTATCTTCGAAAACACTGTTGCCCCTTTCAACTGGTCAAATAAATCATCAATCCTCAGTAAAGGATACTTGTTCTTTATCGTAACCTTGTTAAGTTGACAATAATCGATACAAAGTCTCATGGATCCATATTTATTCTTGACGAATAATACCAGTGCACCCCAGGGCGAAAAACTCGATCTCGCAAAACCCTTATCTGTCAACTCTTGTAACTGAGACTTCAATTCTTTTAACTCAGGTGGAGCTATTCTATATAGAGCTATCAATAGCAAAGTCCACCTCTCTGACCGGTGGTAACATCGGCAACTCTTTTGGAAACACATTTGAATATTCACAAACTATCGACAGATATTCAATCTTCAGTTCGAAGACTTAATATTCAGTACATACGTGAGAAATGCTTCACAACCCTTTCTTACATACCTCTGAGTCGACATTGACGAAATCACAATAGGAAATTCACCCCATTCATCCGATTCAACCCAAAGAGTTTTATTGTTTTGACATTTCAACTTAATAACCTTTTGCCTACAATTCACTACGACATCATGCAGAATCAACCAATCCATTCCAAGTATTACATCAAACTCATCAAATGGAAAAAGCATTAAGTCAAAGGGAAAACAGTGACCCCGAATGATTAAAGGACAACTCTTGCAAACTTTGTTAACTAAAAAATGTTTGCTTAAGGGGTTCGACACCTTAATCTCAAACTTAGTAGACTCAACAGACAAATTCTTACTAGATACAAATTCATGAAAATATAGAAATAAGTCAATCCAAGATCAATTAATGCAACTACATTGGTATCATAGAGAGAAAATATACCAGTGATCACATTAAGGGAGGACGCATCCTCGCGAGCACGAATAGTATAAGCTCACATAGGTGTTCTAGCTTCAGATCTCACAGCTGAATCTTTGGACACACCTCTACTACTAGTCCCATTTCTCGTATTTCTCACTGGCCTGCCTCTAACAGCAATATTACTCGATCTTGCATTTTGAAAATTATCCTTTTCAGCCATTTCAAGGCAATCTTTTCAGCCATTTCAAGGCAATCTCAAATAAAATGATCTTAGGAGCCACATTTAAAGAAAGCCCGATTATTCATCCTACATTCACTAGGATGTCATCTGCTGCAGTGTTGGCATTCAATCTTATTAGACCTAGCGTTACCAAAGCTCGCCATTGACGTAGTCTGGACCTTAAAACTTAAATATTGATTCCCACGATCTCTGTTGGGATACCTAGCTGAAACACTCGATCGAGTATACAAATCCCTTGATTTCTTTGACGGAGATTGAAATGACTTATTCATCGAACTTTTTTTTGAGTCTCTAGCCTCAAACTCATCCTTTCTATTTTCTTTGCTCAACTCTTCGGTTTTGCAAGCTCGATCAACCAGCAATAAAAATTCCTTCAACTCTAAAATTCAAACTAACAGTCTGATAACCTCATTTAGCCCATCTTCGAATCTCTTGCACATGATAGTCTCAATAGAAACACATTCCCGAGCATACTTACTGAGCCTAACAAACTCTCAGTCGTACTCAGTCACAAAAATACGACCCTGTTTCAGCTCTAGGAACTCTTTGTGTTTCTGATCAATAAATCACTGACTGATGTACTTCTTTTTGAATTCCTCTTGGAAGAAATCCCAAGTAACTCTTTCTGTCGGTACCACAGATATGAGAGCATCCCACCACTAATATGATGTATCCCTCAGAAGTGATATAGCACATTTCAAGCACTCATCTGGGGTGCAAGAAAGTTTATCAAATACTCGGATAGTGTTCTCAAACCAGAATTCTACTCCCTTGGGATCATCATCGACATTGGCTCTAAATTCTTCAACCCCTTGCTTTCAAATCTTATCGACTGGAGACTTGTTCAGTCTTACCAAATCCATACATTGGGGCGCTACAGGAACCGGTTGAGGGTTAGGTAGGGGCAGAGGATGTTGGGCAGCTGGATTTGTCCAAACAAACTCAGCTAACCACTCATTCATCCTTTGGAAGAAGGCTTCTCTAGCCTCTCCTCTTTGACTAATCGTAAATGGTCTACTTTCAGATGGCGCGGTCCCTTGAGTAGAAGCCGATGCATTACTCTCAACGTCATCAGCCACTTCTCGATCGGGATCCATTTACTAAATGAAAACATAGTTTAAATTGTCAGGAGTCGTCACACTATCAAAATTTTTATATGGCATGTATAGCTAGACTCTCACACTTGCTACATTAGTCTGAGAATCGACTAAACTATAGCTTTGATACCATTAAATGTAACACCCCTTACCCGTATTCAATACCGAAATAGGGTATGAGGCATCACCAAACTTACAACACAAATAATCATACAATTTCGAGCCATAAATTTGCGTCCAAAATAAAATCTTTCGCATTCAACCAAAATAAAATCTTTTGCATTCAACCATAAAGTCCCTAATACGAGCCTACGAGGCCCTAAACATGTTTTGGGAATGGTTCAAGACTAAACTGAGGACTTTAGTAAATTTTACAAAACATAGAAATTTTTTCCACTAAACAGGGGTCACACGCCCATGTGGATATGGGACACACCCGTGTGGGCAAACTGTGCTGTCATACACACCTGTGTCTCGACCCCATGTAACTCTCTAATTTGTAACCCATAAACAAAATGAGGTCACACGGCCAAGTCACATGCCCTCGTGCTAGACCGTGTGGAAAATTAATTTTCATAAAATAGGTGCAGACTTTACATGGCAAGGACACACGCCCGTGTTTGGGGTCGTGTCATCCACACGGCTGAGACACACGCCCGTTCTCTACCTGTGTGCTCAATTTTGAGCATTCTATTTCTCAAAATTAAGGTTCAGGGGACACATACCTGTGTGTCTACCCGTGTGGACAAAATAAAGGCTATTTTCCAAGCCATTTGCCACCCTCATTCACACATACACATACACCAATTCAATGGCATGAAACTAATATACTTAGGCAACCAAAACACCCACAATTATGACCAATACATGCCAATACAATAGCAACATCTATCATGCTCACAACATTTATACTGCCCTAAATCAATCATGCAACTTCACATTCATTAAGCCTCAATTTACTACTTTTAAGACACCTAATTGTGCACAATTTATCATCTCATCAACATATCACATTCCCAAACATTTCATATTCATGCTATGAATCACATTCCATCATTCACCAAGCATACCATGACCATATCACCCAAGATATTGGCATATATATGAATATACTTAGGCTTACAACCATGTTAACCAAAATAAGCCAATTTACATGGTCAAATATAAAATCAAGCCTTTGACAATTTATAAGCCAATACATTAGCTAAAATCATAATGACACATATAACAAAATGACCAAGTCCCTATACATGCCATACTTCCAAAATACTAAGATCATCAATACCCAAAATGAGAGTATGATTGTGTGATTCGAAACTCCGACGAACTCCGGTCTGAGCTAGCTTGGCGACACTATAAAAACATGGAAAATAAACGGAGTAAGCTATATGCTTAGTAAGCTCGTATGCAAGAAATAAGTAACCTTACAATAATACAACATAATTAAATGTAAATTTACCATAGTATCATAATTCATTTTATCACAGAGCTTACCACATTTTCCTCATTTATAATTCATTTCATCACAAAACTTACATCATTTCAAGCATTTAATAAACATGAGCTTTACACACATACCTGAACCATCTCAAAATGAACTTACACATATCCTCATCTTTGACGTACTCGTGAACCACTCGGAATAATAATGTCGGATACTTGGGAAATTTTACACACTAAGTGCCTCATATGTAGCCAAAGCTACCCAAGTCTCATATCACATAGTTGCTCACTCTCGAGCTATCAACGAGCCTGCTCACACAAGCTGTCAAGTATCCGCAACATATGCTGGTATACTCAACCACTGGTAGGACGTACAAGACCAGCACTCGGATCACATAATCACATAACACATAATGACCCTAGTGACATGTCACTTATATCCTACCCTATTCCTAAGGTTCAAATGGGAGTTTTTGCTTATCGATTCGTCGTCAAACTCGTTTGTAGAGTTATACTCATTCATATAATCAAACATACAATTCATCCAATATTTAAGCATTTAAATACAATTATTCTAAAGCTTATTTTTAACATACGAACTTACCTCGGTACAAAATTTCTAACAGTTCGATTTAGCCCACAACATTATTCGTTCCCCAGTCTACGTCAGAACCTTGTCTTTCTTGATCTATAATACCACATTTAGCTCATTCAATCATCACATTATTCAATTTAATCCAGAAACACCTTATGGAAGAAATTACATTTTTGCCCAACTTTTTACATTTTAGTCCTGAGGCTCATAAAATGATTTTCATTCGATTTCTTCATTACCCAAGCCTAGCCGAATATTAGTAGTACTCATATCAGCCCAATTTTTTTATTTTTCACATTTTTACATACATTTTACAACTTTTACAAATAAGTCCCAATTTGACATTTTCATCAAAAATCACTTGGTAAATGTTGTTTATCTAACATCAAACATACATTTTCTACCATTAAACATCAAAATACACAAATATTCAACATGGGTAAAATTTTAGACTTTGAAAAATTAGTCCTTAGAATAGCTAAATTGAGTTACAACATTCTCAAAAACGTAAAAATCATTAAAAACAGGATAAAGACGGGCTTACAATCGAGCTTGGAAGTTGGCCAAACCCTAGCTATGTCTCACTTAGTGATTTTCGGTCATGGGGGACTAAATTGAGGAAGATGACATCTTTTTATTAGTTATTTTTATCTTTATTTACCAAAATGACCAAAATGCTCTTCACTTAAAACTTTGAAATTTTATCTAACCATGTCCATTTTTGTCCAACTTAAAGTATAATGGTCTAATAGCCATTTAAGGACCTCCAATTTAAAATTTCATAGCAATTAGACACCTTTAGATTCTAGAACACATATTTTGCACCTATTGCAATTTAGCCCTATTAGTCAAATTGGACACTCTATCGATAAAATTTCTTAACGAAGTTTTCACACAATCATTCAATCATACTGTAGACCTTAAAGAAATAATAAAAAAAATATTTCTCGAATTCGTGGTCCTGAAACCACTATTCTAATTTGACCCTAAAACGGGATGTTACAAATCAGCTGTCCTTTTATACCTTGTGAGCACTTTGCATTATATTGGATATTCATGTTAGGGATTGTAACACCCCTATCCCGTATCCGTCGCAGGAATAGGTAAAGGGGCATTACCAGACTTGAAACTCATATCCGAACAGTAAAAATTTTGAATATTTTATTTTATTTTTACTTTTTTTTATAAAGAACGTTCCTTTAGGTAAATGCTAAAGACAGTCAGGGATACGATTTAACTTCTATAAGTACACATTCAAAAGATGCCATTTTCGCATGGCTTATATACATTAACCAAAATATTCTTCGGCCACTGGTCTATTCTTTACATGCCATAAAATAATTCAAAACATAACAGTAACAAGTAGTGGATAGTGATAGTGTGACTAGTTGCTGACGATCCCCGAGCCTGTAGCTTCCAAATGAGATCTATAAAACAGAGGAAACAAAGTAAACGGAGTAAGCATTACAATGCTTAGTAAGTTTTAAGCAATGTCAACAGATAACAATCAAATTATAACATAGTTGTTCGTATTTTTATTTCACTCTTCCTTCGATCATACCATCCCTTTACAGAATATGCACATCTCATCACATATAATAGGCAGATAAATTCTCACTTGATAGTGATCTCTTATAAACATAGGTACATTACATATTTCAACCTAACTTTCCACATTGACCAAACGCACAATAATCATAGAACAGTCTTATTGCTTTACTCACATATGCATCACATAACGACCTTGTGATTTAGTCCAAATCAAGCTTAAATATAATCTCAAAATACATACCTGACCAACTTAACGCATTGAACGTATTTATTACCAATTGCTACTGTGAAGTCGTATAATCTTATGCTTTACTCGAATCTTCAGCGAAACCTTTAGCTCGAATAGTCCCCACACGTAGTTATCGGGTCTTACCCGGACAAAATCTCCACACGTAGTCATCAGGTCTTACCCGGAATATATTTCCAAGTTTCATGTACATTTAATCACATGTTACAACATTCACATCGACTGTCATATTTGTAATTCATTTGCCTCATCAAATATCTAATAATACACACCTTTCACATTTGGTCATTCGGCCACAATATACACACATCTCCTACATATTTCACACTAGCCATTCGACTTTACATATACATATCTCATACATATTTCACACTAGCCATTCGGCTTTACCACATATACATATCTCATATCTATTTCACATTAGCCATTCGGCTTTACCACATATACATATCTCATATATATTTCACATTAGCCATTCGGCTTTACCACATATACATATCTCATACATATTTCACATTAGCCATTCGGCTTTACCACATATACATATCTCATACATATTTTACACTAGCCATTCGGCTTTACCACATATACATATCTCATATATATTTTACATTAGCCATTCGGCTTTACCACATATACATATCTCATATATATTTCACAGTAGCCATTCGGCTTTACCACATATACATATCTCATACATATTTCACACTAGCCATTCGGCTTTACCACATATACATATCTCATATATATTTCACATTAGCCATTCGGCTTTACCACATATACATATCTCATACATATTTCACACTAGCCATTCTGCTTTACCACATATACATATCTCATATATATTTTACATTAGCCATTCGGCTTTACCACATATACATATCTCATATATCAATTTCAGCAATAGCTTATAAGCAACTCAAATAGTTTCATCAATGTTTACAACAACTTCACATATTCACTACAAGCTATTTTCCTAAGCAATATTCACTAAATTATTTATAACTGGAGCTACAAAACTCAAAATCAATTGCCGTTAATTTTACCTGAATATAGACTCATATATCTTCCATCCATAAAATTTTCAGAATTTTAGGTTTGGCCAATCAATACCAGATTTTTCTTAAAGTTTCCCCTGTTTCACTGTTTAACTAATCTGACCACTCTTCACTACAAATCAAATTTCTCATTATACAGAATTCAAAATATGTTATATTTGATTTCATTTGAAACTAGACTCATTAAGGAGTCTAATCATATAAATTTTATCTTATAACCATTTTTGTACAAATTATAATGATTTTCTAAAAACAGAACAGGGGATTTCGGAGTCATTCTGACACTATCTCAGACAACTTTAAATATCTCTTTATAGGAAATTTCTTTGCTTACACGGTCTCTTTTATAAGAAACTAGACTAATTAAGCTTTGAATACATATTTTATTAAGCCAATAATTCCACACCAACAATTTATAGTGGTTTTCTAAAATCACGTTACTGCTGCTGTCCTAAACAAATTATTACAATTTGCTCTTAAATTTCCAAGTCCAAACACTTATGAACTTACCATTTGAGATTAAGACATATCATGGCCACATCATATCTTATTAAATCAACTCATTATGTCCTATTATGATTGAATTTACTCAACGTTTAATCACTTAAAACTTACCTCGGAAGTTGTCGAACGATTACGACGGCTATTCGATCACTTTTTCCTTTCCCTTATCCAATTTTGATCCTCTAGGCTCTTGAGCTAAATCAAACAATTTACTTCCCAAATTAAACATAGTCATACAACATCCATATACATTTTATACTAGCCGAAATGTACCATCAAGATATACTTTACTCAAATAATTTAACTTGGCCGATCATGTATAATGTTTTGTAGCTTAATAAATTTAAAATACATTACGTATTCATAATATTTGTGCAGCCAATTATCCATGGTCATACACACACAATCAAAAATAAATACCAAAATTTCATATCCTTTATGCCCTAAGCCGAATACACTTGTCATGTTCACCTACATTTTTCAAGTACAACATTCTCATATTCGGCATTAGTATCAAGTATAATAGCCAATTCTTCCCACCATTTCCAAACCAATTCATCAATGCAATCATACCATTACAAATCAACTTAAAATAACCATATCTAATAATCAAATACCTATAGCATTGCACATTTCTCACATAGCAAGTACAACTAAATTCATTATTAATATATATATATCTAAACACTTAACTACAAGATTTAATCACCATTATCAAATCATAAAACAGCTTATAACCATCATCTATATTTACTTCACATAAATCGAAATAACCATTGCATCATCTTTAAAACACTTAGCATTTTACCCATTTAATCAAGCCAAATCTCAAGACCATTCCATCACACAAATTATACCATAAATCATACTTACAATTTAAGTTAATGCATGACCGAAAATCACCATCATTAACATCGTTATCAAACCAAAACCAAAACACATCTATCATCCGTATACCAAGCTTACCAAAACAAACTACTATGAGTTTCAAGCTTATTGACCGAATCTCAAACCTCAAAATTCTAAGTTTAATCTATGGGATAAGTAGAGTTTGAACTAATCATCTTAAACATGCATAGATTTTCAAGAATCATTCAATACATACCTCATTCTAGCCATCTTCTAAGCCAAAAATCAAAGCAACCAAACTTCCTTCTCCCTCCCTTTAGGCTACGGCAATGGAGGACAAGGATGAACAACTTTGGTTTCTCCTCCCACTAATTATTATCTAACATCTTTTTTTCTTTTTTTTTTCTAATACTTATTTCCTATTATAAAACCATGTAGTCATTATAATATTAATACAAAATGCATATGTTTTGTATCCCATACCATCATGGCCGGCCACTTCCTCTAAAGTGGGGAATTTGACATGCAAGCCCCCATTTTTGAATACATGTTCTATTAGATCACTTTATACATTTACCTAACCTATTTTACCAATGTTTCACATAAGTCCCGTTTCAAAATTTCACATACAAATGGCAAAATTAATGCATTTACTCACATCATGAACATAGAATATAACTTTCAATTATTTATAAAACTCGGTTTCGTGGTCCCGAAACCACTTTTCGACTAGGGTCTACTTAGGACTGTCACAGGGATCCTAGTTTATCATTATCATATTTTAACCTGTTGTTTTCAAGTTATTATTTCGATAGCTACTCTCACAATTTGTCTCGTTTCCATCCATTTACTGCATTGACATTGATAAACAAAAGACAACCATCCTCGTGGGATTGATATCCGACAGACTCATATTTGTCTACTATACTTGCATCGACAATGTACACTTGCACATTATTACTGTGACATTAAATAGTTGATCAGTGCCACTCACATATATTTGCAGCTGATCTGCCATACATTTAATTTGTGGTCTAGCTACCATATTTGCAATACAAATTGCCATATACACTTCATCCATCATAACATAGCCCACCCCAAACTTATGCGTATCATACTCATAAACATAAAGCGTACATACATATAGCATATATCACATGGCATATAATTTAATTATAGCTTGTCCTACTTATCTAATCTTTTAAACCTACTCAAACAAACTTATGTACTAAATGTAACACCCCTTACCAGAGTCCGAGGTCGGGACTGGGCACAAGGCATTACTTAACTTAAACTCATGCATATAATCATCTCAAATCATAAAATTTGGTCGAATTTAAAACTCTTCAATCTTAGTCTAGAAATTCTTAATATGGGTCTACGAGGCCCAAATTGAGCTTTTGAAACTATCTATAATTAATTTGAACACCTTTGAAAACTTTGAAAAATGTCACTTAAAATAGGGCACACGCCCATATGGAAGGGCAGCACGCCCGTGTGACCTTGTTAACCTGGCCGTGCCAAAAGCCCGTGTGGTTCACACGACCTAAGCATAATGGGACATGCCTGTGCCCCAAGCCTATGTGAATTAAATTCTAAATTTGAACCTATAGGGGTTTTCACATGGCCTGACACACGCCCGTGTCTTAGCTCGTGTCTAAAAACCTCAACATTCTATTTCTGACATTAACAATAATTTACGAGTACATGGTCAAGCAACGCGCCCGAGGCCATAGGCCGTGTCCTCCACACGGCTAAGACACACAGTCGTGTCTCTGTCCGTGTATTTACTACCATGCATACTGACTTGCAAATTTGAGGTGCAGGGGACACACGGTCAAACAACACGCCTATGGTGCTAACCGTGTATCACACTTGGCTTAGACATACGCCCGTGTATCTACCCGTGTGGATGATATAAGGCTATCTACCAAGCCCCTTGCCACTCTGAAACACAATCTATCATACCAAGTCTATCACAACAAGATTTCTCAACCAGGCAACCATAACTAAGGCCTATATACCTTTCATACATATTCAACCATGCCAACAATTTCACATTCAAGAAAGGTTTTCTTGCATTCGCATAATAACTTTCAATATTGGCCATTTTTCATGGCCTTATACAAAATGAGTCAAGTATAAAATTAACCCAACACATTTGACCAATTAAAAATGACACAAAACTCAAAAGTCAAGATCCTATACATGTCATAATCAAAACAAAACAACTAACTATACTGAATGCTTCAAGTGATAGTGTGACTGGCTTCTCCGAGGTAGGCAATGATTCTCGAGCTACTTTGCTGGCTCTATAAGAAAACAGAAAGGAAAAGAGGTAAGCATAAAGCTTAGTAAGTTGCATGAAAATAAACATCAACTAATTATCATACAACAATATGCTCGTAACATTTCATAGCTTGTCCATGTATACAATAAATAGACATAAGTACAACTTACTCATCACCATCCAATACAATTCATATGGCATATATTGAGCCCATCTCTCATACATTTCAATTAGGTACCTGTATCACTCGCCACGTGGTCATAACTTTTCTCATTTCGATATAAATCATAAATCTTTCGTTGAACCATATGAAATATTATCAGATACTTAATAACCCCGAACATGGGATAAGATGTTGACGCCATGTCCCAGAATGGTCTTACATTGGCTAGCATGTTAAAGTCGATGCCGTGTCCTAGATAGGTCTTACACTGACTTTCATATATCGAGGCTGATGCCATGTCCCAAATAGGTCTTACACTGGCTCTCATCTATCGGTGTTGATGCCATGTCCTAGACAGGTCTTACACTAACACGCAACAAGCTGACGCCATGTCCCAGTCAAGTCTTACACTAGCTTGTATATCCCGAGGTTGATGCATGTCCCAAACATGTCTTACACTAGCTCTCGTCTCAATGTCGATGCATGTCCTAGACATGTCTTACACTGGCTCACATACCACCCAATGTTATGGTACGAATATCTAAGTCTATTCCAACCGAAAGTCTTTACTACATTAATTTCTCATAATCACAATCAAACAATTTATGCAATGTCAATTCATTCATACATCATAGCAATATAGTTGTATTATTAACACACAACTTACCTCGAATTACAAAATGTAAGCGACTAGAAGATTTAATCTACTTGCTTGGCCTTCCCCCGATCTAGGTTCAGATTTTGTATTTCTTAATCTAAAATAATAAGAATTCACTCATTTAATTACTGAATAAATTTATACAATCAAAAACCCACATTTTTGGCAAAATAACCATTTTCCCCCTAAACTTTCATAAACTGACCACTTTGCCCCTAGGTTCGAATATTAATTTTTATCAAATTTCTTTGAATCTTAAGCCTAGATGAACCCTTTTTACTCTTATAGTGACCCAAAATTCCCATTATTTCTCAACATTACTATCCATTTTACAAACTTTACAAAATGGTCCTATTAGGGTTTTCATGAGAAGTTCTTTCACAAAAGTTGTTTAAAACACAACTAAGATTCATTTTATTTCATAAAAATTCAGCAAACATCATAAATCCTTTCATGCCAAATCCCTGGACTGTCATCCATTTTGCAAAATGGTCCCCCCATTAGCAAGCTTATGCCGTAAGGGTTCCAAAAGTACAAAAATTACCAAAAATAACCTTCAAATTGACTTACTTGCAAGAGGATAGCTTGGCTAAAATTTTAAAGCTCCAAGGTACCTTATTTTGCTAAGAATTTCAGTGAAGAAGAAGGGGTGAAAGGGATGATATCATTCTTTTTCTATTTTATTTCTTTTTAGTCAATTTAACCACTAAATTTTCACCTAACATTGACTTTTCTATCCCTTTGTCTCCTATGGCCGGCCACCTCTCTAAAAGGGGCCTATTTCCCCTTTAAAGACCTCCATAATATGATTCATAGTCAATTTACACCTTTAGCAAACAGAATAGGACTTTTGCACTTTATGCGATTTAGTCCTTTTTCGCAATTAAGCTCACAAATGCTAAAATTAGTTCACCAAAATTTTCATAAACTAATATAATCATAGTATGACACCAAAATAATAATAAAAATAATTTTTCAACCTCATATTGGTGGTCTCGAAACCACTGTTCTAACTAAGCCCAAAACAAGGCTGTTACAATTCTCCCCCTTATGGATTTTAGTCCCCAAAAATCTTACCGGTGAATAAGTTCAGGTATTGATCTCTCATAGTCTCCTTGGGTTCCCATGTGGCTTCCTCGACCCCATCTCTATGCCACAAAACTTTCACGAGTGCTACGCTTTTATTCTTTAATTTCTTAACCTCTCAATCTAAAATTTTAATCGGTTCTTCACCATAGGTCATATCCGTGCTTATTTCAATTTCTTCAGTGAAATCACATGTGAGGGGTCAGGTCAGTAGCGACGCAACATCGATACATGAAACACATCATGAATTTTCTCTAGCTCATGAGGTAAGGCTAATCTGTATGCTACCGGTCCAATTTTCTCGATCACCTCATAAGGTCCAATAAACCACGGACTTAATTTACCTTTCCTACCGAATCAAAGGACTTTCTTCAATGGAGACACTTTCAAAAACACCTTATCACCAACTTGAAACTCAATTTCTTTACTTTTCAAATCTGAGTAGGACTTCTATCTATCCGAAGCAGTTTTCAAACAGTCGCAAATCACCTTAACCTTCTCTTCAGTTTTTTTGACAAAGTCAACCCCGTGAATCTGATTTTCTCTAAGTTCAGTCCAATATAAGTGCATTCAACACTTGGGCGAAATGAGGTTCTACCGGGAAACCATGGATTTTTTAGTTTTTGCCATTGGTTACTGGTCGAGCCACTGGAATGGAATAAGAAGGCGCCATCTTCAGACTTGACTGATAACTATTATTGTAGGCAAAATCTACCAACGATAAGTACTTTTCCCAACTGGCTTGAAATTCAAGAACACAACACCGCAACATGTCTTCTAAGATCTGAATCATTCTTTCCCACTGACTGTCGGTTTGCGGGTGAAATGCCGTACTAAAATTTAGTTTTTTCCCACTGCCTCTTGCAACTTCTTACAAAATAGTGAGGTAAACCTCAAATCTCTATCCGAAATAATCGAAAAGGGTACTGCATGAAGCCTCACGATCTCGAAAACATACAATTTAGCCAATTTCTCAAGGGAATAGTCAGCACGCACTGATATAAAATGTGCCGACTTTGTTAATCTATCAACAATGACCCAAACAGAATCCTTTTTCATTTGCGCCAAAGGCAATTCTGACACAAATTCCATGGTTACATGGTCCCATTTTCACTCAGGAACCATCAAAGGTTGAAGTAAACCCAAGAGTACCTGTTGTTCGGCCTTCACTTGTTGACAAACTAGACAATTAGAAACAAACTCTGAAATGTCTCTTTTCATTCCTGACCACCAGTACATTTTCTTCAAGTTGTTATACATTTTGACACTACCCGAATGGATAGACAAGCAACCACTATGTGCCTCTCTCAAAATCTTCTGAACAAGCTCATCGCCCTTAGGCAAACAGATCCTGTCTCGGTACATTATACAACCGTCGGTACCAATATGAAATTCTGATTCATTTTCCATCTCACATTGAGCCATTTTAGCTTCCAAATCCTTATCACCTTTCTCAATTTCACGAATATCTTGAAGGAACATTAGTTAGCTCTCATCTCAGTTAGAATCAAACCATCATCAATCACGACAAATTGAGTATTCATAGCCCTCAAGGCACACAATGATTTCCTACTCAATGCATCGACGACTACATCTGTCTTCCCGGGGTGGTAGTCAATCACCAACTCGTAATCCTTTATCAACTCCAACCATCTTCATTGTAACAACCTGATTTAGACCCTAATCGAAATGGTGGTTTTGGGACCACGAGCTGGGTTAGAAAAATTTCCTAAAATTATTTTTTTGTGTTTATTTTGTGTGAATTTATATTTGTGAAATTTTCGTGATTTAATTTTGTTGTTTAGGTATCCGATTAAATAAAAGGACTTAATTACGTAAAAGGGAAATTTGGTGGTCATTTCTAAAAGGAACCTAATTGTTAATGGCTTTCTAAATTGGAGTGTTTATGTTGTAAACATTCCATTAGTATATTGTTTGGACGGTAATAGGCATATGCTATAATGGTTTTATATTAATTACAAAATGTTAAATTTGTAAAATAGCTAATAACTTATATATGTTATAATAAAACATATAATTAAATGTTAATGTTCATATTTTTGTTTCATACACCAAAATAACAAATAAAGAAAGAAAAGAAAAGAATCTAGGGCATTCGGCACTTTGGAAGCTCAATCACGGTTCATTTTTGCTCAGTTTTTGATAATTTTTACATTTTTAAGATCATTATAACGAGTACTACAAAACCTATGCTTGAATTTTTTATTTTGGTCAATATTTTGAGTTATGCCATTGTTGAAAGCTTGTGATTTTTGTTGTTTGATGATGAAATATGAAAGATAAGTTTTATATTAACATATTTTGTATTGAAGTTTTTGATGATTTTGAGTAATTAGGACTAAATTACAAAAATAATAATTTGAGGGACTAGAATGTGAAATAAATGAATTATATGGGTTTGTATAGACATGGGTAAGATTCCCCCTAACTTAGGTATGGAGAAATTTGGTGTATTTTGTCTTTTGTGCAATAGGGACTAAATTGTAAAAATTGTAAATGTTAGGGGTAAAATGGTAATTTGTCCATATATGTGTTTTTGGACTAAATTTAATGAAAATATGTTTGAATGAACTTAATTTGAATATATTTATATCAAGAACCAAAGAAATTGGATTTGGATCGGGGGAAAACGAAAGTGGTTGACTAGCTACCCTGTTTCGTTTTATAACGTTCGACGTAAGTTTATGAGTAAATAGATGTGTTTAATTGTAGTTAATATATATGCTGTTATGAAAGGTATGAATTTATATTTATTATGGCCGAATATGAAAAGGCTTGACTACTACATTTTTGAATTCGTTTCGACCGAGTTACGACGTTCGAAAGCCCCATAAGAACCTTAGGAATAGTTAGGATACATATGTCATGACATAGGATTATGATATTTGTGTGCGAGTAAGACGATGGCATCAATATGTGATTCTGATATATGTGTACGAGTAAGACCCTGTCTGGGACAGTGGCATCGATTTGTAATTACATGTAAGACCACGTTTGGGACGTTGGCATTGTACGGTATATATGTGATTATCTGAGTGTCCTATCCAATTTCGAGTGGTTCATCGGGCATAGATGAGTTGAGATCAAATGTGTAAAACGAGCTAAATAGCCAGGTATGAATTAGCTTGTTTTTACCTAAAATGAGGTAAGTGTATTCGGTCTTGAAACTATTATTGAAATAAGCTTTAAAATTTTGCATGTGTGATTATGTGTATTCAGTTACATAGTTTATATATGTATATGGAAATTTTGAGTATTAAAATTGATTAATGAAACTGGAAGTGGTATGAATGTATTGGCCTTAATAAGTATATATATGGAATATTGGATAATTTGAATGTGGTTCAATCTAAGATTAGATAGTTATGTGAAGTTGATTTTTAATAATTAAGTTTAGTTGTTAGATATGTTCGGTTATATGCTAAAATTAATAAGGTAGTTACTTGACTGGTAATTTGGTTCTTGATTATATTATTATGCTTTGGTTTACATTGTGGAAAAGATATATGCAGATTCATAATCTATTGGATATATATATGTATAATGGTGTTGATCATGTATTTCGATTTTAAAATAATAATAGATGTGTGTTATATTTTATTACATAATGCTTTAGCAAATTAAAATATATGTCATTTATATGAGATGTATTTGGTTTATGATTATTGAGTGAAGTAAAAGAATAAGTTTGACTATGTGGCTTCTTGGTTAACCGAAATCAATAAATATGAATAAGAAAGTTTCGGTTCCTAATGGTACATTATTTGTAAGTTTTAGTTAGTTATTTGAGTAGTGTAATTAATTAAGTTGATGATATATATATAATTATTTATTATGGAACGTATCTTTTATAGGTAAGTAAATGATATGTGGTTGCTTGTATAAGTATGTGCATGATTTGTATAAAAAAATTTTAATATTTAGTAATGAAGTTATTAATGTATTATATGTTCTAAAAATTTATAAGTTGTTTTGATACATTTTGGATTATATTTTATTTAAGTTGTGTTATGAATGACGTAATTAATTTAGGCTTAATATTTGATTAAATTGTAAGCTTTGAGGCGTTTAAAATTTTGATTTGTAATATATATATATAGTGCATGTTTATATGAACAGTAAAATGTTCAGTAATGCCTCTTAACCCTTATCTGGCAACGGACGCGGGCGAGGTGTGTTACATTTTATTGGTATCAGAGCTACAGTTTAGTCAGTTCTAGGACTAACATAGAATGTGTAAGTCTAGCTATACATGCCACAATTATATACTACGATACATTTCAAAATGTGTTTTCATATAGTAAATAGATCCCGACAGAGCTGTAGCTGATGATGTTGAAAGTATAGCACCTGCTCCCGCGTAAGGGATAGCACCGATTGATTCTCGACCGATTTTGAGTAACCAGGAGGGAGAGGATAGATAAGCCTTTTACCAAATGATGAATGACTAGTTTACTCAGTATATCCGCACTAACCCAGCTATACAACAACCTCCGCCCCTGACTAATCCATCTTCGATGCCTGCTATACCTCAAGTAAGTGATCCACTGAGATTATATAAGCCACCTGTTGATAAAATTAGAAAACACGACGCTGAAGAGTTTAAAGCTACTGATGATGATGATAATGAGCGGGCTGAGTTATGGCTTGATAATACTATCCGTGTGTTTGATGAGTTGTCCTATACCCCAGATGAATGTTTGAAGTGTGCCATGTCTTTGCTTCAAGACACAGCATATCACTGGTGGAATACCTTAGTATCAGTGGTTCTGAGAGAGCGGGTGACCTGGGAATTCTTTCAGACTGGGTTTCATAAGAAATATATCAGCTAGAGATTTATTGATCAGAAGCGTAAAAATTCCTAAAGCTGAAACAGGGTTGGATGACTGTGACCGAATATGAGTGAAAATTTGTAAGACTCAGTTGGTATGCCCGAGAGTGTGTTTCTACCGAAGCTATAATGTGTAAAAGATTTGCTGAATGAAGACATTAAACTATTAGTTGGCATACTTGAGATAAAAGAGTTTGTGGTACTTGTTGAGCGAGCCTGCAAAGCTGAAGAGCTCAGGAAAGAGAAAAGAAAAGCTAATTTTGAAGCTAGAGACTTGCGTAAGAGATCATTCAGTAAGTCAATTCAGTCAACACCAAAGAAGTTCTGAGATGATTTCTACCGTTCAAAAGCCACTTCGGGCTATTCTCGATGAGATCAGAACAGACCACCGGTGAGCTCGAGAGCTACCTCAGTAGCCAGTGTGGGTAATGTCAGATCAAATCAACCCGAGTGTAAATATTGTGGTAAACGACATCCCGGTAGTTACAGATTTCATGATCGGGCCTATTTTAAATCCGGATCGATAGATCATTATATTCGAGATTGTCCAAGGTTAGCTAAAGAGAATCTAGTGTAGAACACGAGATCAGGTACTACTGCAGCTCGAGGGAGACCAGCTAGAAATGCGGGTAATGCGAGTGGTAGTCAGAGAAGAATTAAAGATACAACAGTTAGATCTAAGGCTCATGCACCTACCAGAGCCTATGCTATACGCGCACGTGAGGAGGCATCATCCCCAGATGTCATTACTGGTATATTCACTCTCTATGAGACTAATGTAATTGCATTGACTAATCCTGGTTCGACTCATTCTTATGTCTGTGAGACTTTAGTATTCAGCAAGACTCTACCAGTTGAGTCTACTGAGTTTGTGATTAAAGTGTCTTGGGCTGGTGTGTTATGGTTGATAAGGTGTGTAAGAATTGCCCATTGATGATTCGAGATTTGTGCTTCCCGGCTGATTTGATGTTGCTTCCAATTGATGAGTTTGACATAATTTTGGGTATGGACTGGTTGACTTTACATGATGCTGTTGTGAACTGAAAGAGAAAGACTATTGATCTACAGAATCGAAATAATGAGGTCATTCGAATTGAATCTAGTGATTTGAATGGTTTACCAGTAGTGATTTCTTCGATGCTAGCTCAAAAATATGTGAAAAAAGGTTGTGAAGCTTATTTTTCCTATGTGATTGACAATAAAGTGGCCAAAAGAATCATTGAATCAGTGCTACTTGTATGTGAGTATCCAAATGTGTTTCCTAAAGAATTACCGGATTTGCCACCTATTTGTGAGGTAGAGTTTAGTATTGAGTTAATGTCCAAGACGACTCTGATATCCATAGCTCGGTATAGAATGGAACTTACAGAATTAAAAGAATTGAAAGCTCAATTGCAAGAGTTGATAGATAGAGGTTTCGTGCGACCAAGTTTCTCTCCGTGGAGTGCACCTGTATTGTTTGTGAAAAAGAAAGACGGAACTATGAGAACGTGCATTGACTATAGACAGCTTAATAAGGTGACTATAAAGAATAAGTGTAACACTCCCTTACCCAAGACAGTCGCCAGAGTCGAGCACGAGGCATTAACAGACTTAAATTATCACTTAAACAATTTCAGACAATTTATTTCACCTTTCGTAATAAACTACCCATATGCGTCACAGTCGCCAAAAAAATCATATCTCGAGTTACAAAACTTGAAATTAAAATCTGTAAATTTTCCATGAAACTAGACTCATATATCTATTTACTAATTTTTTTTCCAGAATTTTTGGTCGGGCCAATTAGTATAGTTTATTAGTTAAAATGTCCCCTATTTTAGTGTTCAACTACTCTGACCTCTATTCACTACGAATCACTTTTCTCTCTGTACAAAATTTAGATAACTATGTTGTTTCTTTATATTAAAATTAGACACAATAAGGAATCTATAAATATAAAGTATGACTCCTAATTATTTTTGTACAATTTTTAGTGAATTTCTAAAATCAAAATAGGGGATTCAGAAATCGCTCTGACCCTATTCCACCAAAACTCAAATTTCTCAAAAAAATACAACTCATTTATTGTTTTATATGAAAATAGACTCAATAATCTTCAATTTAATATTTTATTCATCATCTAATTCTATCTCTACTATTTTTAGTGATTTTTCAAACTCACGTCATTGTTGCTATATGATATTGTTTTATAGCAAATTTCACCTTCTTATGAATTTCCATGGATTAGATAGCACATTAAGTATACATAACACCAAATATGATCTTGATTGGCCATTCCAATGGCTAATCATTACCAAACATTTCCTTATCACCCAATAGCCATATCATAAGATCACATACACAAAATGATTATAATGCTATACATGCCATACTCAAAATATACAAGCCATTATACCAAAATAGTCCACGGATAGTGTGAGCGAGCCTCCGACCATTCCCGATTTCTGAGTTGGCTTGTCAAAACTACAAAGAATGGAAAGGAGGGAGTAAGCATAAATGCTTAGTAAGTTCACATGCAAATAGCAAGTATCATAATCATGCAATCCAACATAAAACATCATTTGCATAAATATCACCAAGACATTCATGTTACACTTGCATTTACTATCTTACCATGATTTTATCATACCAAGTTCTCAACCCAAGGGTTTAAGCACATACCTGTCCAAATTTTCTCCTTCACCACACTTACCAACATATCACCTTCGTCTTAAGTATTCTTCTTATTCACTTAAGATTCACCCGTTGAACACATCGAAATATAATTTGGATACACGGATTGCATGCACATAAGTGCCATACCTGAGCTAGACAAACTCAATAGCCTACGAAAGTTATGTAGCCAAGCTACCATGTAACCCGCCCATAAGCGAACTCGAACTCAACTCAACGAGCTCGAGCGTTCGCATCCATAAGTGAACTCGGACTCAACTCAACGAGCTCGGAACTCAAATATCCTAGTGACATGTCACTTGTATCCTAATCTATTCTCAAAGTTCAAATGAGATTTTCCTCAATCACACATCTTTGTTGTCTTCCACGGAATGTCGGAACTGATACTTGATAGCATTTCATATTTATCAAGTAGCTCACATAATTTGCATATTACTAAATAATAATCCACAAAGCATAATATTTCATGATAATAATCATCATATCATATAAATAACATTAAATTACTTAAAATGACAATTATGTTACTACATTTACACCTGAACTTACCTCGGTACAAAATGTTAGAAATCAAGCTATTCCTTGTAAACTTTATTTTTCCCTCGATCATGACTTGAATCTTGTTTCTCTTGATCTAAAATAAAAAAATTTAGCTTATTTAATACTCACATTTATTAAAACAGTCCTTGACTCAAACTTTGGTAAAATTACATTTTTGCCCCTAAACTTTTACATATTTGCACTTTTTCCCCAAGGCTCGAAAATTAAACTTCATCCTATTTTCTTATGTTTTATGACATGCTGATCATTTTCCCCTTCTATGGCAACATCAAATTCTCACTTTAATATCATATTTTCTTAAGTTTTATGACATGCTGATCATTTTTCCCTTCTATGGCAACATCAAATTCTCTCTCTAACATGTACTTATGAACATTAGGTATTTTTACCGATTATGTCGTTTTACTCGTTTTCAAGTAAAATTGTTTAGCAAAAGTTGTTTAACACAATTTCAAGCATCATATTCTACCATAAAAGATCAAAATAAACACATTTCACCTATGAGTATTTTTCCAAATATAAACCCTAGGTTAAATTATTGCTAGAATAAGCTTAATCAAGTTACCGGGACTCTAAAAACATAAAGATCATTAAAAACAAGGCTAAGATGGACTTACAATCGAGCTTGGGAGCTTGAAAAACCCTAGCTATGTCTTCCTCATGTGAAATCCGGCCAAGGGGTTGAAGATGGACAAAAATTGGCTTTTAATTTTGTTTTTAATTCATTTTAATAACTAAATGACCAAAATGCCCTTAATTAAAAACTATGGTGTTTTATCTTCCTTTAGGTATTTTTGTCCAAACTAGTATAATGGTCTAATTACTATCCAAGGACCTCAACTTTAAAAACCCATTACTCATAAGTACTTAGTACCTTTGTGAACTAGAACACACATTTTACAACTTTTGCAATTTAGTCCTAAATATCAAATTGGACCCTCTATCGATAAAATTTCTAAACGAAATTTTCACACAATCATGAAATCATGCCATAGACCTTAAAATGATAATAAAATAATTATTTCTATCTCAGATTTGTGGTCCCAAAACCACTATTCTAATTTTGCCCTAATTTGGGATATTACAATAAGTATCCGTTGCCACAGATTGATGATCTGTTTGATCAACTGAAAGGGACTACAATATTTTAAAAGATAGGTTTGAGATTAGGCTACTATCAGTTGCGAGTTAAACACTCCGATGTGCCAAAGACTACTTTTCAAATGAGGTACGGACACAATGAGTTTCTGGTTATGCCATTCGGACATACTAATGCACTTGCTATTTTCATCGATTTAATGATTTGAATCTTTAGACCATATCTGGATCGGTTTGTGGTTGTGTTTGTAGATGACATTTTGAGCTACTCTCATGATGAAACTGAACATGCTAAACATTTGAGACTTGTATTACAAACTTTGCGAGATAAACAGTTGTATACGAAGTTCAGTAAATGTGAGTTTTGGTTAAGCAAAGTCTATTTTCTGGGCCATATTGTATCAGCATCGGGTATTCGGGTTGATCCAAGCAAAATTTCAGCTATACTTGATTGGAAACCTTCGAGGAATGTGTCTGAAGTCTGAAGTTTTCTTGGACTTGCTAGTTACTATAAACGGCTCGTAAAAGGTTTCTCTATGATTGCAGCTCTAAAAATAAAGCTATTACAGAAAGATGTTAAGTTCGAGTTGTCAGAGAAGTGCCAGAAAAGTTTTGATCAGTTGAAAGCCTTTTTGACCGAAGCTCTAGTGCTAGTTCAACCAGAATCGGGCAAAGAATTTGTTATATATAGTGATGCATCTTTAAATCATTTGGGTTGTGTTTTGATGCAGGAAGGTAAAGTTATAGCTTATGCCTCGAGATAGTTAAAGCCACATGAAAAGAACTATCCGACGCATGACCTAGAATTGGCAACTATTGTGTTTGCGTTGAAAATTTGGCATCACAATCTATTTAGTGAGAATGTCATGTTTATTCTGATCACAAAAGCCTGAAATGCTTGATGACTCAAAAATATCTGAATTTGAGACAACGCTGATGGTTAGAATTGTTAAAAGACTACAAGCTTGTGATTGACTATCAACAGAGAAAGGCTAATGTTGTTGCTGATTCTTTAAGACAAAAATCATTGTTTGCTTTGCGTGCAATGAATATGTATATGGCCATGTCTGATGATGGTTCGATAGTATTTGAATTGAAAGCTAGACCATTATTTGTTCAACAAATAACTGATGCCCAGAAGGTGGATAATGAATTATTAGCAAAACGAGTTCAATGTGAGACAGATGCTGATTCAGAATTTAGAGTTGATGCTTATGACTGTTTGAAATTCAGAAACTGAATATATGTTCCAAGGAATTCAGAATTGATTCAAATGATTTTGAATAAAGTTCATAGTAGTCGGTTGTCTATTCACCCAGGTAGTATAGAGATGTATAATAATCTGAAACAAGTTTACTAATGGCATGGTATGAAACGAGACATTTCTGATTTTGTTGCAAGATGTTTAGCCTGTCAACAAGTAAAAGCTAAACATCAGGTACCTTCTGGAATGCTTCAGCTGTTCATGATACCTGAGTGGAAGTGGGACAGAGTTACTATGGATTTTGTATCTAGTTTACTGTTGACACCGAGCAAGAAAGATGCAATCTGGGTTGTTGTGAATAGATTGACTAAATCAGCTCACTTTGTTCCGATATGTTTTGACTACTCGCTATGTAAGCTGGCTGAATTATATGTTTCTCAGATTGTGAGATTTCATGGTGTGCCTATATCTATCGTTTCGGATAGAGATCCGATATTTACATCGCGATTTTGGAAGAAGCTACAAGATGCACTAGATACGAAATTACATTTCAGCACTGCTTTGCAACCGTAAACAGGTGGTCAGTCTAAGCGAATCATTTAGATACTTGAGGATACGTTGAGATGTTCCATTCTCAAGTTTGAAGGTATGTGGGAACGATACCTACCTCTGATTGAATTTGTGTATAGTAATAGCTTTCAGTCGAGTATCAAAATGGCACCTTATGAGGCTTTGTACGATTGTAAATGTCGTACACCATTGAATTGGACTGAGGTCAGTGGAAATAAGATACACGGGGTTGACCTGATCAGAGAAACTGAACAGAAAGTGAAAGTGATTCGTTTAAATCTAAAAGCAGCATCAGACCGTCAGAAATCATATGCGGACTTAAAACGTAAAGATATAGAGTTTCAGATCGGAGATAAAGTCTTTTTGAAAGTCTTTCCATGGAAGAAGATACTCAAATTCGATCGTAAAGGCAAATTGAGTCCAAGGTTTATTAGGCTGTATGAGGTTATAGAACGTATCGAACCAGTTGCTTATAGACTGTTGTTGCCATCTGAGATAGAAACGATGCACAATGTATTCCATATTTTGATGCTTCGTAAATATCGATCCTATCCCTCACATGTGATTAGTCCGGCTGAGGTTGAAATTAATCCTGATATGACTTACAAAAAAGAACCTACTAGTATTCTGGCCGCGAGATTAAAGAGTTGCGAAATAAGAAAATTATGTTAGTTAAAGTACTGTGGCATAAACACAGAGTTGAGGAAGCAATGTGGGAGCCAGAGGGTGAAATGAGAGAACGTTATTCGAACCTATTCACTGGTAAGATTTTCAGGGACAAAAATCCTTAAGGGAGAGAGTTGTAATTGCCCAATTTAGACCCTAATCGTAACGATGGTTTTGGGACCACGAATCTGAGTTAGAAAAATATTTTAAAAATATTTTTTTTGTAATTATTTTGTGTGAATTTATATCTGTGAAATTTTCGTGATTTAATTTTGTTGTTTAGGTATCCGATTAAATAAAAGGACTTAATCGCGTAAAAGGGAAATTTGGTGGTCATTTCTAAAAGGAACCTAATTGTTAATGGCTTTTTAAATTGGAGTCTTTGTGTTGTAAACATTCCATTAGTATATTGTTTCGACAGTAATAGGCTTATGTTATAATGGTTTTATATTAATTTTAAAAGGTTAAATTTGTAAAATAGCTAATAACTTATATATGTTTTAATAAAACATATAATTAAATATTATTGTTCATATTCTTGTTTCATCCACCGAAATAACAAATAAAGAAAGAAAAGAAAAAGAAGCTAGGGTATTCGACATTTTGGAAACTCAATCAAGGTTTGTTTTTGCTCGGTTTTTTATAATTTTTATGTTTTTGAGATCGTTGCTTTGAGCACTACAAAACCCATGCATGAATTTTTGATTTTGGTGAATATTTTGAGTTATGCAATCATTGAGAGCTTGTGATTTTTGTTGTTTGATGATGAAATATGAAAGATAAGTTTTAGATTAACATATTTTGTAGTGGAGTTTTTGATGATTTTGAGTAATTAGGACTAAATTGAAAAAATAATAATTTGAGGGAATAAAATGTGAAATAAATGAATTACATGGGCTTGTGTAGACATGGGTAATATTCTGCCTAGCTTGGGTATAGAGAAATTTGGTGTATTTTGTGTTTTGTGCAATAGGGACTAAATTGTAAAAATTGTAAATGTCAGGGTAAAATGGTAATTTATCTATATATGTGTTTTTGGACTAAATTGAATGAAAATATGTTTGAATGAACTTAATTTTAAAATGTCTAGATCAAGAACCAAAGAAATCAAGTTTGGATCAAGGGAAAACAAAAGTCGTCGACTAGCTGCCTTGTTCCGTTTTATAAGGTCTGAGGTAAGTTTATGAGTAAATAGATGTGTTTAATTGTAGTTAAATGTTATATATATATGCTGTTATGAATGGAATGAATTTATATTTATTATGGTCGAATATGAAAAAGCTTGACTACTACATTTCCGAATTCGTTTCGACTGAGTTACGACATCCAAAAGTCCCATATGAACCCTAGGAATAGTTAGGATACATATTTCATGACATAGGATTCTGATATATGTGTGTGAGTAAGACCATGGCATCTATATGTGATTCTGATATATGTGTACGAGTAAGACCCTGTCTGGGACAGTGGCATTGATTTGTGATTACATGTAAGACCACGTCTGGGACGTTGGCATTGTATAATATATATGTGATTATCTGAGTGTCCTATCCAATTTCGAGTGGTTTATCGGGCATAGATGATTTGAGATCAAATGTGCAAAACGATCTAAATAGCCAGGTATGAATTAATTTGTTTTTACCTAAAATGAGGTAAGTGTATTCGGTCTTGAAACTATTATTGAAATGAGCCTTAAAATTTTGCATGCTTGATTATGTGTATTCGATTACATAGTTTTTATATGTATATGGAAATATATTATGACTCATGAGTTTGTGTGTTTGTGTGTATGTGAATTATGTTGATAATAATTTATTTGGATTTGGAAATTAAATGGTAATATGATAATTTGGTGCTATGAGCATTCGGTCAAGGTGACTTTTATGAATGAATATTTATATATATTATGAACTTTATATGTTTGGATTTAAATGTGTTATAATATTATAAGTTGCCTTGGTTTAATTCTGTTGATAATGTTTTAGAGTTGTTTATTTGCTTATGACTTACTAAGCTTTAAAAGCTTACCCTGTGTTTTTATGTGTGTTCCTATCTTATAGATTTCTTGGATTCAAGTTACAAGCACAGAGATCGTTAGCAAAATCTATCACACTATCCACAACTTCAGTGTTTAAATAGTTGAACTTGAACTATGGCTTGTGTAGGCTGGAACATAGTTTTGAAATGTGGAATTTGGTTATGTATATATAGCCATGCGAAAATGGCTTGCTAATTATGCTTAGACTTGGTTTTATGTGTGCTTAATTATAATGTTTAGTGAGCTTGGTTTTGATAATTCGATTATGCTTGATTGTGGGTTAAATTCATTTTAGTTAATATATTAAGTATTATGAATAGATGATGTTCTTAGTAGGTGTTTTGCACATTGAAATGGCTTAATTACTATGCTTGAGTTTGGTTTTGGTTAAATTATGGGTTGAGCTTATTTTGATTATCATGTTGTGTGTTATGGATGAGAGGCATTTATGATATGTGTTTTGAGTATTAAACTTAATTAATGACGTTGGAAGTGGTATGAATGTATTGGCCTTAATAAGTATATATATGGAATATTTGGATAATTTGAATGTGGTTCAATCTAAGATTAGATACTTATGTGAAGTTGATTTTTAATAATTAAGTTTAGTTGTTAGATATGTTCGGTTATATGATGAAATTAACAAGGTAGTTACTTGACTGGTAATATGGTTCTTGATTATATTAGTATGCTTTGGTTTATAATGTGGAAAAGATATATGCAGATTCATAATATATTGGATATATATATATGCATAATGGTGTTGATCATGTATTTCAGTTTTAAAATAATAACGGATGTGTCTTATATTTTATTACATAAATGTGACAGCCCAAAACTGACCCTAGTCGGGAAGTGGTTTCGGGACTGCTAAACCGAGTCTTATAAATAATTAAAAGTTATATTCTGTGTTTATGATGTGAGTAAATGCATGTGTGAAAGTTTCATGCATTAATTTGATCATCTTTATGTGAATTTATTAATATGGACTTATATGAAACTTTGTTGGAAAGTGAAAGGTTAATTTTACAATGGTCTAATAGTACATGCATTGAAAGGAGTGGTTTTGCATGTCAATTTACCCATGATAAACATGGTGGCCGGCCAAGGAAAGAATATGCTCCACTAATTCAAAAAAAAAAATTAAAACAATTTTGTATTAACAAATGATTTAATAATTGAAATTAAAGGAATTATAGAATTAAAGGAAATAATATAATGAGAAGTGGGAGGAGAAACCAAAGTGTTTCATCTTTACTTCTCCATTGCCGAAACTAGAAGAAAGAAAGAAGAAAAACTCTTGTTGAATTTCGGCTAAGGTGTTTTGATACAAAAAGGTATGTTTTATGCCACTCTTGAAAATGTATGCATAATTTGGAGGATTGGTTTAAATTTTACTTGAATCTTGGATTGAAATTAGGTTATTTATGAGGGTTGAATTTCGGCCTAGGAGCTTAAAATTTTTAGTAGAAGTTTTGATGACATTAGATGGATAGTTAGGTTGGATGTGTTAAATTGTTAATTGTTTTAGCTTGAAAGTTAAGGTTAATATGGTTTATGGGATTGCCGAATCTAATTTAGGGAGAAAGAAATATATGTATTCGGTTATGCTATTGATTCTTGGGGAAATAATGTTTAATGTATTTTTGTTTATGTTTTATAAAAGCACTAGTAATTGAATTTGAGAAATTTTAACTTGTTGATGGGAGGTGTTGAACGTGATATTCGGATGTGTTTCAAGGAATGACATTAGGGTAGCTAGAGTCTAAGAACTTTCGGTCAAGGACTATTGTGTGAGCAAATTCGGTATAAAGGTTTAAATGTTAATTGCATTGTTTTTAATGTTTAAAGAATAGGTAGTAGCTAATTAAAGTTAAGAAGGCTAGAATTTCTTTTAAGGGAGTGTGACCTTAATTTGAACAAAATAGAATCGGCCTTAAGCTTGACTAAATGGTTCGGTTATTATTAGCTTAGAAGAAACCTATATGAAATTGTTGTATTAGGTCATAATATATAATTACATATGAAGGCTAAGTTTAAGTAGTAAGGCCGAATAGGTTATAAATTAATTATAGACGGTTCATATACATAGGAGTATGTAGGTATTTGTGTGTGCGGCATTGATGATAAATGGTGAATTGGTAATAATCTACTTGGGACAGCAGTAGTAAGGTGGTTTTCGAAAATCGCCATAATTTGTAGGAGTTGAATTAGAAGCTGAGTGAATTATGTCATTAAAGCTTCAAGGGTCTATTTTCTTACAAAAGAAACTATAGAAACAAAAGAGTTACCGATCTAGAGATATTTGAAGTATTGTGGGGCTGAGTCAAAATGACTGCTGGATTCCCTGTTCTGTTTTTAGAAAATCATTATAAATTGTACAAAAATGATTATAAGATAAAATTTATATGCTTAGACTCCTTAATGAGTCTAGTTTCAAATGAGATTAAATACAACACATTTGGAATTCTGTAAAGTGAGAAATTGGATTCGTAGTGAAGAGTGGTCAGAATAGTCAAACAGTGAAATAGGGGAAACTTTAAGAAAAATCTGGTATTGATTGGCCAAGCCTAAAATTCTGAAAATTTTATGGATGGAAGATATACGAGTCTATATTCAGGGAAAATTAACGGCAAGTGATTTGGAGTTTAGTAGCTCCAGTTATAAGTAATTTAGTAACTACTGCTCAGGAAAACAGCTCGTAGTGACTATGTGATTTTGTTGTAAACATTAATGAAAGTTTGCCGATGAATTATTTATTGATTATTATAAAGCTTACTATAATCTATGTGTGTGAAAGTCAGATCAATATATATTATTCTGAAAGTAATACTTGAATAGTCGATTAATGACTATTTTAAATTTTGTTGAACTTAAGCTCAAGAGCAAAGGGGAACTAGATCCGATAAAGGGAAGGAAAAAGTAATTGAATAGCCGTTGAAGTCGTTCGACGACATTTGAGGTAAGTCTTCGAGTAATGACCCTACTTGAATTATATTGAAATGAATAGTCATACTATGACGGATAGTCAAATGTGCTTAGAGACTATCTTATAAAGCCAATTGAAATCATGCTCTTTGTGTGTGGCTACTGAGCCGAAATTCGAAAGGTTTAATAAATGTTTTGTGTTTGAGCCTTAGTAACGAAGAAATGATATGGATGTGTTATGATTATTGATATATGTGTGCATGAGCATTGGATTATATCCGGGCTAAGACCCGAAGGCAATTATGCGAGATGATATATCCGGGCTAAGACCCGAAGGCAATTATGCGAGTTGATATATCCGGGCTAAGACCCGAAGGCAATTATGCGAGTTGATATATCCGGGCTAAGACCCGAAGGCAATTATGCGAGTTGATATATCCGGGCTATGACCCGAAGGCAATTATGCGAGATGATATATCCGGGCTAAGACCCGAAGGCAATTATGCGAGTTGATATGTCCGGGTTAAGACCCGAAGGCAAATGTGTTTGCGGCTGTATTCGGTTAAATACCGAAGAAACTTGGGTTTGAATGTGAGCGTTTTGTGCTGTAACTAATTTAATAAATATGCTTGACCAACCCGAATGATAAGGTATGTTTGCATGTGCATTGGAAAAGTCGATTCGTTTTAAATAGTATTCGTGCGATCGGCTAACGAATTTTCGGCTTTTAGAAAGGTTGATACCTTGTGTATATAAGTTGATGAAGTGTGAAGTAAGTATGATTATGAGAATGTGTGTTAATAAAGTGATTTAGTTAGCTATGTGAATGTAATACTGTAGTCAAAGCCGATTTCATTACTTGAGACTTACTAAGCTTAAAATGCTTACCCGGTTGCTTTGGCTCTCTGTTTTATAGATTTTGTTCGTCAGCTATCGGATTCGGGATCAGCGAAGTCGAAGTCATCTACACTATCAAAGCTCTTTTGGTACTCTTTTAGATGAACTCTGGATATGGCATGTATAGGACTACCCCCTTTTGTTTAAGTTCTTATTGTGATGTATGTGTGTAAAGCCATGCGAAAATGGCTCGTAGAAGTGGAGTACGGCATTAGACCATTTGTGTTTATGTATGTATATATGGTTTCACGATGTGACCATGGTTTGAAATGGAAGTGTTGGGCTAATGATCAGCCATTGGAATGGCTAAATATGATCACATGTGGACCTATGTATGGAAAAACCCTAGTTGGTCCATGGTAACCACAAAATAGGTAAAGTTTACCTTGAAAACAGATGCTGACAGCAACAGTGGTGTAGATTTGAAAAATCACAAGAATTCGTAGGAGTGGAATTAAATAGTGAATAAATTATGTAATCGAACCTTGATGAACCTACTTTCATATGGAAGTAACGAAACAATCATATGAACAGTACAGTAATAGATATTCGGGTTCTTGTGGAACGGGGCCAGAACAGTTTCTGGATTCTCTGTTCCGCCTTTGGAAATTCACTATAAATTGACCAGAGATAATTAGGGGTCATACCATATATGCATGGTTTCCTCTCTGAGTCTAGTTTCCATAGAAACAAACGGCATCAGTATTGAAGCTCTGTGCAGAGAGATATCCAAGTCGTAATGGGAAGAGGTCAGTGTAGTCGACCCCTGTAACATGGGAGACTTTGACTAATAAACTGTACTAATTGGCCCGACCAAAAATTCTAGAAAAAAATTCGTAGGTGGGGACATGAGTCTAGTTTCAGAGAAAAATCACAAAATTGATTTTCGAGTTGTGAAACTCAAGATATGATTTTTGAAGCGACTAGTACTCAGACTGGGCAGTGTCTGGAAAAAAATTTTTAAAAGTCTGTCAACACCTCGTATTCGACTCCGGTGACGGTCTCGGGTTCGGGGTGTTACATAAATCTTTAGCAAAATAAAATATATGTCTTTTATATAAGATGTATTTGGTTTATGATTATTGAGTGAAGTAAAAGAATATGTTTACTACGTGCCTTCTTGGTTAACCGAAATCAATAAATTGAGTTGATGATATATATGTATAATTATCTATTATGAAATGTATCTTTTGTAGGTAAGTAAATGATATGCAGTTGATTGTATAAGTATGTACATGATTTGTATAAAAATAAATTTAATATTTAGTAATGAAGTTATTAATGTATTATATGTTTTTTATATGTATAAATTATTTTGATACATTTTGGATTATATTTTATTTGAGTTGTGTTGTGAACGACATAATTAATTTAGACTTAATATTTGATTAAATTGTAAGCTTTGAGGCAATGAAAATTTTGATTTGTAATATATATATAGTGCATGTTTATATGAACTGTAAAATGTTCAGTAATGCCTCTTAACCCTAATCCGGTAACAAACATGGGTGAGGGGTGTTACATTTTATTGGTATAAGAGCTAAGGTTTAGTCGGTTCTAGGACTAACGTAGCGTGTGTGTGTCTAGCTATACATGCCACAATTATATACTGCGATAGCGTGATGACTTCTGACATTGAAAATGTGTTTTCATATAGTAAATGGATCTCGATAGAGCTATACTTGATGATATTAAGAGTGTAGTGCCTGCTCCCTTGCAAGCGACAGTGCCGGTTGATTCTCGACTGATTTCAAGTAACCAGGAGGGAGGGGCTAGACAAGCCTTTTACCAAATGATGAATGACTGGTTTACTTAATATATCCGCACTAACCCAGTTGTACAACAACCTGCACCCCCAACTTATCCATCTTCGATGCCTGCTATACCTCAAGTAAATGATCCACTGAGATTATATAAGCCACCTGTTGATAAAATCAGAAAACACAGAGCTGAAGAGTTTAAAGCTACTGATGATGATGATGCTGAGCGGGCTGAGTTCTGGCTTGATAATACTATCCGTGTGTTTGATGAGCTTTGCTGTACCCCAGATGAATGTTTGAAGTGTGTCATATCTTTGCATTGAGACACAACATATCACTGGTGGAATACCCTAGTATTAGTGGTTCTGAGAGAACGGGTGACTTGGGAATTCTTTCAGATTGAGTTCCGTAAGAAATATATCAACCAGACATTTATTGATCAGAAGCGTAAAGAATTCCTTGAGCTAAAATAGGGTCAGATGACTGTGACATAATATGAGTAGAAATTTGTGAGACTTAGTCGGTATGCCCGAGAGTGTGTTTCTACTGGAGCTATAATGTGTAAAAGATTTGAAGATGGGCTGAACGAAGACATTAAACTGTTAGTTGGCATACCTGAGATAAAAGAGTTTGTGGTACTTGTTGAATGAGCCTGCAAAGATGAAGAGCTCGAGAAAGAGAAAAGAAAAGATGATTTTGAAGCTAGAGACTCGTGTAAGAGATCATTCAGTAAGTCTGTTCAGTCAACACTAAAGAAGTTCTGAGATGATTTCAGCCGTTCAAAAGCCACTTCGGGCTATTCTTGATGAGATCAGAACAGACCACCAGTGAGCTCGAGAGCTACCTCGATAGCCAGTATAGGTAATGTCAGATCAAATCAACCCGAGTGTAAGCATTATGGTAAACGACATCCCGGTAGTTATAGATTGCATGATCGGGCCTGTTTTAAATGCGGATCGACAAATCATTATATTTGAGATTGTCCAAGGTTAGCTAAAGATAATCTAATGCAGAACACGAGATTGGGTAATACTACAGCTCGGGAGAGACCACCCAGAAATGTGGGTAATGCGAGTGGCAGCCAGAGAGGAATTAAAGATACAATAGTCAAATTTGAGGCTCGTGCACCTGCCAGAGCCTATGCTATACACGCACGTGAGGAGGCTCCATCCCCTGTTGTCATTACTGGTATATTCACTCTCTATGATACTAATGTAATTGCATTGATTAATCCTGGTTAGACTCATTCTTATGTCTGTGAGACTTTAGTATTCAGGAAGACTCTACCTGTTAAGTCTACTGAGCTTGTGATTAAAATGTCTTGGGCCGGTGTGTTATGGTTGATAAGGTGTGTAAGAATTGCCCATTGATGGTTCAAGATTTATGCTTTCTGGCTTATTTGATGTTGCTGCCAGTTGATGAGTTCGATATAATTCTTAGTATAGACTGGTTGACTTTATATGATGCTGTTGTGAACTGAAAGAGAAAGACCATTGATCTACGGAACAAAAATAATAATGTCATTCGGATTGAATCTAGTGATTTGAATGGTTTACCAGCAGTGATTTCTTTGATGCTAGCTTAGAAATATGTGAAAAAGGTTGTGAAGCTTATTTTGCCTATGTGCTTGACAGTAAAGTGGCCAAAAGAAACATTGAATCAGTACCAGTTGTATATGAGTATCCGGATGTGTTTCCTGAAGAATTACCGGGTTTGCCACCTATTCGTGAGGTAGATTTTGGTATTTAGTTAATGCCCGGGATGACTCCGATATCCATAGCTCCGTACAGAATGGCACCTACAGAATAAAAAGAATTGAAAGCTCAGGTATAAGAGTTGACAGATAGAGGTTTCGCGCAACCGAGTTTCTCTCCATGGGGTGCACCTGTATTGTTTGTGAAAAAGAAAGACGAAACTATGAAAATGTGCATCGACTATAGACAGCTTAATAAGGTGACTATACAGAATAAGTATCCGTTGTCACGGATTGATGAGTTGTTTGATCAACTGAAAAGGGCTATAGTATTTTCGAAGATAGATTTGAGATTAGGCTACTCTTAGTTGCGATTTAAAGACTCTGATATGCAAAAGAATGCTTTTCTAACGAGGTACGGACACAATGAGTTTCTAATTATGCCATCCAGACTTACTAATGCACATGCTATTTTCATGGATTTGATGAATCGGATCTTCAGAGCGTATCTGGATCGGTTTGTAGTCGTTTTTATAGATGACATTTTAATCTACTCTCGTGATGAAACTAAACATGCTAAACATTTGAGACTTGTATTACATACGTTGTGAGATAATTTGTTGTATAAGAAGTTCAGTAAATGTGAGTTATGATTAAGCGAAGTCAATTTTCTGGACCATATTGTATCAGCATCAGGTATTCGGGTTGATCCGAGCAAAATTTCAGCTATATTTGATTGGAAACCTCCGAGGAATGATTCTAAAGTCTGAAGTTTTCTAGGACTTACTGGTTACTATAGACGGTTCGTAAAAGGTTTTTCTATGATTGCAGCTCTGATGACGAAGCTATTATAGAAAGATGTTAAGTTCGAGTGGTTAGAGAAGTGCAAAAAAAGTTTTGATCAGTTGAAAGGCTTTTTGACCGAAGCTCCAGTGCTAGTTTAGCCAGAATCGGGTAAAGAATTTGTTATCTATAGTGATGCATCTTTAAATGGTCTGGGTTGTGTTTTGATGCAGGAAGGTAAAGTTATAGCTTATGCCTTGAGCAGTTAAAGCCACATGAAAAGAACTATTCGACGCACGACCTACAATTGGCAGCTATTGTGTTTGCATAAAAAATTTGGCATCACTATCTGTTCGATGAGAAATGTATAGTTTATTCTGATCACAAAAGCTTAAAATACTTGATGACTCAAAAATATCTAATTTTGAGACAACGCTGATGGTTAGAATTGTTAAAAGACTACGAGCTTGTGATTGACTATCAACAGAGAAAGGCTAACGTTGTTGCTGATGCTTTAAGCCAAAAATCATTGTTTGCTTTGCATGCAATGAATGCGCATATGTCCATGTCTGATGATGGTTCGGTAGTATCTAAATTGAAAGCTAGACCATTATTTGTTCAACAAATAACTGATGCCCAGAAGGTGGATAATGAATTATTAGAAAAACGAGTTCATTGTGAGACAGGTGCTGATTCAGAATTTATAGTTGATGCTTATGACTGTTTGAAATTCAGAAACTGAATATGCGTTCCAAGGAATTCGGAATTGATTCAAATGATTTTGAATGAAGTTCATAGTAGTCAGTTGTCTATTCACCCAGGTAGTACAAAGATGTATAATGATCTGAAACAAGTTTACTAGTGGCATGGTATGAAACGAGACATTTCTGATTTTGTTGTAAGATGTTTAGCCTGTCAACAAGTAAAAGCTAAACATCAGGTACATTCTGGAATGCTTCAGCTGTTCATGATACCTGAGTGGAAGTGGGACAGAGTTACTATGTATTTTGTATCTGGTTTACTGTTGACACCGAGCAAGAAAGATGCAATCTGGGTTGTTGTAAATAGATTGACTAAATTGGTTCACTTTGTTCCGATATGTTTTGACTACTCGCTAGGTAAGCTGGCTGAATTATATGTTTCTCAGATTGTGAGATTTCATGGTGTGCCTATATCTATCGTTTCGGATAGAGATCTGAGATTTACATTGCTGTTTTGGAAGAAGCTGCAAGATGCACTAGGTGCGAAATTACATTTCAGCACTGCTTTGAAACCGTAAATAGGTGGTCAGTCTAAGCGAATCATTCAGATACTTGAGGACATGTTGAGATGTTCCATTCTCAAGTTTGAAGGTATGTGGGAACGATACCTACCTCTGATTGAATTTGTGTATAGTAATAGCTTTCAGTCGAGTATCAAAATGGAAACTTATGAGGCTTTGTATGGTTGTAAATGTCGTACACCATTGTATTGGACTGAGCTAAGTGAAAATAAGATACACGGGGTTGACCTGATTAGAGAAACTGAACAGAAAGTGAAAGTGATTCATGAAAATCTAAAAGCAACATTAGACCATCAGAAATCATATGCGGACTTAAAACGTAAAGATATAGAGTTTCAAATCAGAGATAAAGTCTTTTTGGAAGTCTCGCCGTGGCAGAAGATACTCAGATTCGGTCGTAAAGGCAAATTGAGTCCGAGGTTTATTGGGCCGTATGAGGTTATAGAACGTACCGAGTCAGTTGCTTATAGAATGTCATTGTCATCTGAGGTAGAAAAGATCCACAATGTATTCCATGTTTTGATGCTTCGTAGATATCGATCCAATCCTTCACATATGATTTGTCCGAATGAGGTTGAGATTAAGCCCGATATGACTTACGAGGAAGAACGGATTCGTATTTTGGCTTGCGAGATTCAAAAGTTACAATATAAGAAAATTCTATTAGTTAAAGTATTGTGGCATAAACACGGAGTTGAGGAAGCAACGTGGAAGCTAGAAGGTGCAATATGAGAACGTTATCCGAACCTATTCACCGGTAAGATTTTCGGGAACTAAAATCTCGAATGGGGAGAGTTGTAATAGCCCAATTTAGACCCTAATCGGAATGATGGTTTTGGGACCACGAATTCGAGTTAGAAAAATATTTTAAAATTATTTTTTTGTATTTATTTTGTATGAATTTGTATCTATGAAATTTTCGTGATTTAATTTTGTCATTTAGGTATCCGATTAAATAAAAGGACTTAATCGCGTAAAAGGGAAATTTGGTGGTCATTTGTAAAAGGAACCTAATTGTTAATGGCTTTCTAATTGGAGTGTTTATGTTGTAAAAATTCCATTAGTATATTGTTTGGATGGTAATAGGCATGTGACACCCCTAATTTGACCCTAGTCGGGAAGTGGTTTCGGGACCACGAAACCGAGTCTTATAAATAATTAAAGGTTATATTCTGTGTTTATGATGTGAGTAAATGCTTGTGTGATAGTTTCATACTTCAATTTGGTCAGTGTATGTGAAAATTATTAGTAGGGACTTATGTGAGACAATTTAGAAATATGCTAGGCAAGTGCTAAAGTGGCCTATTAGTATATGTGGGAAAGTGCTTGTCCTTGCATGTCAAATTAGCCAAACTATAGGTAGTGGCCGGCCATGCTACAAATTGTATAATCAAGTGTGAATTTTATATTAACTTTAATTAACTAGGTGCCATATTAGTATGGAGGATGGAATAAAATAAAAGGTTAGAAATAAAGTAAAGAAAAGAAGGAAAGGGGTGAAAGAAACAAGTCTTTATTCTTGTTTCTTCTTGGCCGATTCTAAGAGGGAGAGAGGGAGCAACCATTCGGTGATTCTAAGTCAAGAATAAGGTGAGAAATTCATGTTAGCTTATGGATTTTTTAGCATATTTTGAGTTAGATATTAAGTTCATTACATAGCCCATGACAAAATTTTTAGTTTTATGGTGTCTTGAGCATTCGGCCATGGGGGAAAATGGTAGGGGATAGATTGATGTTTTAAGGTTTAATAGAGTTTAAGCTAGTAAATACTTAATTTTTGGTATTTATATGTGAAAGAGATGAACTTGAAATTTTTGAATTTACATGAATAAATCTTTTGGTTTGTCTTAGTATTAAATTGAAGGGAATGCCGTAGGTGCTTGAATGTACTAACTAGATATTGTTTTATATACATCTCTCAATAGGTTCGGCTTTGTGCATGAATTTAGGGGATTAAACCTTGAATGATGTTATGTATAGGTTTCGGCTATGAATCTTTGTGTTTAATTTCTTTATATGTTGATGTTCAAATTGAAAAAGGGATGTTAGTTATGTTATAACATTTGCTTAATAATGAAAGGACATGAGCTTAAAGCTTGAGTAGCATTCGGTATTAGAGTAAGTTAAAATTTGTTAGAAAATAACTCCCAAGTTAGTGAATCACGAGTTAAGAAAGGGATTTAGGCTGTATATATATATGTATGCGTGTTTATATTGAATTACGAGGTTGTGTTAGTCAATTAAGGGTTTCAGCTATAATGTTAAAATAAACTAGTGTGAATATTTGAGTGTGATATACAAAATTTAGTTGACTTGAGAAATGATTTCTCGAATGTCTAAAATAATATTCAGCCTAGGCTTGTAAACATGTCTAGTCGGTGTTAAATGTTTTAATTAGGAAAGATTATAAATTGAGTTTAGTGTTCAAGGAATATGTGGTTGGACACCTAGTGCCAAACGTGTTCAAACCCAACTTACCAAGTACATAAATATGATAATGCTATAATGGTAGACTTAATTGGATTTCGGCATTTTGAGTGATGCGTTTGACTCTTGTGTCGATTTGGGACAATATGTGTATTATGTGAAACTAAATGATGTCTATGAAATCCTAATATGCAAGGTATTAAGCTAGTATTATGTTCGATGGGGCATGAGTAGAGCATGTGTATAATGCTTGAATAACTAGTTAATAAAATCATTCGCACTTAATTGTATAATATACATGTATTTAATCGAATAGCTAATTCGATAAGTTATTAAATAAGATCTATTTGTTTGAATCAAGCTCAAGGGCTAAGAAGGTCAAAATCAGATAAAGGAAAAGAAAAAGCAATCGAGTAGTCTATCCGCAACTATTCAAAATATCCGAGGTAAGTTTTAAGTGTTTAAACGTTGAGTAAATTCAATTATAATAGGACATGATGAGTTAATTTAATAAGATATGATGTGGCCATGATATGTTCTAAGCTCAAATGGTAAGTTCTTAAGTGTTTGAGCTTGGGAATTTAAGGGTAATTTGAAATAGTCTGCTTCGGACAGCAGCAGTAATGTGACTTTAGAAAATCACCATAAATTTATGGACTTGAATTAGAGGCTGAATGAGACATGAAATTAAAGCTTAATGAGTCTAGTTTCTTATAAAAGAAACCGTGTAAGCAAAGGAATTTCCGATAATGAGATATTTAAAGTTGTGTGAAACGGTGTCAGAATGACTCCGAAATCCCCTGTTCGGTTTTTAGAAAATCATTATAAATTGTACAAAAATGGTTATAAGATAAAATTTATATTCTTAGACTCCTTAATGAGTCTAGTTTCAAATGAAATCAAATACAACACATTTTGAATTCTGTAAAATGAGAAATTTGATTCGTAGTGAAGAGTGGTCAGATTAGTCAAACAGTGAAACAGGAGAAACTTTAAGAAAAATCTGGTATTGATTGGCCAAACCTAAAATTCTGGAAATTTTATGGATGGAAGATATACGAGTCTATATTCAGGAAAAATTAACAAAAAGTGATTTGGAGTTTTGTAGCTCCAGTTATAAATGATTTAGTGACTATTGCTCAGGAAAAACAGCTTGTGCTGAATTTGAGATTGTGTTGTAAACCTTGATAAACTTGTTCTAGTTGCTCATAAGCTATTTGATTAAACCCATACGTGAATTCTAAATTGTGATATTGGAAAATGATAGATGTAGATTCAGCCAAGACAGTGTATATATGTGATAAGGCCTAATGGCCGATGTGATGAATGTGAAAGTGTATATGTGTGATAAGGCCTAATGGCCGATGTGATGAATGTGAAAGTGTATATATGTGATAAGGCCTAATAGCCGATGTGATGAATGTGAAAGTGTATATATGTGATAAGGCCTAATGGCCGATGTGATGAATGTGAAAGTGTATATATGTGATAAGGCCTAATGGCCGATGTGATGAATGTGAAAGTGTATATATGTGACAGGGCTGAGTGGCCAACGTGATGGATGTGAAAGTGCATAAATGTGATAAGTCCCGAAGGGCATTTGTGTCAGTACTATATCCGGGTTAAAACCCCGCAGGCTTTATGCGAGAATATTATCACTGATTAATGTTCGTAAGCTTTGTGCTCGTACTATATCCGAGCTCTAAAGGCCCGATGACTACGTGTGGGAATTTGTCCGAGTAAGACCCGATAACTTCGTGTGGAGATTATGTCCCGGTAAGACTTCGTAATAAGAATTGCTTATAAATATATTCAATGCGAAAGGTTAAACAGGTATGTACTCCAAGTTTATATGTGAGCTTGATTTGCACTAAATCATAAGGTAGTTATGTGATGCATACGAGAGCAATCTATGAGACTATTCCTATGATTATGTGACATCGGTTCAGTGTGAGAGGTGATGTGAAATCATACGATATATCTATGTCACATGAGCTCACTTTTATGTGAAAGTTTATCTGCCTATTGTATATGATGAGATGTGCTTATTCAGTAAAGGGATGGTATGCCCGAAGGAAGAGTGAAATAAAAATACGAACAACTATGTTATAATTTGATGTTATCTGTTGACACTGCTTAAAACTTACTAAGCATTGTAATGCTTACTCCGTTTACTCTGTTTCCTCTGTTTTATAGATCTCATTGCGAAGCTACAGGCTCGGGGATCGTCAGCAACTAGTCACACTATCACTATCCACTGTTTGGTACTGCTATGTTTTGGATTATCTTATGGCATGTATAAAATAGACTAGTGGCGGAAGAATATTTTGGTTAATGTATATAGCCATGCGAAAATGGCTTATATATGTTTGAGCATAATGTTATAATCATTTGGTATGAAATTGTTAATCACTATCATAATTTGTGCTATTTATGCTAAAAGGGCTAGTTGAATCATGGAAACTATGAAATAGGTAAAGTCTACCTTAAAGGCAGATGCTGGCAGCAGCAGTGATGTAGATTTGGAAAATCACTAAAAATAGTAGGATTGGAATTAAATAATGAATAAATTATGTAAATGAACCTTGATGAATCTATTTTCATAGGAAAGTAACGAAACGATCATATGGACAGTATGTTAAGAGATATTCAAGTTCTCGTGAGACAGGGTCAGAACGGTTTCTGGATTCCCTGTTCCAACTTTGGAAATTCATTATAAATTAACCAGAGATAATTAGGAGTCATGCCATACATTTATAGATTCCTCTCTGAGTCTAGTTTCTATAGAAACAAACGGCATCAGTATTGAAGCTCTGTGCAGGGAGATATCCAAGTCGTAATGCGCAAAGGTCAGTGTAGTCGATCCCTGTAACATGGGAGACTTTGAATAATAAACTGTACTAATTGGCCTGACCAAAAATTCTAGAAAAAAATATGTAGATGGGCATATGAGTCTAGTTTCAGGGAAAAATTACGAAACTGATTTTCAAGTTGTGAAACTCAAGATATGATTTTTAAGGTGACAGTGTCGCAGCTAGCCAACTGCCTGGAAAATTTTAAAATGGACTGCGATAGTAAGTGAATTTAGTCTGTGAACCCCTCGTGTCCGGCTCCGGCAACGGTCTCGGGTACGGGGTGTTACAAGGCATATGTTAAAATGGTTTTATATTAATTTTAAAAGGTTAAATTTGTAAAATTGCTAATAACTTATATATGTTATAATAAAACATATAATTAAATATTAATGTTCATATTCTTGTTTCATCCACCGAAATAACAAATAAAGAAAGAAAAGAAAAAGGATATAGGGTATTCAGCACTTTGGAAGCTCAATCAAGGTTTGTTTTTGCTCGATTTTTGATCATTTTTACGTTTTTTTAATATCGTTGCTTCGAGTACTACAAAACCCATGCTTGAATTTTTTTTGGTGAATATTTTGAGTTATGCCATTGTTGAGAGCTTGTGATTTTTGTTGTTTGATGATGAAATATGAAAGATAAGTTTTAGATTAACATATTTTGTATTGGAGTTTTTGATGATTTTGAGTAGTTAGGACTAAATTGCAAAAATAAAAATTTGAGAGACTAAAATGTGAAATAAATGAATTATATGGGCTTGTATAGACATGGGTAATATTCGGCCTAGCTTGGGTATAGAGAAATTTGGTGTATTTTGTGTTTTGTGCATTAGGGACTAAATTGTAAAAATTGTAAATGTCAGGGTAAAATGGTAATTTGTCCATATATGTGTTTTTGGACTAAATTGAATGAAAATATGTTTGTATGAACTTAATTTGAAAATGTCTAGATCACGAACCGAAGAATTTAGATTTGGATTGGGGGAAAACGAAAGTCGTCGACTAGGTGCTCTGTTTCGTTTTATAAGGTCCGAGGTAAGTTTAATAGTAGTTAAATAGATGTGTTTAATTGTAGTTAAATGCTATATATATATGTTGTTATGAAAGGTAAGTGATCGCGTGATTTCGATGATAGGTTTTAAATATTTATAATTAACCATTCTTAAAACTAACTATTATCGCGATGTAGGCAAGTGTACCTATCGAAACTAGTATAGTTTTAGCAAGTCCGAATTGCCGAACCCAAAGGAACTAAAAGTACTAGTAATGACTGTCTTTTTATTATCTAGCCCAAGAATAAAGAGGTTTTTATTTTAACTAACTAATTATCTAAACTAAGAATTCACAGAGAATAGAATTGGGGAATTGCTTTTGGGAAATTCGATTGACTTAAAACAATACCTAAGGAAAAATTCACCTAGACTGTACTTGTTATTCTGGCTTCGAATCGGACGATTTATTCATTTAACTTGTTCCATAGAGATCCCCAAGTTATGTTATTATCCCTATTCAAGACTAATAACGTCTATTCCCTAGATTCAATAATTGAGACCTTTCTCTAATTAATACCCTAGGGTTGCATTAACTCGATCTATGGATCCCTTTATTAGGTTTCACCCTAATTCGGCAAAATCTTATCACCCTATGTCTAGGCGTGCAAACAACTCTGCTTAATTATGACAAAGCTACTCTTAGACAGGGTCTATTCCTTCTCTGAATAAGAGCTTATCTTGAATCAGTATCCTGGGATATCAAAACAAGAATTAAGAACACATAATTAAGAACAAGTTAAATATTTATCATACAATTCAGAAAATAATAACAAGATTCGTCTTAGGTTTCATTCCCCTTAGTTATTTAGGGGTTTTAGTTCATAACTAAATAAGAAAACATCTCAGAATGATAAAGAATGCAAAATATAAAGAAAACCCAAAACTCTTGAAGGGGAAATTGAGGAGAGATATTCAGTCTTGATGGTGAATCCGGCTTCTGAGATGGATCAATCGACTTCCTTGGAGTAATTCCTTACTCCCTAGTATGTGTGCCCATTTTCTTCCTCCTCTAGGGTTTATTTATAGGCTTTAGAAGGCCTAAGAGCCCTCAAAATTAGCCTTTTTCGAATTGGACTCAACTTGGGCTGGGCAGGGACACGCCCATGTGCGATTACTTCAAGCCGTGCTCGAGCTTGCTAAATTGACACGGCCGTGTGGTCTGCCTGTGTGAGGAGGTCCAGGCCGTGTTGATTTCATACTTTGGCCCATTTTCTTTGTTTTTGGCCCCTTTCTCATTCCTTTCGCTCTTCTATGCCCTCCTAAGTATAAAACATGAAATTAAAGCATTAGGAGCATCAAATTCACCAATTCTAATGGGAAATCATCCATAAAATGCGTTAAACATGGGGTAAAAATATGTATAAATTACGGTTTATCAAATACCCCCACACTTAAGCATTTTCTTGTCCTCAAGAAAAATTCTCAACTCATAATCAAAATAAAATCTTCTCAACTTATAATTTCTATCTATAATATCTCTAAATAATCCATAGGTAATCATACATTGAGAATTCAACTAAAAGAACATAAAATTTTCAAACATTCCAAGTTGAGTATTTAATCATGCAAACATAAGTGTCTCCCCTCATCTACATAATTACCTTTAATTTAGAATATCACAGAGTTTCACATCCTCACTAAAGATTCACTCAAATCACTCGAGTTGTTTAAAGACAATAAATGAAGCACTCAATAGTCAATAATGAAAAGTCATTACCATAGGCTTGCATGAAAATCAAATCTCCACCACTATAATTTAATATGATACATCAATCAAAATTTAGAGGGTTGTAATGAGGCTTGGTTAGGGGGTGTGGTCACAAGCTGAAAGAAAGGGTTAGAATCGAGATTGAGTTGAAAAATTACTTAATTAGAAAAATATTTAATCATTACTTATGTACAATATAACTCCTTCTCTGACTATGGAATTTAAATACTAAAGCATACAAACAGAAGATCACTACTACTATGTATACATTTTTTAAGAACAAGTTAAATAACATACACTAACTATTAAGAAAAAGACATAGCTAAGAAATTTATTCAACTCAAATCTCGATAAAAATAGGGATCAAAAATAATTGAGGGGATTTCAACAAAAAATGGGTTAAGGGTTAATATTAAGGGTAATACAAGAAATGGCTTGTTAGGCTCAAGGGGGTTGTGGAGGTAGGCTTTTCATGGCATGAGTGGGTTAATCCTAAGTGCCTTAATCATTTTGACATATCAAATCAAATGGTGTGGTCTTGACATGCATAATCAAGCAAGTACTATAATAACAGTTCAATACTGACGCACTCAAAGCAATAATAAAAGTGAGCATGAAAGAATTAATAGATTCTCAAAAGGCTCAAAAATCTCACAAAAATTATGGCTTTTTGATGTTTAAAACTTGTGAATTCCAACTCAAAGTAATACCTAAACTTTGGGGAAACAACCTAAGATTTTAAATTCTTAAAAATCAACTTATCATGCTTGATTCTCTAATGTCTTAAAGTTTAAACAATCAATGCATAAATGCCTATGTTTTAATTAAAGATATATCAATCAAAAAAATAAATCAATCAAAATTTACCTAAATATGATATGAGAGCTTTTCAAGAAAACAAAGCAGTCATTCAGGGATTTTTCTAATAATGAAATGAATACCCCCCCACACTTAAGATGTACATTGCCCTCAATGTACAAAGATAGATAGGAAAAAAAATAAATTTGTAATCGTAAGATAAGGGGGAGAAGTGAAACTTCCTGTATGATGAATTCCTCGAACTGGGGTTTTTGAGAGTAATCGGTGCGAGAGTGGAGGAGGATACTCCGGCGGTGGTAGATGTTCATTAGTCCATAAGTCCTGTGCCAAAAGAATGTTATATCTAGTGGTAGCTATGGTCGTGGTCAATCAGGACATGGCAGTCATGGAGAACCTTTCTCGGTGGAGTTTTTAGTTCCTATGCGATGATGAGCTTAAGAGCTCTATATAACTGTGATAAAATTAGGAACTTTTTAGGGGATATTAGGAAGAATAATTACTCATTAAGAAATAACCGAAATTGATAATTAAAAATAAAATTCTAAAATCTAATAAAAATAAAAGTAGTTTTAATAAAAATTAAAAACATAAAATAATAAATAAATGTTTTTAAACATCTTCATCGCTGGATGGTTCGCGAGGTGGGACTGGAGATGAGATGTGGAGCTGCTGACAAATCTACTGTAGAGTAGTATCAATGTTGTCAAATCGTTGAAAACACTGCTGCTAGAATCGAGTGAGGCGCTCAGAGATGTTAGCGTATGAAGCCGCCGCATGAACTGGACGAGAGGGTGGTGGTGGCTGAGTCGGTGGGTCCTCGTGCTGTGGAGGGACATCAGGAATGTCCTCGTAGGCCTCCTCCTTGGTAAATTGGGCGAGACGATATTGAGGAGGGTAGGTTTCTCCACGCTTTTTGATCATCCTCATGCTAAGCATGCTCGAGATGCCTTGTAGAAACATTTGGCCAATGAGGGTTAAGGATGATTCTTGGGCTGCGGTGCTGAGGAGCCCAAAGTGTCGAGCCAACTGAGTAACATAGGGGCCAATGGAGATGACCCCCTTCCTATGCCGCTCCGTCTGGTGCTGAATCACGAGGGCGATGAAATAGGCAAGGTCGATGACGTGCCCATGCGACATACACCATCAGAAGTAGGCGTCGTGAATGTTGACGATGCCAGTGCTCTCTCGCTGTCCTGTAATCGTGTGAGTCAAAATGGTGTGTAAGTACCTCAGAGATGGGGGGAGATCTGATGCCTTGGAGCGGCTAGGATTGTAGGTGTCCCTACCTGGTACTAGTTTGTCCCAGCACTGTAAAGGAGAACGATGGATGTGGCGGTTGAAAGCATGTAAGTCATTCTCCTCCTTGAATTCCTCCGTATACAAACCCAACACCGTACCGAATTTTGGGACGCTGAGCTGGCAGACTAACCGCCTAGGTGAAATTGGACCGTGCCGGGATCATCATAGTTCGTTATTACGGTCTGAAGATCGATGATCCCAAAGAACAGCTTCCAAGGGTGGGTGGTTAGGAGGGCCCGAATCGCTTCAGCCAATTAAACTTGTTCTACCACAAGCCCAGTCGATGCAGCGGCCCGTAATTAAAGGTTGGGCCCAGATTATTTGGAATAGTTCTTCTTAGGGCCTGATGAGGAACCTCAGGAAAGGGTGACGAACTTTCACTGTAGGACCCGAGGAAAATGACGCTCCCTTTCTTTTCTTTGAAGCAGGGATAGCGACCTTTTTACCATGTGAAGATGACATTCTGAACCTGCAGTCAAAACCATTACTTTTTTTTGATGAGTGGACAAGGAAGAATGTATCTAAATTCAAAAAGTTAAAGATTATGACTAATACTTCAGCCACAACTATCATCACTTAACAATTCTAATCAAACTAATCCATTTTATAACATGCTTTTGTGGCATTGCATGATAATAGGATGAATAATAATAATAAATTGGCAAATAACAAGAAACACTTGAAAAGTATGAGGATTGAGTTAGAATATTTGAAAAAGGCATGAGTATTCCACCTATCCTAACCATGAATATTTTACTTTTAACTAATCAAATGGAGTAAAGAAATCTTGTAATGAAATAAAAAAAAACTTGAACATGAAAAAAAAATGAAAATTATTCTAGATTATGACATTTAAAAGTATGAAAATAACATAAAAACTTGCATAATATTATGATAAAAATCCTTAGAAACCATTAAAATAAACAAGAAAGAAGTAAACAAATGCTAGGAAGGGAGGATTGAGCGTCAAAAATGGAGTTGGGGAGGCGCACGGGCGTGGCGGGGAGGCCGTGTGGAATTGCAGTAGCTAGGGTTAGGGTTTTTGAGTGGGAAGACAATGAATAGTGCAGGGTATTTATAGATTTTGGGGCACATGACCAGGTAACACGCCCGTGTTCCCCAATTTCAGCCCGTCTGATTCGGGAATTTTGAGTTTGGGCGCATCTAACTTTTAGTCCATGCCCGTGTTCCCTGGACGTGTGGGTGCACACGGCCGTGTCTGGCATTGTTCACTTCTCCCATGCCCTTGTATGAAGACCCACGCCCGTGTCAATCTAACAGGTCTGACCACGGGTGCTAGACATGGCCGTGTCGAACACCCGTGCTGTTTTAACAGGTTCATCCACGGTTCTTCCACACAGACATGTCGCACGCCCATGTTGTTTTGGCAGGCTCGACCATGGCCATGTCGCATGGCCGTGGCATTTTATCGTAGCCCGTGTTTAGGAAAATCTTTGCCTTATTTTCACACGGCCCTAAGCACGCCCGTGTGCTTGGCCATGTTTCTGTGGGAAGCCTGTATTCAAGAGATCTGTTAGTAAGTTAGGTGTTGAAGACTAAATTTTAAAGAAGTTAATACAGTTAATGCTTGGGTTGCCTCCTGAGAAGCGCTTATTTATAGTTTAAGCTCAACCTACCTCTCTGTTGAATGATCATGGTGGTTTGAAGAGTTTATACTCCTCATTCCTGCTATCAATCTCATCAAAATAAGGTTTTAAATGGGTGTTGTTTACCTTAAAAGTGCTGAACTTGGGATGACTCACATCGACCATACCGAATGGGAAAATCCTGAGTACGGTAAGAGGGATTTCTTCATTCGGTGTGGTAGCGACAATGTGGGGATCTACGGCATCTGATATGACCCTATCTCCAACCTTAAGTTGATTTGGAAAGGTATTGAGCTTGTTCTGTCGTAGATTCAGTTTGTCGGGCATTCTCAGTTTATGTATCCGCCATTCATCTAGCTCCTCGATTTGTAGCCTTCGATCTTCATGAATAGTCCTCTACTATTGCTTGAGAATGGCTCATGTACTTCCTTAAGAATCATTTCCTACAAAGAAGGTTGCACCATATTGTCAGTTTTAGTAGAATGGTTTAGACAATCACCTTAAATTTCCAATGTGTTACCGGAATTGCGAGCTTGAAGGGTGATTGTTTCGTCTCCCACACGGGGTGTGAGTTCACCTGTGCCAACATCAATAATTGTTTTAGCAGTTTCTAAAAAGGGCCTTCCTAGAATTAAAGGGGTGTTGCTATCCTTCTCTATGTCTAGAACAATGAAGTCAACGGGAAATATAAAGTTATCGATTTTAACTAGCACATCTTCAATAATACCCTTAGGGAATCTTATAGTTTTATCTACTAATTGAATGCTCATCTTAGTTTGTTTGGGTTTCCTAAGACCTAGTTGCTTAAACATTTTGTAAGGCATGACGTTGATACTAGCCCCTAAATCAGCTAATGCATTATTAACATCTAAACTACCAATTAAGAAAGGAATCGTAGAACTCCCTGGATCTTTTAATTTGATCGGTAGCTTATTTTGCAGAATAGCCGAGAACACTGCGTTTAGCTCCACATGCGATGCCTCGTCCAACTTTCTCTTATTTTTCTAAAAGCTCCTTTAAAAATTTCATTGCGTTTGGCATTCGCGATAGAGCTTCAATAAACGGTAAGTTAATGTGTAATTTTTTTAAGAGTTTAAGAAATTTACCAAATTGTTCATCTGAGCGGTCTTTCCTTGTCGCGTTGGGATATGGAACACGAGGTTTATATTCGACATTCACTGATTTGTTTTTATTATGACCTTCCTTACCTTGACCTTTACTTACCACAGTTTCTTGCCTCGGTTCTGGTTCAGGCTCAATGAATCCTTCGTCATCTTGAATATTAATTACGTTGAGCTGTTCCCTTGGGTTGGGTTCAGTATTAGTTGGCAAGCTACCTTGTGGTCGTTCGAAGATTAGTTTGGAAAGCTAGCCCATCTGAGTTTCGAGCCCTTGGATCAATGCTTGTTGATTTTTAAGTGCTATCTCGGTGTTCTAAAAATGGGTTTCTGACATCGATATAAACTTTGAGAGCATCTCTTCAAGGTTCAACTTCTTTTCCTGTTGATAGGGTGGTTGTTGGAAACCCGGAGGATGTTGTGGTCTTTGATTTCCTTGACTGCCCCACGTAAAATTGGGGTGGTTACTCCAACCTGCATTGTAAGTGTTACTATATGGGTTATTTTGGGATCGAGAGTTATTGTTACCCATATATTGGACTTGTTCCCCCTCGCTGCTAGGGTTGAAGGGTTGATACTCTGTGTATGCTCCTCCTCCATTCGTCTCGCACCTCATTACTGGATGTACCTGAGTAGAACCAAGTAAACCATCAATCTTTTTATTTAGAAGTTCTACCTGGTTTGACAGCATAGTAACTGAATCGACGTTATAAACGCCTGCTGTTTTAGTTGGCTTAGTCCTCATAACTTGCCACTGATAGTTATTCAGTGACATCTCCTCTATAAACTCATAGGCATCTTCAGGTGTTTTATTATTGATGGTTCCGCCAGTAGCTGCGTCAACCATTTGTCGAGTCGAAGGATTCAGGCCATTATGGAATGTTTGAACCTGAAGCCAAAGTGATAACCCATGGTGAGGGTACCTTCTCAGTAAGTCCTTGTATCTCTCCCATGCATCGTAAAGAGTTTCTAAGTCCATCTGCACAAACGAAGAGATATCATTATGTAATTTAGCCATTTTAGCCAGCGAAAAATATTTTAATAGAAAGTTTTTGGTCATTTGTTCCCAAGTAGTGATTGACCCTCATGATAATGAGTTCAACCACTGTTTAGCTTTGTTTCTCAATGAAAAAGGGAATAACTGAAGACGAATGGCATTATCAGAAACACCATTAAATTTAAATGTATCGCATAGTTCTAATAAGTTTGCTAAGTGAGCGTTGGGATCCTTATCCTGCAAACCATCAAACTGAACAAATTGTTGTATCATTTGAATAGTGCTAGGTTTTAGTTCAAAAGTATTTGCAGCTACAGCAGGTCTAACTATGCTCGATTCAGTTCCTGTTAAAGAAGGTTTAGCATAATCATACGTAGTGCATGGAGTAGGATTTCGATTAACCGCAATTGTAGGAGGTAGCTGATTGTCTTGGTTTTCAGCCATCTCTTCGATTGGGGGTTGAGTATCGTCCTCTTGCTCGTTCTCTATTTATATTAAGCTTCGCGTCATTTCTCTTTGATGTTTGCGAACTGTGCGATCGATTTCTTCGTAAAATAGTAGTGGTCCTGATGGGTTTCTTCTAGTCATAAACTATAACAACCTGCCAAGAGAAAGAAAAAAAGTAAATTAATAAATAATAATAATAAATTAAATTAAATTAAATTGCAAGAAAAATAAATGGCTGAAGTAATAAAAATTGAGTGTTCCTAATATCTTAGTTCCCCGGCAACGACGCCAAAAACTTAATCACGTGATTTCAATGATAGGTTTTAAATATTTATAATTAATCGTTCTTGAAACTAACTATTATCACGGTGTAGGCAAGTGTACCTATTGAACAGTAGTATAGTTTTAGCAAGACCGGATTGTCGAACCCAAAGGAACTAAAAGTACTAGTAATAACTATCTTTTTATTATCTAGCCTAAGAATAAAGAGGTTTTTGTTTTAACTAACTAATTATTTAAACTAAGAATTCCTAGAGAATAGAATTGAGGAACTTCTTTTGGGAAAATCGATTAACTTAAGACAATACCTAGGGAAAAATCCACCTAGACTGTACTTGTTATTCTGGGTTCGAATCAGACGATTTATTCATTTAACTTGTTCCATAGAGATCCCTAAGTTATGTTATTATCCCTATTCAAGACTAATAACGCCTAATCCCTAGATTGAATAATTGAGACATTTCTCTAATTAACACCCTAGGGTTGCATTAACTCGATCTACGGATCCCTTTATTAGGTTTCACCCTAATTCGGTAAAATCTTGTCACCCTATGTCTAGGCGCGCAAACAACTCCGCTTAATTATGACAAATCAACTCTTAGACAGGGTCTATTCCTCCTCTGAATAAGAGCTTATCTTGAATCAGCATCCTGGGATATCAAAACAAGAATTAAGAACACATAATTAAGAACAAGTTAAATATTTATCATACAATTCAGAAAATAATCACAAGTTCATCTTAGGTTTCATTCCCCTTAGGTTTTTAGGGGTTTTAGTTCATAACTAAATAAGAAAACATCTCAGAATGATAAAGAATGCAAAACATAAACAAAATCCAAAACTCCTGAAGGGGAAATTGAGGAGAGATCTTCAGTCTTGATGGTGAATCCGACTTCTGAGATGGATCAGTCGGCTTCCTTGGAGTAATTCCTTACTCCCTATTATGTGTGCCCCTTTTCTTCCTCCTCTAGGGTGTATTTATAGGCTTTGGAATGCCTAAGAGCCTTCGAAATTAGCCTTTTTCGAATTGGACTCAACTTGGGCTCGGCAGGGACACACCCGTGTGACACGCCCGTGTGCGATTACTTCAGGCCGTGCTCGAGCTTGCCAAATTGACACGGCCGTGTGGTCTGCCCGTGTAAGGAGGTCCAAGTCGTGTTAATTTCGTACTTTGGCCCATTTTCTCCGTTTTTGGCCTGTTTCTCATTCTTTACGCTCTCTTATGCTCTCCTAAGTATAAAACATGAAATTAAAGCATTAGGAGCATCGAATTCACCAATTCTAATGGGAAATCATCCATAAAATGCGTTAAACATGGGGTAAAAATATGTATAGATTGTGGTTTATTAGTATGAATTTATATTTATTATGGTCGAATATGAAAAGGCTTCGTTTCGACCGAGTTACGATGTTTGAAAGCCCTGTATGAACCTTAGGAATAGTTAGGATACATATGTCATGACATAGGATTCTGATATATGTGTGCGAGTAAGACCATGGCATCTATAAGTGATTCCGATATATGTGTACGAGTAAGACACTGTCTGAGACAGTGGCATCTATTTGTGATTATATGTAAAACCACATCTGGGACGTTGGCATTGTACGATATATATGTGATTATCCAAGTGTCCTATCCAATTTTGAGTGGTTCATCGGGCATAGATGAGTTGAGATCGAAGGTGTAAAACGAGCTAAATAGCCAGTATGAATTAGCTTGTTGTCACCTAAAATGAGGTAAGTGTAATTGGTCTTGGAACTATTATTGAAATGAGCCTTAAAATTTTGCATGTGTGATTTTGTGTATTCGGTTACATAGTTTATATATGTATAAGGAAATATATTGTGACTCATGAGTTTGTGTTTGTGTGTATGTGAATTAGGTTGATAATAATTTATTTGGCTTTGGAAATTAAATGGTAATATGATAATTTGGTGATATGAGCATTCGGTCAAGGTGACTTTTATGAATAAATATTTATATATATATTATGAGCATTATACGTTTGGATTTAAGTGTGTTATAATATTATAAGTTGTCTTGGTTTAATTCAGTTGATAATGTTATAGAGTTATTTATTTGCTTATGACTTACTAAGCTTAAAAAGCTTACCCTGTGTTTTTATGTGTGTTCCTATCTTATAGATTTCTTAGATTCAAGTTACAAGCTCAAGGATCGTCAGTAAAGTCTATCATACTATCCACAACTTCGGTATTTAAATAGTTGAACTTGAACTATGACATTTATAGGCTGGAACATAGTTTTGAAATGTGGAATTTGGTTATGTATATAAACCCATGTGAAAATGGCTTGCTAATTATGCTTAGACTTGGTTTTATGTGTGCTTAATTATAATGTTTAGTGAGCTTAGTTTTGATAATTCGATTATGCTTGATTGTGGGTTAAATTCGTTTTAGTTGAAGTATTAAGTATTATGAATAGATGATGTTCTTGGTAGGTGTTTTACGCATTGAAATGGCTAAATTATTATGATTGAGTTTGGTTTTGGTTAAATTATGGGTTGAGCTTATTTTGATTATCATGTTGTGTGCTATGGATAAGAGGCATTTATGATATGTGTTTTGAGTATTAAAATTGATTAATGACGTTGGAAGTGGTATAAATGTATTGTTCCTTAATAAGTATATATATATGGAATATTTGGGTAATTTCAATGTGGTTCAATCTAAGATTAGATACTTATGTGAAGTTGATTTTTAATAATTAAGTTTAGTTGTTAGATATGTTCGGTTATATGCTGAAGTTAATAAGGTAGTTACTTGACTAGTAATTTGGTTCTTGATTATATTAGTATGCTTTGGTTTATAATGTGGAAAAGATATATGCAGATTCATAATCTATTGGATATATATATGTATAATGGTGTTGATAATGTATTTCGGTTTTAAAATAATAATGGATGTGTGTTATATTTTATTACATAATGCTTTAGCAAATTAAAATATATGTCATTTATATGAGATGTATTTGGTTTATGATTATTGAGTGAAGTAAAAGAATATGTTTGACTATGTGGCTTCTTGGTTAACCGAAATCAATAAATATGAATAAGAATGTTTCGGTTCCTAATGGTACATTATTTATAAGTTTTAGTTAGTTATTTGAGTAGTGTAATTAATTGAGTTGATGATATATATATAATTATTTATTATGGAATGTATCTTTTGTAGGTAAGAAATTATATGCAGTTGCTTGTATAAGTATGTGCATGATTTTTATAAAAATAAATTTAATATTTAGTAATGAAGTTATTAATGTATTATATGTTCTGTATATGTATAAATTGTTTTGATACATTTTGGATAATATTTTATTTCAGCTGTGTTGTGAATGACATAATTAATTTAGACTTAATATTTGATTAAATTGTAAGCTTTGAGGCGATTAAAATTTTAATTTGTAATATATATATATAGTGCATGTTTATATGAAATGTAAAATGTTCAGTAATGCCTCTTAACCCTAATCTGACGATGGACACGGGCTAGGGGTGTTACATTCGTTGCCGTAAATTCAGCTCCTTTTTAGTTATCAAATATTTTAAACTCTTATGATCAGTAAATACTCGACATCTCTCGCCATATAAATGGTGTTTCCAACTTTTCAACGCGAACACGATGGCGGCCAACTCTAAATCATGGGTCGGGTAATTTTTCTCATGCGACTTAAGTTGTCTCGAGGCATACGCTATCACTTTGCCTTCTTACATGAGCACACATCCCAATCTATTTAAGGAGGCATCGCTATACACCACGAATTTTTTTCTCAGTTCTGGTTGCACTAAAATTGGAGCTTCGGTCAACAAGGTCTTTAGTTTCTCGAAACTCTGCTGGCATTTCTCCGTCCATTCACACTTGACCTCTTTCTGTAGCAACCTTGTCATCGTTGTAGCTATCATCGAGAATCCATTCACAAATCTTCTGTACTACCCAGCCAAACCTAGAAAGCTTTGTATCTCTGACACACTCCTCGGTGGTTTCCACTCAACGATGGCCAAAATCTTACTTAAGTCAACTCTGATCCCTTCACCTGACACAATGTGTCCCAAGAATCCAACCTCTCGTAGCCAAAATTTTCTTTTCCTAAACTTGGCATACAACTGCTTATCTCTTAAGGTTTGTAAAACCGTCCTCAAATGCTCCGCGTGCTCACTCTCATCACGCGAATAAACCAATATGTCATCGATAAAAAAGACGATGAATTTATCCAAATATGGTTGGAAAATGCGGTTCATTAAGTCCATAAATACCGCTAGGGCATTAGTTAAACCAAAAGGCATGACGAGGAACTCATAGTGCCCATACCTTGTCCTGAATGCGGTTTTCGGTACATCTTGCTCCTTTACTCTAAGCTGATAATACTGGACCACAAGTCTATCTTGGAAAACATGGTGGCTCCTTTCAATTGATCAAACAGATTGACTATCCTTGGCAAGGGATACTTGTTCTTCACTGTCACTTTGTTGAGTTGTTTATAGTCTATACATAACCTCATTGACCTGTCTTTCTTTTTCACAAAGAGTACCAGAGCACCCCGCGGAGAATAGCTCAGTCTCACAAAACCTTTATCCGTTAACTCTTGTAGCTGAACTTTCAACTCCTTTAACTCCGTTGGACCCATCCTTTATGGAGCAATCGAGATTGGTACCGTACCAGGGACTCACTCAATTCCAAATTCAAGTTCTCTCACTAGAGGCAATCCCGGTAATTCCTCCAAAAATACATCTGTGAACTCACATACCACTGGTACTGACTCGATCTTTAATTCAGATGCTTGAGTATTCAATACAAAAGCAAGCTAAGCTTCATATCCTTTTCTTAAATATCTCATTGCCGACATGGACGATATCATCACAGGCAAGTTATCCGTTCTATCCGATTCAACCCGAAGAACATCCCCGCTTTCACACTTCAACACAATAACTTTTCTCCCACCGTCCACTACAACACTATGAGAAGTCAACCAATCCATCCCAAGAATTACGTCAAAATCATCAAACGGCAATAACAAGAGGTTAGCCGGAAAACAATGACCTTTAATTGTCAAAGGACAATTTCTACATACTTGGTCAACTAATACATTCTTGCGTAAAAGGTTGGACACTTTCACCACAAATTCAGTGGATTCAACTAGCATATTCGTACAGGGTATCTGTTTCATACAAATATAGGATGGGTAGACCCCGAGTAAATCAAAGCAACAACAGATATATCATGGATAGAAAAGGTACCCATAATCACATCGGGAGACTCTGCCTCTTCACGGGCACGTATAGCATAAGTCCTTGCAGGCGCTCTACCTTTAGACCTTACAGCAACTTCTCTAGGTGCACCTCTACTGCTAGCCCCCCTTCCCGGGTTCTTAAATGGTCCACCTCTTGAAGGAGCATTACCCGATCTCATGCTTTGATCCTTGTCTTTCTCGACCATTTCGGGACAGCTAAGAATAAAATGGTCCAATGACCCATATTTAAAATAGCCTCTTTTATTTCATCAGCACTCACCAAAATGACGTCTGCCGCACTGTGAACATCCTGGTCTATTTGGCCCAGTACTACCCACGCTTGCCACAAAAGTGGTTTGAGCTTTTGACATCATGTACTGTTTGTCCTTGTTTCTGCTTGAGAGTCCTACTGGCGCATTTGATCGAGCAGAAAACTCTCTCGATCTCTTGGCTGAGGTCTGGTGTAATTTTCCCATCTGTCTTTTCTTTGAGTCATGAGACTCAATGTCAGCTTTTCTCTTCTCTTTGGCCAATTCTTCGGCCATGCAAGCTCTCTCGACAAGTACCACAAACTCCCTCAACTCTAAAATACCAACTAATAAACGGATGTCTTTGTTCAGACCATCTTCAAAACTCTTACACATAATGGCTTCTGTAGATACACACTCTCATGCATATTTGCTGAGCCTCGCAAACTTACGCTCGTACTCAGTCACCGTCATACTGCCTTGCTTCAGCTTAAAGAATTCTTTCCTCTTTTGATCTATGAACTTTTGACTAGTATAATTTTTACGGAACTCCTCCTAGAAGAAATCCCAAGTTACTCTCTCTCTCAGTACCACAAACACAAGGGTATTCCACCATTGATAGGCTGAATCTCATAGGAGTGACACTACACACTTTATGCACTCCTCCGACGTGCACGATAATTCGTCAAATACCCTAATGGTATTTTCCAACCAAAACTCAGCCCTCTATGGATCGTCACCAATATTTGCTTAAAATTCCTCGACCCCATGCTTATGGATTCTCTCTACTCGAGGTTTCTCTCTTCTAGTAATTTCTGCTCCTTGAGGAGCTATATGAATGGGTTGAGGAATTGGGGGAGGTGGAGTATTCGGATTCACACGAATAAACTCCAAGTACCAAATGTCCATTATATGAATGTAAGCTTCTGTAGCCCCTCCGCCCTGACTCATTGTCACGGGCCCACTATCCACGGGCGCGGTCCCTTCAGCGAGAGCTAGCGCATTACTTTCCATGTCATCTGCTGTAGCCATGTCAGGATCCATTTACTATATATATAAAAACACAATTTATTTCGTCAGAAGTCATCATACTATCAATATACAATTATGGCATGTATAGCTAGACTCATACTCATGCTAGGTTAGTCCTAGAATCGACTAAACGATAGCTCTGATATCACTAAATGTAACACCCCTTACCCGAGTCCGAGGCCGGGATTAGGCACAAGGCATTACTTGACTTAAACTCATGCATATAATCATTTTAAATCATAAAATTTGATCAAATTTAAAATTTTTCAATCTTAGTCTAGAAATTCTTAATATGGGTCTACGAGGCCCAAATTAAGCTTTTGAAACTATCTAGAATTAATTTGAACACCTTTGAAAACTTTGAAAAATGTCAATTAAAATAGGGCACACGCCCGTTAGGAAGGGCAGCAAGCCCGTGTGGCCCTATTGACTTGACCGTACCAAAGACCCGTGTGGTTCACACGGCCTAAGCATAAGGGACACGCCCGTGCCCTGAGCCCGTGTGAATTAGATTCCAAATTTAAACCTACAGGGGTTTTCACACGGCTTGACAAACGCCCGTTTCTGTGGCCCATGTCCCACACACGACCATGACACGCTTGTGTCTAAAAACCTCAACATTCTGTTTCTGACGTCAGCAACAATTTAGGGGCATACTCCCGTGGCCATAGGCTGTGTCCTCCACACAGTTGAGACACATGACCTTGTCTCTACCCGTGTGTTTACCACCATGCATACTGACTTGCAAATTCGAGGTGCAGGGGACACACAGTCGAACAACATGCCTATGGTGCTGACTGTGTATCACACACAGCTTAGACACAGGCCCGTGTGTCTACCCGTGTGGACGATATAAGGCTATCTACCAATCCCCTTGCCACCCTGAAACACAATCTATCATACCAAGTCTATCACAACAAGATTTCTCAACCAAGCAACCATAACTAAAGCCTATATACCTTTCATACATATCCAACCATGCCAAAAATTTCACATTCACGAAAGGATTTTTTGCATTCCCATAATAACTTTCAATATCGACCATTTTTCATGGCCTTATACAAAATGAGTCAAGTATTAAATTAAGCCAACACATTTGGCCAATTAACAACGACACAAAACTCAAAAGTCAAGATCCTATACTTGCCATAATCAAAACAAAAGAACTAACTATATCGAGTGCTTCAAGTGATAGTGTGATTGGCTTCTCCGACGTAGGCAATGATCCTCGAGCTACTTTGGTGGCTGTATAAGAAAATGGAAAGGAAAAAGGGTAAGCATAAATCTTAGTAATTTGCATGAAAATAAACATTAACTAATTATCATACAATAATATGCTCATAACATTTCATAGCTTGTCCATGTATACAATAAATAGACATAAGTACAACTTACTCATCACCATCCAATACAATTCATATGGCATATATTGAGCCCACATCTCATACATTTCAATTAGGTACCTATATCACTCACCACATGGTCATAACTTTTCTCATTTCGATAAAAATCATAAATCTTCCATTGAACCATTTGAAATATTACTGGATACTCAATAACCCCGAACATGGGATAAGATGCCGACGCCATGTCCTAGACATGGTCTTACACTGGATAGCACGTTAAAGTCGATGTCGTGTCCCGGACAGGTCTTACATTGACTTTCATATATCGAGGCCGATGCCATTTCCCAGACAGGCCTTACACTGGCTCTCATCTATCAGTGTCAATGCCATGTCCCAGACAGGTCTTACACTGACACATAAAAAGCTGACGCCATGTCCCTGACAGGTCTTACACTAGCTTGTATATCTTGAGGCTGATGCATGTCCCAGACATGTCTTACACTATCTCTCGTCTCAATGCCAATTAATGTCCCAGACATGTCTTACACTGGCTTTCATAATGTGCCCGATGCATGTCCTAGACATGTCTTACACTGGCTCACATATCACCCAATGTTATGGTACGAATATCCAAGTCTATTCCATATGTTCAATCGGAAGTCTTTACTACATTAATTTCTCGACATGCATTCTCATAATCACAATCAAACAATTTATGCAATGTCAATTCATTCATACATCATAGCAATATAGTTGCATTATTAACACACAACTTACCTCGGATTACAAAATGTAGGCGACTAGACGATTTAATCTACTTGCTTGGCCTTCCCCCGGTCTAGGTTCGGATTTTGTATTTCTTGATCTAAAATAATAAGAATTCACTCATTTAATCACTGAATAAATTTATACAATAAAAAACTCACATATTTGGCAAAATGACCATTTTGCCCCTAAACTTTCACAAAATGACCACTTTACCCCTAGGCTCGAAATTTATTTTTTATCAAATTTCTTTGAATATTAAGCCTAGCCGAACCCTTTTTACTCTTATAGTGACCCAAAATTCTCATCATTTCACAACATTACTATCCATTTTACAAACTTTACAAAATGGTCCGATTAGGGTTTTCATGAGAAGTTCTTTCACAAAAGTTGTTTACAACACAACTAAGATTCATTTTCTTCCATAAAAACTCAGCAAACATCATAAATCCTTTCATGTAAAATCCCTAAACTATCATCCATTTTGCAAAATGGTCCCCCCATTAGCTAGCTCATGCCGTAAGGGTTCCAAAAGTACAAAAATTATCAAAAATAACCTTCAAATTGACTTACTTGCAAGAGGATAGCTTGGCTGAAATTTTAAAGCTCCAAGAACCCTTATTTTGCTAAGAATTTCGGTGTAGAAGAAGGGTTGAAAGGGATGATATCATTTTTTTCTATTTTATTTCTTTTTAGTCAATTTAGCCACCAAATTTTCACCTAACATTGACTTTTCTATCCCTTTGTCTCCTATGGCCGGCCACCTCTCTAAAACAGTCTATTTTCCCTTTAACGACCTCCACAATATGATTCATAGTCAATTTACACCTTTAGCTAACAAAACAGGACCTTTGCACTTTATGCAATTTAGTCCTTTTTCGCAATTAAGCTCACAAAAGCTAAAAATAGTTCACCAAAGTTTTCATAGACTAATATAATCATACTATGACACCAAAATAATAATAAAAATAATTCTTCAACCTCGGATTGGTGGTCCCAAAACCACTGTTCCGACTAAGCCCAAAATCAGGCTGTTACACAAAAACTTATAGTTTTCTAGCCTCTTACGATGTCTTTAGACCCAAATTTTGAGTCCCTTAAATGACCCTAATCGAGGAAAAAATTGGCCAAAAGGGCCCACACGATCTACCCACACGGTCTTCAAAGTTTGACATGGTCAGGTGTTCCACTCGACCCAGCTACAAAGGCTGCAAGATTGGACACGACTTGGCACACGGCCTACCACATGACCGTGTAGCACACACGGTCTACCACACGGCCTAACACATGGCCGTGTGGCACTGAATAGTTTCAAAAACAGCCCTTGTTTTGCATTTTTCTTGAGTTTCAGATGATAAATCGGGTTAGTTTCACACACCTGATTGATGATTTGATCGACTACACAACAGGAACTCTTCGAAACTTACAATTGTTCAACACTTGCACTAATTAAACGAAAGAAAATCATCCAAAGTTCATGTCGATTAATCTAAAATTTTAAATCCCAAATAACAATTAGCTTGCCCACCTTTCCGAAATAACATCCAAAATCGAGCCTACTCCGCTGAGGGGTCTTTGTTCACTACCTTTTCGTCTATACAAACCACAAGAATACTTAACATATAAAATAACGTGAATAAAGGCTCCAAATTCAATCCTATAACAATGGTCAAGTCAAATACTAAAAAGAACAAAAGAAAACATTCAACGAAACTTACTCTACAAATTAACTATGATCCTCAAAAATTGGCAGCACTTCAAAAATTAGCAAGGGAATAGGAAAGGATTTTCAAGAAAGTGGAATAAAGGAAAGAAAGAACAGAGAAGAAAGACGCAAAGATAAAAGAATAAGAGAACGTCTAGAGATTTGAGATTTTCAAGAAAGTGGAATAAATGAAAGAAAGAACAGAGAGCAAAGATGGAAAGAAAAAAAACAAGAAAAAAAATTCAAATATGCGCTACATAGGTTTCAAACCTAAGACTTGGGAGTAACTAAATACTTAACCATTGAACCACTAGACTCATCATTGTCACAACCCATCAAAGAATTTGATTTAATTCACAATACTCAAGCTTAACATAAAGCCAAAATTAATGAGGAAAAATCCAAAACAAGGGAATCAAACTCAAGACTTAAAGCAAACTTTCAAGGAACTTAACCAACAATCCAAATCGAATTATTTACCAAACATACACATTTAGAAATCCAAAAATTTGGGGCGTTACATTGTGCCTGATGCTCACCAATGTGTTTAGCACCTAATGCCTCATCAATATAACCAAAATAATTTGGAATCTAGTGCATCATCGACACGTAGTTGAAGTAACCTTGAACTCTTCCTATCCTATGGCATGTCAACTATATCCGACTCTTCCCAAACAAATAATAGGGTAGCAGTTTACTCCATTTCATTTATAAGCCAATTTCTAATTTCAATATTATTCGTTCAATAGAAAATTATCAATACATATCTGTATGCCAACATAATTCGTCTCAATACAAAATCAATTTTGCATTTACAACAATATACAATATTGTCAAATCAATTCAATTTAGTCCTTACTGTAGACAATCGATCAATTTCCTTCAATGACGATTCTATCAATTTCAACCAACTATCAATTCATTTTACCTCAGATTCCAATTCATCATATTAAATTTTATCCAACATTTTATCATTTCTCTACATTTTAATCCATTACTCACCAATTGTACTAAATTATGAACAATTCACACTACTATTGAATAAATACAAATTCACACATCAAATGTAAAACAATTTAATTATAATTATATTGTGTGAACTTATCTGGAAAAACAACAAACTGTTAATTCTATAAGGACTAATTAACATTTTTTTTTCCTCAATTAATTCCAATTTGGCCCAATTCTCGATCTATACAATTATTCAATCCAATTTATCAATTTCAGCCCTCTTATTTCATCAAATTATAAATATGTATCAGCTCAATTTCATTATTCGGATGCCCCTAAAGTTTTACATATTATTTATTTTAGTCTTGAAAGCCGAAACTATTATATCTTTCAAATTCAGGCTTTATTTTACAATCCAATTTCAGTTACATTCCTATATAGCCCTCTAAATACATAAATTTTAGAAATTTCATATCAAACTTTACATGTTTATATTTTAATCCCTAAACTCAAAAATAACAAAATTTACTTTACAAATTAGTCTTGTTTCATTTCTAAGCTTCAAAATCTATCATTAACATTCAAAAACTTCAAGTAATATTAATTAAAACTTTTTTAATCATTGGCAATTTTACAATTTAATATCTAGGCTAACTAGATTAAGTTACAACGATCTCAAAAACATAAAATTTACAAAAAACAAGCTTAAAAAATGCTTACATGCAAGGACACACACTCGGCTAAACATTGAAGCTTCTTCCATGTTGTTTTCTGGAGGAAAAGAAGAAAAATGAAAGAAGAAAATGATATTTTTGTTTTTATTTTACTTTAACATTTTATTATTTTAACTTAATTCATGAAATTTAATATATAATTTATTAAAAACCATGCACCAACCATCCAACTAAGGTTCATAGGGCCTAATTATAACATAAGTCCTTAAACATTTAATGATTAAGTCTTTTAACTACTAAAATTCAATAACGATTAACTTCTATGATTTTTACAATTTAGTTCTTATACCTTAATTAGCTATCTAATCACCAAAATTTTCGGCCCAAAATTCAATTCACCTATATGGTTACTCAGTAAATATTTAATAAAAATATTTGCAAGTTTTGTAACTATTCAATTAAAAAAATTTATCATATCAAAATTCATATAACACGATAATAAATTCATAAATATTATTAAATAATATTTATTGACTCGATCATCGGAATACGAAATTCTGAAACCGTCATTTTCGATACCACTGAAAAATAGGCTTTACATTAATATTTTTAAACTTTTTATAATTTTGAAAAATCATCTTGAATGAACCTAGACAACTATTTGTCCAGATTCATTCCAAACATAATTTTTAATTGGCTTTTATTAGTTTTAATTTTTTGAACTTTTTGAAATTTGTTTAATATATTTATACATTTTAATAATGATTTACAAATTAAAAACATTTTTTAAAATTTTAAAATAAGCTTTGAAATGAATGAACCTAGACAATAATATGTCCAAGTTCATTTCAACAAAAAATAAAAATATTCCTTTTATTTTTTAATAATTAAAAAATTAATTTATTTTACTAGTTGGGACTATCACATCAGGAACTACCATTGACATGAGTGCCATGTCAACGTTGTTAATGGGCATGTTAGCATTGTAACAGTCAATATTGATCAAATGACCTATTTAGTTATTTTTCCTAGTTCAAGGGCTCAAAGGGGCCTAATTGACTTTTCTCCGAAAAAGTTTGAGGGTTTATTTTATCAATACGTCAAATTTAAATGATGCTTTAGATGCAATGGTAAAATTAAAACTTTATTATATATGATTTTGTTTCGCTCAAATCTGAGGTAAATTTTATTGATTTACAAAATATAAAAGGAAAAAAACTCTCATAATAATATAAATTTATAAAAAAATGATTTTTTCACACTTTCTCAATTGAGTTGAGACCCGGTTGATGGATAACACCAATTTAACTAGAGATTTAATTATAGTAAATATATCTATATATTATATTTACATCATATAATCATGTTGATTGAAAACTGCCAATCTAATTAACATTAATAAAATATTTTTAATTTTATGTCATGTATCATCATTTCTTTTTTGGTCATAAATGTACTCATGGTGTAATATACTTATATAAAATTTGACACATTAATGATAAATTTATGTGATTTTAACACGTTCTTGTTGATGTATTATGTTTATGTTATTTTTCTATCATGTTATGTTTTAATTATTTTTTTGATGTTATATTCATACCATATAATCATATTATATCTTGAAATTTTTGACCATATTCAAATAGTTCATAATTTGAAATTAACCTGTAATGATTATACGGGTGATATCAATTCAACCTATTAAAAAATATGAAACTGGCGATTTGGTGTCAAAAGGAGTGCCCACTCCCCTAACCTCCAAATCTAAGTGGAGATAGTTTCCATATTTAAGGAGTTGGAAATTTATTGAACGGTTCATATGGGCTATTGTGATTATATGGACGGTATTTAGTCCATCAATAAAGATCATATCACTTGGGGAAACATATCTTGGAGATTGGATCAAATTGGATCATCCTTATCTAATCCTCGAAATCAAGGAAGTTGGATTTAATTGAATCATCAAAGGCTTAGCTACTAAGAATCCTTGGTTACTTTGTCTATTATTATATTTTATTCAACTTATATAGTGGCTATTTTATATAGATTGTGATAGAATGTTAGAAAGTCTCGAAATATTCTTTATAAATTGAGAGAATTGAGAGACTTATATAGGTTTATGGACTTAGAATTGAGAGCACTAAGTCTTTTCAAGTGAGGGACTACATTTGTGAGTGCATATTGATAGTGAAACATTTGGCATTGTGGTTTTACTTGCTAAATTCGTAAGAGGTGAATTTAGTGGTAAGAGTATCGAGTCTTCAAAGTACAAGGATAAGGGAAATCATTATGAGGTGTGATTGAGTAGGATCACTTGCAGTAATTTTTGAAGAGAGTGGATATTTCTAACTAAGCTAGGCTCCTGAGACGTAGTGAAACCAAATTGTGTAAACAACCATCTTATGTTATGTGTTTTTACTGTTTTCGTTTAGTGGTTGAAGGAATTGTTGGATTTGGTGCCTTAAGTGTAGTATATTCATTTGTATCTTGTATTTTTTTTCAAACAAATTGGTTAATAAAATTATCCATGAATTACATTAACACTCTTTGTATATTGTCCTAACTGGTTTTTGCATGCAAAGAAAAATAAAAGAAAATATTGACTAATTATTAACATAATGTTTAATTAATACTAAGCGATATTAAGTGGTTGGATTGTAATACGAAACACGACCAGTATTAGTAGATGAACCTAAACATGTCCTTAGTCTTGTAAAACCCCTTACCGTATCCAATGTCGGGACAGGGTTCGAGGCGTTACTGGACTTGAAAGTAAACAAACATACAAAACCAAGCCATAAAAATTCATTCAATTCAAAATCATCAACATTCAATTACAGTGTCCCTATTATGGGTCTACGAGACCCAAAACATTCATTGAAAGCGGTTTGGGACTAAATCGAGGACTTTAAGAAATTTTGGGAAAACTTAGAAAATTTTTCATGGAATAGGGTCACACGCCTGTGTGCCCTCGACACGCCTATGTCCTCAGGCCGTGTAACTATCTGTTTATGACATCAGCAAAACTAATTGAACCACACGGCCAAGCCACACGCCCATGTACCAGGCTGTGTGATGAATCAAATTCTCGAAAAAATGCAATAGACTTCACACGCCCTGGACACATACCCATGTCTCCAGGTCGTGTCCTCCACACGACTGAGACACACGGCCGTATCTCTGCCCATGTGACCAATACTTAGGCTATTTTCCAAACCTTTTGTTACCCTTAATCCCAACCTTACTTATACACACCAAAGGCACACAACATAGCATTAATTTAAGGATTAAACATCCTCATTTAAGGCACAATTATAGCATTTACATGTCATCATCCATGTCCACCACATACTCATATTATACCGCATAAAAACACACCAATTCACATTCATTTAGCCTTGTCATTCTGTTGACTACTTTTACCTTTATACTATGATTATCAACTTACCAAATAATCTTAACTTAATCATCAAGCATTCTTATTCAAGGCATTATTATCTTATTACCATATCACAGATTAATTCCATGGCTATGACCACTTCGATTGGTCATAATGCATTAATCAAGCACATATGTATATATGCCATGACACTATCCATTCATAGCAAGCAAACGTGACCACATCACATGAAATCTTAGCACAAGCATACACATAACCATATCTCAAGACGTTAATATAGGTAAATAGGCTTACAAACCTAAAACTAATATAAGCCACATCTCATGGCTATATACAATGAATCAATATAAGTCGACATCTTTGGCCAAATCATAAGAACACATATCATAATAACTAAGCCTCTATACATGCCACTCACTAGAAAACATTTAATACTTTCAATACCCCAAATTTATAATTTGATAGTGTGATGTTGGCTCCGACGAACTCCAACCCCTAGCCAAACTGACAACACTAAAAGAAATGAAAATGAAGGAGTAAGCTTTGAAGCTTAGTAAGCCCGTATTAAAATAATAAGCATTCCATGTCATTTCTTTACTTCAATCAATATAGTAGTCACAACATAGCATATATCGTAAGCATCTTATGGGTATATCTACATACTTTCCATTTCAAAACTCTTATCACACATTTACCTTTCCATGCCGTACCTTAAGAACACATAATTTGCATCATACCTCATGTTCATCATTCATTCAAACATAATTCACCACAAGGTCATCATGTATCTTAAATATAATGCAATCACATCATTAGCATAGTGTACAATAAAGTCCTATAATCATAATTCATTCATTCATATCTCATCAAGGTCTCATAACCATAACCTTCTCATGTGCAACATTACCACATGTTCGTCACATATTAAGCTTATTACTCAGGAGTTTCGAGTACGTACCTATACCCTTTCAACATGATCATACCTTGTCATTACTTTGACATAATCTTTGGATTACTCGTTGAACTTCTCTTTAGACTACCTGTTGAACACTCGGAATACTATCGAATACATCGGAAGTTTGCACCTAAGTGCCTTATTTGTAGCCAATGCTACTTAATATCTCAGATCACATGTTGCTCGTTTACGAGCTACTCACGAGTCTGCTCATACAGGCTATCAGGTATCTGTAACACATGCCTGACTACCTCACCACCAATAAAATATACGAGACCAGTACCCGGATGACAAAACATGTGTCACATATATCACGAACTCAGACCACAACTCAATGAGTCTGGATGTCACATATATCATGAACTAAAACCACAACTCATGAGTTCATATCACATAGTTCCTAGTGACATGTCACTTGTATCCTAACAATTCCTAAGGTTCAAATGGGATTCTTCGATACCACATTCTTGTTGAGCTTGCTCTTAATTTTGATTTCAATACTCATAGCACCAATCACGTATTCATGAAGAATCAAAGCCTATTTCATGGTACAATTTAGGCAATAAACACATGATACAACATCACATTAAACTTCCATTTCATTTCCAATATATTCAATCATCCCATAACACGTTATCGATATTTGAACTATCGAATATTTCATGGAGTACATCACCATTACATACATATCATCATAAACATTGAATTTAACATAATTGAATTAACATAACAATTTAGGTCTCAAGCATAAACAACAATAACATTGCATTATCATTATCATTATCACACGAACTTACCTCGAATGCGAGAGCGGCTATTTATTCCAATTTAGTCCATAACCTTGTTCTTTCTTGATCTAAGCCTGAATTTCATTTTTCATGATCTATCAAATCAAATATAACTTATTTAACACTCACATTATTCTAATCGGTCAAACAATTTTACCCCTAAACTTTTTCATAATTACACTTTAACCCCTACGCTCGAAAAATGAAATGTGTACATTTTCTTTGTTACCCAAGTCTAACTGATAAACCGTAATTTATACATATTTTTATCCCATGCTTAGCACATTTATAGATGATTTCTCCTTAGATATGGTGAATTCGATGCTCTTAATTCTTTAATTTCATGTTTTATACTAAGGTGAGCATAGGAGGGCAAAAAGAGTGAGGAATGGACCAAAAACGAAGTAAACAAGCCAACGTGGGAAATCAGCACAGCCTGGAGTTCCTTACACGGGTAGATCACACACCCATGTAGGTTTAACAAGCTCTAACATGGCTTGGACCTCCTCACACGGGTAGACCACACGTCCATTCCTATTTAACAGCCTTGAGCACGGTCTTGAAGAAATTGCACATGGGCGTGTCCCTGTTGAGCCCAAGTTTAGTCCTATTTGGAAGAGGCTACTTTTGAGGGCTTTTAGGCATTCTAAAGCCTATTTAAACACCTGAGGAGGCAAGTAGATCAGACACACAGAGTAGGAGGCAAGGAATTACTCAAGGAAAGCCGACTGGTCCATCTCAGAAGTTGGATTCATCGTCAAGACTGAAGATCTCCCTTCAATTTCCTTCAGGAATTTTGGGTTTTCTTTATGTTTTGTTATCTTTATTATTTTGAGATATTTTCTTCCATAATTATGAAATAAACCCCCTAAATACCTTAGAGGAATGAAACCTAAGATGGATCTTATTATTATCTGAATTGTATGATAAATATTTGACTTGTTCTTAATTATATGTTCTTAATTATTGTTTTAATATTCCAGGATATTGATTCAAGTTAATGCGCTTATTCAAAGGAGCAAAAGTCCCTATCTAAGAGTAAATTTGTCGTAATTAAGTGGAGTTGATTGCACGCCTAGAGATAGGGTGACAAGATTTTGCCAGATTAGGGTGAAACCTAATAAGGGAGTCCATAGATCGAGTTAATGCAACACTAGGGTGTTAATTAGAAAGAGATTTCAATTAATCAACCTAGGGTTAGACGTTATATTAGTCTCGAAAGAGATAATAATATAACTTAGGGATTTCTACAGATCAAGTCAAATGAATAAATCGTCTGATTCAGAGTTAAATAACAAGTGAAGTCTAGATGGATTTTTCCTTGGGTATTGTCTTAATCAATCGAGCTTTCCCAAAAGCTTTTCCCCAATTTTCTCTCTGTGCACCCTTAGTTTAGTTAATTAGTTTAGATAAACAAATCCCTTAATTTTTAGGCTAGATAATAAAAAGAAAGTAATTACTAGTACTCTTGGTTCCTTTGGGTTCGATAATCCGGTCTTGCTAAAGCTATACTACTTTCCTTCGTCGTGATAATAGTTAGTTTGAAGAATGATTAATTATAAATTTTTAAAACCTGTCGCGAATATCACGTATCATGTTATTGGGCCGTTGCTGGGGAACTAAGATATTAGGAACACTCGATTTTTATTACTTTAGCCATTTTACTTTATTTGCAATTTAAATTTTTATTTTCTTTTCTGATTTTCTCTTTTATTCGCTTCTGGCAGGTTTTTTATAGTGTATGACTAGAAGAAACTCGTTGGGACCATTACTTTTTGATAGTGAGATCGATCGTACAGCTCACAGAAATCAAAGACAAATAAGGCGAAGCTTAAGATACATAGAGGAAGAGCAAGAGGACGATATTCAAATGACAACCGAAGAGATGGCTGAAAATTAGGAAAATCCGCTACCTCCTGCGATTGTCGCTGATCCAGTAAATCAGAATCATGCTCCACGCACTATGTATGATTATACTAAACCGAATTTAACAGGAGCTGAGTCAAGTATAGTTAGGCCTGCTATTGCTGCAAATAATTTTTAACTGAAACCTAACATGATTCAAATGATATAGCAATTTGTTCAGTTTGATGATTTGCAGGATGAAGATCCAAACAATCACTTGGAAAATTTTCTGGAGTTTTGCGACACATTTAAAATCAATGGCATTTCTGACGATGCCATACGCCTTCAGTTATTTCCCTTTTCATTAAGAAATAAGGCTAAACAGTGGTTGAACTCGTTACCACAGGGTCAATCACTACTTGGGAACAAATGACCGAAAAGTTTTTACTAAAATATTTTTCGCCGGCTAAAACTGCTAAATTAAGGAATGATATATCTTCTTTTGTGCAGATGGATCTAGAAACACTCTGATAAACCGTAAATTATACATATTTTTACCCCATGTTTAATGCATTTTATGGATGATTTCCCATTAGAATTGCTGAATTTGATGCTCCTAATGCTTTAATTTCATGTTTTATACTTAGGAGAGAATAGGAGAGTGAAAGGAATGAGAAACAGGCCAAAGATGGAGAAAATGAGCCAAAGTACTAAATCAACACAGCCTGGACCTCCTCACATGGGCAGACCACATGACCGTGTTAATTTGGCAGGCTCAAACACGGCCTGAAGTAATCGAACACGGGCGTGTGCCACAGGCGTGTCCCTGCTGAGCCCAACTTGAGTCCAATTCAGAAAAGGCTAATTTTGAGGGCTCATAGGCATTCCAAAGCCTATAAATACACCCTAGAAGAGGAGAAAAGGGGGACACAGAGAATAGGGGGTAAGGAATTACTCCAAGGAAGTCGATTGATTCATCTCAGAAGCCGAATTCATCATCAAAATTGAAGATCTCTCCTCAATTCCCCTTCAGGAGTTTTGGGTTTTCTTTATGTTTTGTATTCTTTATTATTCTGAGATGTTTTCTTATTTAGTTATGAACTAAATCCCCTAAATACCTAAGGGGAATGAAACCTAAGATGAATCTAGTTATTATTTTTTGAATTATATGATAAATATTTAACTTGTTCTTAATTATGTGTTCTTAATTCTTGTTTTGATATCCCAGGATACTGATTCAACATAAGCTCTTATTCAAAGGAGGAATAGACCTTGTCTAAGAGTACATTTATCATAATTAAGCGAAGTTGATTGCGCGCCTAGACATAGGGTGACAAGATTTTGCCAGATTAGGGTGAAACCTAATAAGGGGATCCATAGATCGAGTTAATGCAACCCTATAGTGTTAATTAGAGAAAAGTCTCGGTTATTCAATCTAGGGATTAGACGTTATTAGTCTTGAATAGGGATAATAACATAACTTAAGGATCTCTATAGAACAAGTTAAATGAATAAATCGTCCGATTTGGAGCCAGAATAACAAGTACAGTCTAGGTGGATTTTTCTTAGGTATTGTCTTCATTCAATCGATTTTTCCAAAAGCAATTCTCCAATTCCATTCTCTGTGCGTTATTAGTTTTGATAATTAGTTATTAAAACAAAAACCTCTTTATTCTTCGGCTAGATAATAAAAAGACAATAATTACTAGTACTTTTAATTCCTTTGGGTTCGACAATCCAGTCTTGCTAAAACTATACTACTGTTCGATAGGTACACTTGCCTACATCGCGATAATAGTTAGTTTCAAGAATGATTAATTATAAATATTTAAAACCTATCACGACATAATGCGATCACACTCTACGATGCATGGGAGAGATACAAGGATCTGTTGAGAAGGTGCCCTCACCATGGGTTACCACTCTGGCTACAGGTTCAAACTTTTCACAATGGCCTGAATCCTTCAACTAGACATATGGTTGATGCAGCCGCTGGTGGGACTATCAATAATAAGACACCTGAGGATGCTTATGAATTTATAGAAGAGATGTCACTGAATAATTATTAGTGGCAAGTCATGAGGACAAAGCCAACGAAAGCAGCCGATGTTTTTAACGTCGATTCGGTCACCGTGCTGTCTAATCAGGTAGAACTTTTGAATAGAAAATTTGACGGTTTTCTTGGTTCTTCACAGGTTCACCCAGTAATGCAATGCAATGCAAGTGGAGGAGGGACAAGCAATTCAAACTACCCACCTTATGGCCACTTCATGGAAAACGAGCAATTAAATTATATGGGTAATAATCCTCGACCTCAATATAATCCTTATAGTAACACTTACAATGCAAGATGGAGGAACCACCCAAATTTCTCATGGGGAGGCCAAGAGAATCAGAGACCACCACCACCTCTAGGCTTCCAACAACCACCTTACCAACAAGAGAAAAAGTCGAACCTTGAGGAGATACTAACGAAGTTTATCACAGTGTCAGAAACTCCTTTCAGAATACCGAAATAGCATTAAGAATCAACAAGCGTCGATCCAAGGGCTCGAAACTCAGATAGGCCAACTCGCCAAATTGATTTTTGAACGACCACAAGGTAGCCTGCCGAGTAACACTGAATCTAACCCAAGGGAACAACTCAACACAACTACCATCCAAGACGAGGAAGGTTTAGTTGAACCTGAACTAGAATTGAGGCAAGGAATTGTGGTAAGTAAAAGTATAGGCGAGATAGACCATAGTGAGCAGAAACCGGTAAGTAAAGAGTACAAACCACGAGTGCCATACCCCAATGTGACAAGGGAAGACCGCATAGATGAATAATTTGGTAAATTCCTTAAAATATTAAAGAAATTACACATTAACTTACCATTTACTGAAGCTCTTTCACAGATGCCAAGCGCAATCAAATTCTTAAAGGAGCTTTTAGTAAATAAACGAAATTTGGATGAAGCGTCACATGTGGAGTTAAATGCAGTTTGCTCAGCCATTCTACAGAACAAGCTAGCGAACAAATTGAAAGATCCAAGGAGTTTTACAATTCCTTGTTTAATTGGTAGCTTAAATGTTAAAAATGGTTTGGCTAATTTGGGGGCTAGTATTAATGTCATGCCCTACAAAATGTTTAAACAATTAGGTCTTGGGAAACCCAAACAAACTAGGATGACTATTCAGTTAGCCGATAAAACTATCAAATTTCCTAGAGGTATCATTGAAGATGTACTTGTAAAAATTGATGAATTTATATTCCCAATCAATTTTGTTGTTCTAGACATAGAAGAGGGTAGTGACGCACCACTAATTCTAGGAAGGCCCTTTTTAGCAACTGTTAGAACCGTTATTGATGTTGGTACAGGTGAACTCACACTTCGTGTGGGTGATGACTCAGTTACTCTTCAAGCTCATAATCCTATTAATACTGGCCATGTGGTGCAACCTTCTTTACAGGAAACACGTTCGAAGAGCACACATGAGCCTTGTTCAAGTAACAACAAAGTACCCATCTATGAAGAACGAAGGCTACAAATCGAGGAACTAGATGAATGGTGAACACATAAACCAAGGACACACGATAAACCAAAACTACGCCATGACAAGCTCAATATTTCACCAAATCAACCTAAGGTTGGAGACAAAGTACTACTAGATGCAATAGACCCTCGTATTGCCACTTCTGAACCTAATGGAGCAATCCCGCTTAGGGTACTCAACATTTTTCCGTACAGTACAGTCGAGGTAATTCATCCCAAATTCGGCACTTTTAAGGTAAATAGTACTTGTTTAAAACCTTATTTTGATGAAATTGATAGCAGGGATGTGAAGTGTAAACTCCTCGTACCACCATGATCACGCAAAAGAGAGGTAAGTCGAGCTTAGACTCTAAATATGCGCTTCTCGGGAGGCAACTCGAGCACTAACAATATTGATTTCTTTAAAATTTTAGTCTTTAACATCTAATCACTATCTGAGTCCTTGAAACACAGGTTTTCTAATCCACACGGCCAGGCACACGGGCGTGCCTTAGGCCGTGCTCACACCACGGGTGGAGACACAGCTGTGCAATACCAACTTAACCCATACAGCTGCTAGTATATTAGGCTTAAGAGTCATTCAGCACAGTTCCTCCAAATAATATTAACCCACCCCACGCTACATATAATACATGACAAGCTATCTCATGATATTGGTACATACAATTGATAAATGTATACATGCATAACATCATCATGCTCAATATATGTCTATCAATCAGTCAGTTCACACAATAAGGGGTCTAAGTAATGTTAACCGATCCTACAGTAGGTTCACAATTGACTTGGGCGACTCGTGCAACCTTAGCAATCAATTCATTGAACTGGGCTCACACGTCAGAGAAGCGAAAGTGAATCAAGGGAAAAAATAGCAGAGAAGAAAAGGGAATTTTGCTTAACATCAGAATTTTTGAGGAAAAGGGCTGAAATTTTGTGAAAAGAAATTAATCATGATAATTCCCAACTCCCTATATCCCTCAAGTCTCTCCACTCAACCCACTACCCAGAATTTCTGTTTGACCAAAATTTTCTCGGTCAAACGAGCAAAAATAACATCTTTACTCATGCAAGGATTCGAACACAAGACCTCCAACACACCAACACACATCTTAGCCACCAAACTGGTGCGCCCATTCTATTGTGAAATTACAAAGAATTAATATAAGCCCATTGAACATAGTTAGGGCTTAATTCCAAAAATAACCAAAATTTGCATAATGCAAGGCCTGAACTTGGGACCTCTCACACACACCCAGAACACTTAACCACTGAAGCAGATACACATTTATGTCAAAAATTTACAGAAGCCAAAAAAAATTTTGAGGCGTTACAACTCTACCCTCCTAAGAAAATTTTGTCGTCGAAATTTACCTGATCAGAATAGGTGAGGATACTGGTGATGCATCAAATTCTCAGGTTCCCACGTGGCCTCCTCAGTGCTACAATTTTACCACAGAACCTTTACTAGTGGAATGGATTTCTTTCGCAGAACCTTAACGTCGCAGTCTAAAATTTGAACCCGCTCCTCCTCAAAGGTCAAGTTTGGCCTAACCTCAATCTCCTCCACAGGGACAACATGCGTAGAATTAGAGCGATAGTGCCTCAGCATAGAGATGTGGAACACATCATGGATATGATCCAACTCTGGAGGTAACTCCAACTCATAAGCAACCGATCTCACCCGCTTCAGAATAGGGTAAGGTCCAATAAACATAGGGCTCAACTTGCCCTTATGACCAAACTTGAGAATCTCCTTCCATGGCGAGACCTTGAGAAACACGAAGTCCCCCACAGAATACTCAATCTCGCGTCTCTTCAGGTCCGTATAGGATTTTTCTCTATCAGATGCCGTTTTTAGACGATCCTGAATCAGTCTAACCTTATCATCTGTCTTGGAAACCAATTTTGAACCTAGAACACATCGCTTGCCCAACTCAATCCAACATAAGGGAGTGCGACACTTATAACCATATAGGGCCTTGTAAGGTGCCATCTAGATACTAGACTGGTAACTATTATTATAGGAAAACTCTGCTAATGGTAGATAATCCTTCTAACTGCCTCTGAAATTAATAGCACAACTCCTCAACATGTCCTCCAATATCTGAATCACCCTCTCTAACTGACCATCAGTCTGAGGATGGAACGCAGTACTAAAGTCCAACCTTGAACCCAAAGTCTTATACAACTTCCCCTAAAATCGAGACATGAAGCGAGGATCTTTATTAGAGGCGATCGAAATCGGTACCCTATGAGTCTCACTATCTCAGAAACATAAAGCTTCGCCAGCTTCTACAGAGAATAATCAGTACGAACCAGTATGAAGTGTGTTGACTTGGTCAACTGATTCACGATGACCCAAATAGAATCCTTCTTAGTGGGTGTCAAGGGTAACCCACTAACGAAGTCCATCATCACACATTCCCATTTTCAAAGGGGAATCTTAATCGACTGTAGCAAACCTAAAGGAAAATGGTGCTCACCCTTAACCTGGTTGCATGTCAAACATCTAGCCACAAAATCAGTAACCTCTCGTTTCAATCCTGGCTACCAATACAACTTTCAAGGATCTCAGTACATCTTATTCCCACCAGGATGTATAGTGTAAGGGCTACTATGTGCCTCTCGCAGTATAGACTACCTCGGATCAAAATCATTTGGCACACATATTTGGCCTTGGAAACACAATACCCCTTCAGTATTCAACCCAAAGTCCGTAGTGCTACCACTCTCAATCTATCGGAACTGAAGACCCAAAGACTCATCCTCCAACTGTTTACCCTTAATCTGATCGATCCAAGTTGGTTTGACTTGTAGCTCGGCTAATAAACTCCCATTGTCGAACGGGCTAAGTCGAGCGAACATCGCTCTCAGATCAGTCATAGCCCTATGGCTCAATGCATCAGCCACTACATTGGCCTTGCCGTGATGGTAATTAATTATGCAGTCGTAATCCTTAAGTAGCTCAACTCATCTACACTACCTAAGATTCAGCTCCTTCTAAGTAAAGAGGTACTTGAGGCTCTTGTGATTAGTATAGATGATACAATTCTCACCGTACATATAATGCCTCCAGATTTTCAATGCAAATACTACGGCGGCCAACTCCAAATCATTCATCAGGTAGTTCGTGTAACACCCCGTATTCATCGCCAGAATAGGGTTACAAGGCATTACTGGAAAAAATCATTTATCAACATTCAATATCACAATTTACTTATTCACATTCACAAAGTCCCTTATATAGGTCTACGAGACCTTAGAACATGCCAAATAGTGGTTCAGGACTAAACTGGTCATATATAAAAATTTCTAAACACATAGAAAAATTTCATGATATCATAGGTCATACGGCCGTGTGAACAGGCCGTGTGCCTCAAATGACCATCAGACACGCCCGTAATGCAGGTCACGTGAAAACAGGACATACATACTAACTTGCACCACACGGCTGAAGACACACCCGTGTGCCATGGCCGTGGGAAAATTAAGAAGGTTACTAACTTGATCACATGGCCGACCATACGCCTGTGTGTCTAGCCCGTGTACCCTTCGAAATGGCCACACACGCCCGTGTGCTAGACTGTGTACCATTTAAGGGGGTATACTGACTTATATCACAATCAGTCACACACCCGTGTGTAAGCCCTTGTAATACACACGGCCAGTAGACACATCCATGTGTCTAGGCTGTGTCAAGCCTGTAGGGTATACTGACTTAATTCGTAGGCCTACCCCAGGGGACACACGGTCGTGTAACATGATCGTATGTCGCACACGGATGAGACACACGCCCGTGTCTCTACCAGTTTGGACAAAAAATAGGCCATTTGTAAAGCCAATTTGCCACCTTTTCCACAAGCACTCATAGCTACCAAAATACACCATTTCAATACATCTCTACGCAAACAAAAACATACCAAATCAATCACATATCAAGCTATCTATTATCAACCAATTCAACTACTAAATTCCATATACAAATATACCAACTTTCATATACCAAAACCATCAAAATTTACCATTCCTTAAACATTGATGACAACCAAGTCCACATCCATTTAACTATATCCATAATTAAGGCAAACATACCAAAACATGCCAATATATATATAAGGCATTATAAACATCACATATATCACTTATCAAGCATATAACTTAAGCCAACTTAAATGGCTAAAAACATACTAACATTTACATCATTAACAAGCCAAATCACATGGCTAACATCATAGCTAAAAATATATCAAAATGACACTAGCTTATACATGCCATATACCATATATACAAGCTTCAAAAATACCAGCAAATGATTGATAGTGTTACGATGCTCCTGACGATCCCCGAGTCTAAGCTAGCTTTGACTATCTATAAAACATAGAAAAATAACACACAGTAAGCTTCATAGCTTAGTAAGTTCATAGTTAAGCAATTCAATTCATCAAATTAATACAATTCTATAATATACACATTACCAAAACAACATCTCATTAACACAAACCTTCCTATCATGTCTCAAACATGATTCATTAACATCTCATTGAACTTACTCATTGTAATGCTCAAATAGGTTCCGTACATACCTGTACCATCTCGTACTAACCTCTTTCTCAAACAAGTCGTTCTTTTACCTATTTGATCATTTGGAATAAAAATTGGATACTCAAGGATCACAATCGATAAGTACCTATACTATGGCCCGTAGCCAAATCAAGGTAACTCCTCACAAAATACCTATACCATGGCCCGTAGCCAAATCAAGGTATTTACTCGCACCCAAAGTGCCAATATCATGGCCCGAAGCTAGTGCATTAACTTAATGACATTTCATTACCATCATATTTGTACTTAAGGTTTAACTGGGAAGTTTCGCTTGTAGATTTCATCGTCGAACACTTCTATAAATTCGTATTGACAATTAAAATTTTATCTGAAATATCATAAATACATTTTATGCAATATCAAAGCATATAAAATTCATTTATAATAAAATTAACACCTACGAACTTACCTCGATCGTAGAAACAACGAAACTAGCCGACTAATCGGGTACTTTGTTCTTGCCTCGATCTAAGTCCGAGTTCTTCTTTTCTTGATCTATATGTATTCAAAATTAACTCATTTAATCATATATTCATTCAATTTATCCAAAAATATACATTTGGGCATTTTTACACTTTTCGCCTAAACTCTCACATCTATACAATTTAGGCCATATTTCACAAAAACACGAAATTTAAAAAATTCAATTTAACCCATGCTAGGCCGAATTACCATAGTGCCCCCAAGCACCCCATATTTCACATTTATTTCACATTTCAACCCCTCAATTCACACTTTTCACAATTTAATCCCTATTTGATATTTTTTCAAAAACCACTTAACAAAACTTTAATATCTCTCATCAATCTTTCAGAATTTATCAACAATCATTCAAAAGCTCAAAAATTCTTCAAGGGAAACTCACAAAATCACCAACAAACTCAAAAATTAAGGCATGGGCTAGCTAGTACTCAAAGCAACGATCACAAAAACGTAGAAATCATAAAAAACGAGCTAAAATGAACTTACAGTTAAGCTCCAAAGTGACCGAATGCTTCCAAGCCCTAAAATGGCTTTTCTCCAAGCTTCATTCAGCTATGGAAAAGATGATAGCCTTAATTTCTTTATTTTTTTTATTTATTATATGTTAGTTAAGCTAATTACTAATATAACCTTAATTAAAAGTCACCAAATTTCATGATATTAAGTCCATTATGTCCATTAACACTTCTAATGGTCTAATATCATTATAAGGACTTTTAATTTAATCAACCACAGCCATTAAATACTTTAAACAAGTAGAATACAACTTTTGCATTTTACGCGATTTAGTCCTTTAGTCAAATTAATCACTTAAACGAAAAAATTAGCTCACGAAATTTTCACACATATATATTCACATGCTATAAGCATAAAAAATAATATTAAGATAATTTTATGACCTTGGATTTATGGTTTCAAAACCACTATTCTGATTTAGCTAAAACCAGGCTATTACAGTTGGCTTCATGTGTCTTAAGCTGACGAGACATATATGCTGCCACCTTACCATCCTACATCAACACACATCCCAAACAGACATGTGATGCATCACTATAAACTGTGAAATCTTTTCCAGGTTCTAGCTGTATCAAAACAGGAGCCTCAATTAGTACATCCTTGAGCTTCTCAAAGCTCTCTTACTACGCATCAGACTAGACGAACGGTACACCCTTACATAGCAGCTTAGTCAAGGGTGCTGTAATCAGTGAGAAACCTTCTACAAACCGTCGGTAATAACCTGCCAACCCTAGAAATTTGCGGATCTCAAACACATTCTTAGGTTGTTTCCAATCCAATACAGCCTCAATCTTTCGAGGATCCACTCAAATCCCCTCAGCAGACACCACTTGACCCAGAAATGTTACTTTACCTAACCAGAACTCGCACTTGCTCAACTTAGCATAGAGCTATGTCTCCCTCAAAGTATGAAGAACCACTCTAAGGTGCTCATCATGCTCATCCTCAATCCTCAAGTAAACCAATATTTCATCAATGAACACCACTACAAACCGATCCAGATAGGGCTAGAACACTTGGCTCATCAAGTTCATGAAAGTTGCCGGTGTATTAGTCAGTCCAAATGGAATCACTAAGAATTTATAGTGACCATAACGAGTCATAAATTCTGTCTTATATACATCAGCTTCCTTAACCCTCAACTGATGATACCCAGATTGCAAATCAATCTTGGAGAATACAGAAGCCCCTTGAAACTAGTCGAACAGATCATCAATCCTCGGAAGTGGATACTTGTTCGTAATGGTCATCTTGTTCAGCGATGGTAGTCGATACACATCCGCATGGATCCATCCTTCTTCTTTACAAACAGTACTGGTGCTCCCCACGGAGACACATTAGGGCGAATGAATCCACTATCCAATAATTCCTGAATCTGAGCCTTAAGCTCCGTAAGCTCCTTCGGTGTCATTCGGTAGGGAGCGATAGACACTGAAACTGTGCCAGGAAAGAACTCTATCCTAAACTCCACTTCACAATTCAGAGGTAACCTCGGTAGCTCTTCAGGGAACATGTTCGAAAAATCCTTTACCGTTCTGATGTCCTTAATAGTAGAGTCCCCAGAATCAGAAACACTTACGTAAGCCAAAAATGCCTCAAATCCCTTATGAACCAACTTATCCGCCAGTAGGGCAGAGATCACATTAGATAAATAATTTTGGCGCTCCCCAACCATGACTACCTCATTATCCTCCTCAGTTCTCATGAAAGCCCTCCTCGTTGCACAGTCTAGGCTTACTTGATGCTTCACTAACTAATCCATTCCCAATATCATATCGAACTCCCCGAATGAGAGCTCCATCAAGTCAGCCAGAAATACCATCCCTTGGACCTCTAAAGGAACATCCCTATACAGTATGCTAACTCGAATATATTTCCCCAATAGACTTAATACCATGTAACACCCCTTACCTGAGACCATCGCCGGAGTTGAGCACGAGGCGTTACCTGACTTAGCTTTGTAACGCCCCGTACCTAAGACCATTTCCGGAGTCGAACACGAGGTGTTAACGGACTTAATTCATTACTTAAACAGCTCATACAATTCATTTTAAAATTTCCAGACAAGCTGGCTAACTGCATCACAGTCGCTTTAAAAATCATATATCGAGTTCCGCAACTCGAAATATAATTCCGTAAATTTTTCCTGAAACTAGACTCATATATCTATCTACTAATAGTTTTCTAGAATTTTTGGTCAGGCCAATTAGTACAGTTTATTAGTTAAAATCTCCCCTATTTCAGGGTTCGACTACTCTGACCTCTGTGTATTACGAATCAGATATCTCCCTGTACAGAGCTTCAATGACTATGCCGTTTGTTTCTAATAAAACTAGACTCAATAAGGAATCTGTACATATAAATAATGACTTCTAATTACCTTTTTACAATTTATGGTGAATTTCCAAAATCAGAACAGGGGATCCAGAAATCGCTCTGGCCCTGTTTCACAAAAATTTAAACATCTCATAAAATATAACTCATATACTTGTTTTGTTCCATCCATATGAAAATAGACTCATAATTCTTCAATTCCATATATTATTCATCATCTAATTGTATCTCTAATATTTTTAGTGGTTTTTCAAACTCACGTCACTGCTGCTGACTGAATCTATTTTATGGTAAAATTTACCTATTTCATGGTTTCCATTGATTAGCTAGCAATTTAGCATACATAACACCAAATATGATCATGATTAGCCATTCCAATGGCTAATCATTACCAAGCATTTCCACACCACTCAACAACCATATCATAACACCATATATACAAAATGATTATAATGCTATACATGCGATACTCAAAATATACAAGCCATTATGCCAAGATGGTATACGGATAGTGTGAGCGAGCCTCCGACCGTTCCCGATTTCCGAGCTGGCTTGTCAAAACTACAAGGAATGAAAAGGAGGGAGTAAGCATAAATGCTTAATAAGTTCACATGCAAATAGCAAGTAACATAACCATATAAGCAAACATAAAACATCATTTGCATAATCATCACCAAGACATTCATATCACATTTTCATTTATCATCTTACCATATTGTTGTTATATCGATTTTTCAACCCGAGGGTTAAGTACATACCTGTTCAAAGTACCCATTTCACAAAACTTACCAATACATCCCTTTCATCTTGACTATTCCTCCATTTCATTAGAACTTTACCCGTTGAACACATCGGAATATAATTCGGATACATGGAAAGTTTGCACATAAGTGCCACATATGTAGCCAAGCTACCATGTAACCCGCCCATAAGTGAACTCGGACTCAACTCAACGAGCTCGGGCGTTCACATCCATAAGTGAACTCAGACTCAACTCAACGAGCTCGGATGCCTAGTTACATCTCACGAACTCGGACTCAACTCAACGAGTTCGGACGCTCGCATCCATAAGTGAACTCGGACTCAACTCAACGAGTTCGGATGCCCAAATATCCCAGTGACATGTCACTTGTATCCTAATCTATTCCTAAGGTTCAAACGGGCTTTTTTCCTCGATCTCACATCTTTGCCGTCTTCCACGGAATATCGAAATCGATACTTCGGTGATAGTTCATACTCATCAAGTAATTCACATAATTACATATTATTCAACAATAACCACAAAGCATAATATTTCATGATAATAATCGGCATCATATCATATAAACAACATTAAATTGCTTAAAATGACAATTATGTTACTACATTTACACATGAACTTACCTCGTATGCGAAAACGGCTACTTTTACCATTTCGTCCACAACTTGGTATTTTCCCCATTTTAGCCCGAATTTCAGTTTTCCTTGCTCTATCATTTAAAATATAGTCTAATTAGGACTCACATTATTCAAATTGACCCAAAATCATATTTTAGAAAAATTACAATTTTGCCCCTAAACTTTTGCATACTTACACTTTTGCCCCAAAGCTCGTGAAATTAAACTTCAGCCTATTTTATTATGTTGTATGACATGCTGATCATTTTTCCCTTCTATGGCAACATCAAATTCTCACTCTAACATGTACTTATGACTATAGGTATTTTTACCGATTAAGCCCTTTCGCTAGTTTTCGCTTAAAACCGAGTAGCACAAGTTGTCTAACATAATTTAAAACCTCATATTCTATCGTAAAACACCAAAATACACAAATTTCACCTATGGGAATTTTTCCAAATATGAACCTAGGTTGAATTATTGCTAGTATAAGCTTAATCGAGCTACGGGGACTCCAAAAACGTAAAAATCTTTAAAAACGAGGCTAGAACGGACTTACAATCGAGCTTGGAAGCTTGAAAAACCCTAGCCATGGTTTCTCCTTGCTATATTCGGCCATGGGGTTGAAGATGAGCAAAATTGGCTTTTAATTTTGTATTTTAATTCATTTTACCCCTAAATGACCAAAATGCCCTTACTACTAAACTTTCCAAAAATTCCATCCATGTCCAATTTTTGTCCAAGACTTAGAAATTGGTAATATTGCTATTTAAGACCTCCTAATTAATATTTCAAAACAATTTCATACTAGAAACTTCTAGAATGCAAGTTTTACAAATTATTCGATTTAGTCCCTAATTTCAATTTAAGCACTTTATGCATAAAATTTCTTCACGAAATTTTCACACAATCATGCAATCATATCATAGACCTTAAAATAATCATAAAATAATTATTTCTATCTCAGATTTTGTGGTCACGAAACCACTATTTCGACTAGGCCCAAAATCAGGATATTACAACTCTCCCCCCTTTAGGGATTTTCGTCCCCGAAAATCTTACCAGAAAAGTGGTCTTCACTTTTAATCTCATATTCGGTGCCGAAGAACTTGCACTTAGACTGTACCTCCAATACATCTCTTCAATTTCTCATATGATCTAAAAGCTTACAGTCTCAACTCTCAACTATTCTTAAATTTTCAACCCTTCTCAGTTTCCCATGATATCATGACATAAAACCCGGATCTTAACTTAATTAATGGAGACCGGAATTCCAAGAAATCCAACAATCAAAGAGACCTGAAATTCCATGAATCTGATGAGTAGGACTTCATTCAATACAGATATGATTTATAGATCTTGCCAAACATTTAACAATAGGATACATCACATTTTCCTCTTTCCGCCATGGAAATAATTCTGATATGGCCTCAAGAATAATCCTTCTCATTTCCATCCCAATATCAACACTGACAAGGATAATTTTGATAGATCCCAATGCTCGACTTTAACCCCTTTAACAACTCCGATTTTATGTAACATCGAATGCTCTAAACTATCACATTACCTCACTGTCTTGAAACACATCACAATTCATACAACAGTACATTACTGAAAATCAGGAAGTCTTTACTCAATGTAGACTAGTCTAGTTCAGACGCTTCGGTTACCAATATTCTCATCTATCCAAACTTTGTCAACATGTAATAAACTTTTCAGCTTTCACAAGACGAAAACCTTATCATTCGTAGTGATTTTAACTAATATCCAACTCTTTCTAATAAATATACACTTCTCGTTCAGACTATTTACTCTTTTATCCGTACAAAAATGAAATTATATTATCAGACTTGAAAAAAAATAATCCTAACATAATTGTCACATGAAATCTTTCAAATAAATAATTCACCATACTGACTGAAACTCGCGCTCTTATCACCTATGCCTTTACTGATGTCAAATCCTTACACAGAAATTAGAAAAATCCCGATACTAAAATCACCACATTACCAAGATCAAATTAGAAGTATAGTCATATTTGACATGATTATCACGAGCTGAAGAACGTACTTCGAACATGAGTCATAATTGACAAATTATAGAACAAAGATAACAAGAAAACCGAATAAAGAAATCCAAGATAGAGAAACCCGGAATAAAGAAATCCAAAATAAAGAGATCCAGGATAAAGAAACCCAAGATACGATACTATGCCGGAGAATCGAAAACCAAACTCATAGAGAAAATATGGAATACCCTGATAACTCTTCAAAGAAAGAAAGTCCAGAACAAAACATCATTTAATCCCACTGAAATAAAATATAACAAGATCAATATATCTTCCCAAACATATATATCAGATGAAGCATCAAGTAGAAGAAACAGAATCATAATACCATATGTATTCTCTCATCAATTCTTAGCAGACGAAATGAAATAGAATACCCGATGAAATAGAGCAATATAAATTATAAACCAGTCAGACTACCAATGCTTTCATCCAACACCAGAATTAGAAGACATTCCCATATAATAAGAATTTCTTCAGAAGATCAATAGCCATAGAAATATTTCTGAGAACGGGTAAACACATAGAACATCTCAAAAGAGACTGCTAAATCTGTCCAGTCATAACTGTCACACTCAGATAGTTCACATTTCAAATATCATTTCCCCAACTAGTTCTGTCGTCACAAATTTCATATTAAACCATTCACTAAAGAAGGCCAATTCTGAATAAATTTCGATTTACACTTGTCTCGACCTTGCACCTGAGTAATTCGATTTACCAAAGAGAATTCCTTCTCTAACTGGGACAATGCATAATTCCAATAATCTTTATATCAATCCGATACTTTACTGGCTCTGACTTTACTTATCAGCTCATTTTCAATCTCTGATCATACTTATAATTATTCTATCACTGAACTCTTTGGGTTTTCAACTGGAAACTTATTCAATACAAATCTCATGAAATTCCATTATAAGTACCACTTCGGTAAGGGGGAGGGGTTGTAGGACCTCTGACTCGACTTTCTTATACATACACATATGATACAACTTCCATCATCATAGCAACATCATCAAAATCATGTCATTCATTCAGGCAATGCAACATTCATGTTGGCTTACACAAAATTTACTATTGTCCCATTTAGACAATATACTTATGCATACATTCTATGTTTTCTAGATAGCTTTACTTATCCATTCATTTAATTAAATTAATTCATGCTCATGACATCATATAAGGCCAAACAAACATAGATATTTGCATCACAATCACAACTTTCATTTCGTGCATCATCATGTACATATCATTACAATCATATAATTCAGTCCAACAATTTAACATAGATAAGTTCATTTCATTATAATCCTTTATCTCATAAAAATTATAAACCATTAACATTCATCAACATTCAACATCCAATCAAGACAAGGACATTTTCATTCGTATCACAATATTATGACCTTTATTCATACCTCTACTACTTTCTATTTATTCCGTTCATCTTATCAAGTAAGCCACATACACTACATCATATGAGCATGAAGCAAATATGGATATTTATCACATATGTATCATAAACTTTTATTCATACTTTTCTAAACCGAGCCTTATCATAATCACAATTTTACTCAAATACCTTCACATAACATTGAACATGTTTGGCACAGCTCGGTTGGAGAGTACCCTGTCTAAATAAGACGGTACTCATACGCGTCGGAAGACATCACACTATCACAGATCAGTGGCATGTATAGCTAAACTTTTACACATGCTAGGTTAGTCCGAGAATCGACTAAAACTGCTCTGATACCACTAAATGTAATGCCCCGTACCCAAGACCGTTGCCGGAGTCGAACACGAGGTGTTAACGGACTTAATTCATTACTTAAACAGCTTATACAATTCATTTTAAAATTTCCAGACAAGCTGGCTAACTGCATCACAGTCGCTTTAAAAATCATATATCGAGTTCCGAAACTCGAAATATAATTCCATAAATTTTTCCTGAAACTAGACTCATATATCTATCTACTAATTTTTTTATAGAATTTTTTGTTGGGCCAATTAGTACAGTTTATTAGTTAAAGTCTCCCCTATTTTAGGGTTTGACTACTCTGACCTCTGTGTATTACGAATCAGATATCTCCCTGTACAGGGCTTCAGTGACTATGCCGTTTGTTTCTAATAAAACTAGACTCAATAAGGAATCTGTAAATATAAAGAATGACTTCTAATTACCTTTTTACAATTTATGGTGAATTTCCAAAGTCAGAATAGGGTATCTAGAAATCGCTCTGGCCCTGTTTCACAAAAATTTAAACATCTCATAAAATATAACTCATATACCTGTTTTGTTCCATCCATATGAAAATAGACTCATAATTCTTCAATTCCATATATTATTCATCATCTAATTGTATCTATAATATTTTTAGTGGTTTTTCAAACTCACGTCACTGCTGCTGACTGAATCTATTTTATGGTAAATTTTACCTATTTCATGGTTTCCATGGATTAGCTAGCAATTTAGCATACATAACACCAAATATGATCATGATTAGCCATTCCAATGGCTAATCATTACCAAGCATTTCCACACCACTCAATAACCATATCATAAGACCATATATACAAAATGATTATAATGCTATACATGCCATACTCAAAATATACAAGCCATTATGCCAAGATGGTATACGGATAGTGTGAGCGAGCCTCTGACCGTTCCCGATTTCCGAGCTGGCTTGTCAAAACTACAAGGAATGAAAAGGAGGGAGTAAGCATAAATGCTTAATAAGTTCACATGCAAATAGCAAGTAACATAACCATATAAGCAAACATAAAACATCATTTGCATAATCATCACCGAGACATTCATATCACATTTTCATTTATCATCTTACCATATTGTTGTTATATCGATTTTTCAACCCGAGGGTTAAGTACATACCTGTTCAAAGTACCCATTTCACAACACTTACCAATACGTCCCTTTCATCTTGACTATTCCTCCATTTCATTAGAACTTTACCCGTTGAACACATCAGAATATAATTCGGATACATGGAAAGTTTGCACATAAGTGCCACATATGTAGCCAAGCTACCATGTAACCCGCCCATAACCGAACTCGGACTCAACTCAACGAGCTTGGGCGTTCGCATCCATAAGTGAACTTGGACTCAACTCAAAGAGCTCGGATGCCTAGTTACATCTCACGAACTCGGACTCAACTCAACGAGTTCGGACGCTCGCATCCATAAGTGAACTCGGACTCAACTCAACGAGTTCGGATGCCCAAATATCCCAGTGACATGTCACTTGTATCCTAATCTATTCCTAAGGTTCAAACGGGCTTTTTTCCTTGATCTCACATCTTTGCCGTCTTCCACGGAATATCGAAATCGATACTTCGATGATAGTTCATACTCATCAAGTAATTCACATAATTACATATTATTCAACAATAACCACAAAGCACAATATTTCATGATAATAATCGGCATCATATCATATAAACAACATTAAATTGCTTAAAATGACAATTATGTTACTACATTTACACATGAACTTACCTCGTATGCGTAAACGGCTACTTTTACCATTTCGTCCACAACTTGGTATTTTCCCCATTTTAGCCCAAATTTTAGTTTTCCTTGCTCTATCATTTAAAATATAGTCTAATTAGGACTCACATTATTCAAATTGACCAAAAATCATATTTTAGAAAAATTACAATTTTGCCCCTAAACTTTTGCATATTTACACTTTTGCCCCAAAGCTCGTAAATTAAACTCCAGCCTATTTTCTTATGTTGTATGACATGCTGATCATTTTTCCCTTCTATGGCAACATCAAATTCTCACTCTAACATGTACTTATGACTATTAGGTATTTTTACCGATTAAGCCCTTTTGCTAGTTTTCGCTTAAAACCGAGTAGCACAAGTTGTCTAACATAATTTAAAACCTCATATTCTATCATAAAACACCAAAATACACAAATTTCACCTATGGGAATTTTTCCAAATATGAACCTAGGTTGAATTATTGCTAGTATAAACTTAATCAAGCTACGGGGACTCCAAAAACGTAAAAATCATTAAAAACGAGGCTAGAACGGACTTACAATTGAGCTTGGAAGCTTGAAAAACCCTAGCCATGGTTTCTCCTTGCCATATTCGGCCATGGGGTTGAAGATGAGCAAAATTGGCTTTTAATTTTGTATTTTAATTCATTTTACCCCTAAATGACCAAAATACCCTTACTACTAAACTTTCCAAAAATTCCATCCATGTCCAATTTTTGTCCAAGACTTAGAAATTGGTAAAATTTCTATTTAAGACCTCCTAATTAATATTTCAAAACAATTTCATACTAGAAACTTCTAGAATGCAAGTTTTACAAATTATTCGATTTAGTCCCTAATTTCAATTTAAGCACTTTATGCATAAAATTTCTTCAGGAAATTTTCACACAATCATGTAATCATATCATAGACCTTAAAATAATCATAAAATAATTATTTTTATCTCATATTTTGTGGTCATGAAACCACTATTTCAACTAGGCCCAAAATCAGGATATTACAAGCTTACTAATTCGGGGCATAAAAATTTGCTTTTAAAATTAATTTAGTTTCATTCATTCAATATGTCCTTAAAAAGGGTCCTTGAGACCCTAAAACATGAAATCGAAATAGTTCGGGAAAAAACCAGAATCAATAAAAAATTTTCGATCACATAAACAAATAAAAACAATTTATTTCATCTTTCATAAATAAACTATCCATCTGTGTCATAGTCACTAAATAAATCATAACTCGAGTTACAAAATTTGAAATCCAAATCCGTAAATTTTTTATGAAACTAGACTCACATATCTTCTTACTAAATGTTTTTTAGAATTTTTGGTCTAGCCAATTAGTACAGTTTATTAGTTAAAGTTTCCCCTATTTCAGTGTTCAGCTGCTCTGACCTCTATTCACTACGAATTAATTTTCTCCCTGTAAAGAATTCAAATAACCATGACCTTTATTTTCTTTAAAATTATACTCAATAAGGAATCTATACATATAAAGTATAACTCCTAATTATTTTTTTACAATTTTTAGTGAATTTCTAAAGTTAGAACAGGGGATTCAGAAATCACTCTGACCCTGTCTCACCAAAATTTAAATATCTCATAAAATAAAACTCATTTATTTACTCTGTTTCTTTCATATGAAAATAGAATCAATAATATTTAATTCTATATCTCATTCACAATCTAAATACATTTCTACTATTTTTATTGATTTTCCAAATTCACGTCATTATTGTTGTCTGATTCTGTTTTAAAGCTAATTTCACCTTTTTCATGATTTCCATGGAATAACTAGCATTTAGGCATACATAACACCAAATATGTCCTTGATTAGCCATTCCAACAGCTAATCATTATCAAGCATTTACATACCATTCATCAACCATATCATAAGATCATACACACAAAATGGCTACGATGCTATACATGCCATACTTCAAAATGAAACGTCTAGCTATACCAAAATAATCCTTGTGATAGTGTGCCCGGACCTTTGACGTACTTTACGATCCCCGAGTTAGCTTGAAAAAACTATAAAAAGAAGGAAAATAAAGGGGGTTAAGCATTAAGCTTAGTAAGTTTGCATGCAAATAAATAACAACATTCATAAGAATTATCTTACTACTTGGCATGAAACTACTTAATGCAACTTCATTAATTGTCATAGACATATTTTAAACTTCTTCACTTACTCACTTACTTGAACACTTACTTACTTAATCAAATTTATTAATACATTTTACTTACCTTTTTCCTTATCAAGCATGCATGAACATTATATACTTACCTTTGCTCTTCTAGCATGAACTTGTCTTACCTTTTTAGCATAACTCGTCTTACCTTACTTACCTTGATATTCTCTTTAAATTTTCCCGTTGAACCACTTGGAATACTAAGGATACACGGGTACCTTACCATTGCCATGACTTGTCATGGTCTTACGTAGTATCCTTTTGAAACTTACCATTGCCATGTCTTGACATGGTCTTACATGGTATCCTTGCCTTATGAACTCACCAATGCCATGCCTTAGCATGGTCTTACATAGGGCCTTTGCCTTATAGTAACTTATCAATGCCATGTCTTGATGTGGTCTTACATGATTTCCTTGCCTTAGAAACCTTCCCAATTTCCATGCCTTGGCATGGTCTTACATGGTATCCCTAAACCCTAATGTCATGACATTTGTATCCTACACATTCCTAAGGTTCAACCGGGACTTTTTGAAATTACTTCTCCATCAATTCATGCTTGAGTCTTCTTTGAATAATTTCATAAAATAAATATACACATGCTGTAAATTAACAACATTAACATAAAATAATAGAATATTGCATTTATTTACCGCAAACTTACCGCGAAACAAAATACGATCAACTATATCTATTTAGTCCACTATATTTTTCTTTTCCCGGTCTAACTCCGGATTTCGTTCTTCTTGATCTATAAAAAAAATAGATTATTTAATACTCACATTTATTAAAACAGTCCTTGACTCAAACTTTGGAAAAATTACATTTTTGCCCCTAAACTTTTACATATTTACACTTTTTCCCCAAGGCTCGAAAATTAAAATTCATCCTATTTTCTTATGTTTTATGACATGTTGATCATTTTTCCCTTCTATGACAACATTAAATTCTCACTCTACATGTACTTATGAACATTAGGTATTTTTAACGATTATGTCGTTTTACTCGTTTTCACGTAAAATCGCTTAGCAAAAGTTGTTTAACACAATTTCAAGCTTCATATTCTACCATAAAACATCAAAATAAACACATTTCACCTATCGGTATTTTTCCAAATATAAACCCTAGGTTAAATTATTGCTAGAATAAGCTTAATCAAGTTACCGGGACTCCAAAAATGTAAAAAACATTAAAAATAGGACTAAAACGGACTTACAATCGAGCTTGGAAGCTTGAAAAACCCTAGCTATGTCTTCCTCATATGAAATTCGGCGAAGGGGTTGAAGATGGACAAAAATTGGCTTTTAATTTTGTTTTTTATTTATTTTAATAATTAAATGACCAAAATACCCTTAATTAAAAACTATGGTGTTTTATCTTCCTTTAGGTATTTTTGTCCAAACTAGTATAATGGTCTAATTACTATCCAAGGACCTCCACTTTAAAAACCCATTACTCACAAGTACATAGTACCTTTGTGAACTAGAACACACATTTTACAACTTTTGCAATTTAGTCCTAAATATCAAATTAGACTCTCTATCGATAAAAATTCTAAACGAAATTTTCACACAATCATGAAATCATGTCATAGACCTTAAAATGATAATAAAATAAATTTTTTTACCTTAGATTTGTCGTTTTGCAACCACTATTTCGTTTGGGCCCTATTTCGGATGTTACATACCATGACCTCAGATTCCTAGAAATAGTGTGATATCCTGATTTTGGGCCTAGTCAGAATGGTGGTTTTGAGACCACAAATTTGAGATAGAAATAATTATTTTATAATTATTTTGAGGTCTATGACACGATTGCATGATTGTGTGAAAATTTCGTGAAGAAATTCTATGCATAAAGTGCTTAATTTGAAGTTAGGGACTAAATTGAATAAATTGCAAAACTTGTGTTCTAGAATAATTTTGCATAAAATTGAATAGATTATTAATTAGAGGTCCTTAAAGAGTAATTTGACCAATTTCTAAAAAAAAATCTGGACAAAAATGGGCTTGGAAGGGTAAAATTTTAAAGAATAGTAAAAAGGACATTTTGGTCATTTCGGGGTAAAATGAATTAAGAGACAAATTTTAAAACCCAAATGTGTCCATCTTCAACCCCATGGGCGAATATAGCAAGGAGAAACCATGTCTAGGGTTTTTCAAGCTTCCAAGCTCGATTAGCAAGGAAAACTGAAATTCGGGCTAAAATGAGGAAAATACCAAGTTGTGGACGAAATGGTAAAAGTAGCCATTTTCGCATACGAGTTTTGACAAGTCAGCTCAGAAATCGAGAATGGTCGGAGGCTCGCTCACACTATCCGTATACCATCTTGGCATAATGGCTTGTATATTTTGAGTATGGCATGTATAGCATTATAATCATTTTGGATATATGGTCTTATGATATGGTTATTGAGTGGTATGGAAATGCTTGATAATGATTAGCCATTGGAGTGGCTAATCATGATCATATTTGGAGTTATGTATGTCAAATTGCTAGCTAATCCATGGAAACCATGAAATAGATAAAATTTACCATAAAATAGATTCAAACAGCAGTAGTGACGTAAATTTGAAAAATCACTAAAAATAGTAGAAATGGAATTAAATGATGAATAAGTTATGTAATCGAAGCTTGATGAGTCTATTTTCATATGAAAGAAACAAAATAGGTATATAAGTTATATTTTGTGATATATTTAAGTTTTGGTGGGACAGGGTCAGAGTGATCTCTGTATCCCCTATTCTGACTTTAAAAATTTACTATAAATTGTAAAAAAACAATTAGGAGTTTTATTTTACATTTATGAAATATTTATTGAGTCTAGTTTTAATAGAAACAAACAGCATAGTCATTGAAACTCTGTATAGGGAGATATATGATTTGTAATACACAGGGGGTAGAGTAGTCAAACCCTGAAATAGGGGAGCCTTTAACTAATAAAATGTACTAATTGGTCAGACCAAAAATTCTAGAAAAAATTAGTAGATATATATATGAGTCTAGTTCCAGGAAAAATTTACGGAATTGGATTTTTAGTTTTGGAACTCTAGATATGAATTTTTAAACGACTATAACACAGATTGCAAACTTGTCTGGAAGTTTTAAAAATAAATTGTTTGAGCTATTAAATTGATGAATTAAGTTTAGTAACACCTAAAGCTTGACTCTGGCGATGGTCTCGGGCATGAGGGCGTTACAAATAGAGCAGGCAATATAGGAGTGAGTGGATCCTATATCTATCAATGCAGTGTATGGTACATCAAAAATAAAAAAACGTACCCGTATTGACGTCTGGAGTATCTCTATCCTCTCAGCAACATACAGCATAAACCAGAGCGAGTTGCCTCGCCACAGTCTATCCAGCACCTCTATCGGGTGCTCTCTACCCATGGCCTATACTATTACCACCCTTAGCCTGACAACGGCCTCTCAGTGGCTGTTATACTACCCTCTATGGTTGTGTATTACCAATACCCTGAGCTTGCATCTGATCAGCCCTCAGTGCACACTTCCTGATACGGTGATCCAATGATCCACACCTCAGACACACCCCAGTCCTCCTCCAACACTCGCCCTGGTGGCATCTACCACAATCAACACACGGCTGCTGTCCAGTAGCAACAACAGGGGGCCCAGCTCTAACAGGCCCATCAGCTTTGGCCTTTTTCTTAGGCCTCTGTACAGAACTCGAGGGCTCCGAATCCCTCTTTTTCCTCCTTCTCTCTCTATCGCAGTTTTGGCGCTCAGTGCGCTTAACCTCCTCTGCGATCTTCGTCTTCTCGACCAAGGCAGAAAAATCTCGCTCCCTCTGAGGAGCTATCAAAACCCTCAAGTTATCCCTAATCCACCCTCAAGGAGGACACATCACTCGTACTCAGTTGCCACCATACCTCGTGCATAGTGGCTCAGTCATATGAATTCAGCCTCATACTCAGCCACAGATTGATCTCCCTGAATAAGGTTCAGGAACTCCCTTCTACGGGCATCTACGTAGTTCACTCCCACATATTTCCCCTGGAAGGCAATCTTAAAGAACTCCCAGGTCAGACATTCGGGGGCTGAGTGCCCTCTTTAACAATAAGTCACCATTGATAAGCCTTATCATGCATCAGTGAGACTACACCCTTTAACTTCTGTTCGGGGGTGCGGTCCAGAACATCCATGATCCTCTCTGTGGCCTCAATCCAGTACTCGGCCACATTAGGGGCAACTCTAGTACACCCCTAAAGAGCTCAGTTCCATTGGATTGGAGTCTTTCTGTAACCGGCCCTCGGCCTATAACACCCCAAACGCAGCCTGGAAGTTTGGCTCGAATCTGGCATGTCACATTGAAGTGTTTTTCGAAAACCATGTTTCCATTAAAAACCTTCTTAATAATTAAAAACTTATACCCTTTTTAAACCTTGTTAGAAACCTCAGCTGAATAACATTCTTAACAACTTTGTGAAAATCTTGGCAGTTGCGGAAGCTTGATTTAAAAACAATTGCAGGTACGTGATGTTTTGAACAACAGTAGTTGCATTGGACAACCGTGTTCTAATACTAGCAATTATAAGAACAATAAACAAAATTCCAAATTTGAAATCCAGAAAATTACAACGGCTTTACTACAACCCACATAAAAAATTTAAAAGTAATAATCAAAACTGTAACATAAACAGTATGTGTGGCTTCCTCCGAGCTCCTCGCAGCTCCGATCCGTCTAAGGCTGGAAATTACCTGAAAGGTTAATAAACGGGGTGAGTTTACGAAAACTCAGTGTGAAATCCCCTACTATATAAAAGGAACAGTCAGTCATATAAAAGAATTAAAAGTCTGGCCCCAGCCCTACTTACAGTTTCAGTATCAATTAGGCCTTAGCCCATTATAACAGACAGTACCAGATGGGCCTTAGCCCATTACAGAATAAGAAACATTATCAGAACTAGAATCAAAATGAGAATCAGAATCAGAATCAGAATCAGGTGACAGAATTAGAATTAGGTAACAGAATCAGAATCAGTATCAGGTAATAGAATCAGAATCAGAACCAGAATCAGAATTAGGTAACAGAATCAGAATCAGTATCAGGTAACAGAATCAGAATCAGAACCAGAATCAAAATTAGGTAACATAATTAGAATCAGTATCAGGTAATAGAATCAGAATCAGAATGTGAATGCAAACTCAACCCAATCCATCTGTATACACCCCTGTACCAACCTTACACCATGTGGGGAGACAACTCGACCCACCCATCCGCTACACACCACAGAATTTGCAGCGAGACTGCCAGATATTGTGACGAAGTCACCAGATATAGATATTGTGGCTAGGCCACCAGAACATATATATATATGTGGTCAAGCCACCAGATTGCAGCGAGGCTGCCAGATATTGTGACGAAGTCACCAGATACAGATATTGTGGCTAGGCCACCAGAACAAATATATATGTGGCGAAGCCACCAGATTGCAGCGAGGCTGCCAGAATGCTTCCTCCATCAATATAACCCATATCCCATGCAACAGATATACATGTCATGGCATACAACATACAGAGTCAGAATATCATGTCCATATTTGAATCAAACAATCACAGTCAAGTCATTCATATCACCAACATATATTCACAATCAAATCCGTCAACCACACAGTCCAAGTCAGTCACTTGCCCACAAGGGCAAAACAGTCATTTAACACCCTAGGGGTAAAATGGTAATTTTACCCCACAAGGGTATCTCGGTAATTCTACCTTACAGGAGTATTTCAGCAATTCTACCCTACAGGGGTATTTCGGTATTTCTACCCTACAAGGGTATTTCGGTAATTCTACCCTACAGGGGTATTTCAGTAATTCTACCCTACAGGGGTATTTCGGTATTTCTACCCTACAGGGGTATTTTGGTAATCCTACCCTACAGGGGTATTTTAGTAATTCTACCCTATAGGGGTATTTTAGTAATTTTACCCTGTAGAGGTATTTCGGTATTTCTACCCTACAGAGGTATTTCGATATTTCTACCCTACAGGGGTATTTCGGTATTTCTACCCTACAAGCGTATTTTGGTAATTTTGTAAATCGAGGGTAAAACGGTAATTCTATAAATCAATGGTACTTTGGTAATTTTACAAGTCGAGGGTATTTCAATAATTTTATAGGTCGAGGGTATTTCAGTAATTTCACAAATCATGGGTATTTTGGTAATTTTACAAACTAGGGGTATTTTGATAATTTTACAAACCAAGGGTATTTTGGTAATTTTACAAACCAGGGGCATTTTGATAATTTTATAAACCAAGGGTATTTTAGTAATTTTACAAACCAGGGGTATTTTGGTAATTTTGTAAACCAAGGGTATTTTAGTAATTTTACAAACCAGGGGTATTTTGGTAATTTTGTAAACCAATGGTATTTTGGTAATTTGGTAAACTAAAGTATTCTAAATAGGGATAACAATACGAATGGGCCTAAAGCCCTTTCTCAGCCTAAATGGGCCCACACGCTCGTGTGGCCTTTTTAGCCCAAATCTAGCCACAGATATGAGATTCACCTAGCCTAGTCCAATATTTATTACACAATCAAACAACTTATCCAATTGGGCCCGTAGGCCCATTGGGCCCACATGGCCCCTTTTGGCCCGAAGTAGCCATCCTACAGCTAGAGTAGTGAGAAATACACACCTGATTGGAGACTAGAGTTAATCCACGCTCCGAGCACTCTTAGCCGGCGCCCAACCCAACCGAGCATGCCACAAAACGAAAGGGATCAGCCAAGAAGGGTACCTTTACTCTCCTCATGGTTCTCTCTATTTAAAGCCAGCTTCACATCCACTCTTATGTTAGCTTCCCGATGTGGAATCCCTCCATCATCAGAGTTTAAATTCAACACCAACTCTTGCCGCCCCTTGTTAGCAAAATAAATGCTCTTTTCTTGCCATGGGATTCGAACCCATGCCTCCCCTTAAATGCTCCATACGCTACTTGCCACTAAGCCACAAGGCTTTTTGTGTCACAATTTCTCCAACAATATTCTTAAGGCCTACCTACTACACCCAGGGTTTGATTCACCTTAAACCAAAATTTTTACTAGAGTCCAAGTTTGAACCCAGGACTTCTCCAACACTTCTCAGCACACTTAACCACTAAAACAAGCCTTCAACTACGAAATTTTCACGCACAACAGAATATTATAAGCTGCCTTCAATCGCTCCCATGCTCAAGGCCCAAAACTTCTAGGCCCAAATTCAGGGTGTTACACGGCCCCCAGATCTAGTATTGGGCCCATCGTCCCTCTCCAAAATCCTTAACATGGCTTGAGATAGTGCGTCATCCCCAACCGTACGGTCTTGTGACCCAATCTCAGTAACAGGCAACGCTGGCATCTCGCTAGTCCAAATTTGGCATGCTGCCTAGAGAAAAAGACTCAGCTAGAGCTCCTCTATAGCCTCTACCTCGACCTCTAGTATTCCATTCGCGAGTACCTCGTGTGCTCATTGTCTAATCGTGGTTATCTATATTAAAAGTTTTAAATCAGTTACAGTTTCAGTAGTTATTAGTAGATATCTTATGTGAAGTAGTATCAAAAGTGTAAAGTTTGTTTTCGTACATCATAGTGTCTATCAATGTCTATCAGTTTTACTATAGTCGCAGTATACACTAACTTGAGTGTTTTCAGCACAGTCTATTTATAGTAGTCTCACCGAATATACTATCTAGAACGTTTCCAGATTATACAAATCACAGTTCAGAGTACTTATAGGATCGGCGTCGGAGACTCGGTGTACCACATACTCAGTAAAAATATTTCAATCGTTAAAAATTAGTTCTTTGAAAAGCAGAATTTTAAAACCCATAATCCACAGTCGAGTTTTGGAACCTAGCTCTTATATCACTAAATACAACACCCGAAACTCGGTCTAGACGTTATGGCCAAATCTAGCGGTGTCACATGATAGGGTGATTGAAAACCGTGCCATCTCGATAAAATCATTATCCGTTTAAATACTTTTCTTTATCTCTTATTAGCTTCTAAATTATGTTACTCATTTAGTCGGTGGTTTCAAAATGTTATTCGTTGCGGACGCTTTTAAAAAATTTTTAAGTAATTGTGTATTTCTTGATAAAACATTTGTTTCTTTTGAAAATTGAGGTTTCCTCTGACTAGCAGTTTAAAATCCATAAAGTAAAGAAAAAACAGAAATCCCAAAACCAAGCAAAAGACCAAAAGTCCAATTTACAACCCAAAAGTTTAACCAATAAAAATAAAGTAGAAATAAAGCCAAGAATCATATTTAAATCCATAACAGTCCGAAACCGTTGTCACTGTCGAGTTCTCTGCCGCACCGATCCATTTAGGTCTGAGGATTACCTGTGCACATTTAAACAAAAGGTGAGGTTACGTAAACTCAGTGTGTAATCCCACAGACAACAAGCAATAACAAATCACAGTGCACAGTTAAAATAGTCCTGGACCTAAGCCCTTTTCAGTATCAGTAACAGTTTGGGCCTTACCCCATCTCGGTACAATGTCAAATATGCGGTAGGGCCTTAGCCCATCACTGTATCAGTATGCGTTAGGGCATTAGCCCATCACTGTATTAGTAATAGTCATGCAATATTCAGTAACAAAGTCCTACCCAACCATCCTCTACACACCATCTCTGTCCAACCTTACACTCCATGTGGGGATTAAATTAACCCACCCATTCCTACACTCCAGGTAGTACCAAATGCGGTACAAAACAGTAATTTGCAGCTGAGCTACCAGCATATTAGGCTTAAGAGCCTTTCAGTACACTTCCTCCAAATAATATCAACCCACCCCAATGCAATGCTACATATAATACATGACATGCTATCCCATGATATCGGTACATACAATCGGTAAATGTATACATGCATACCATCATCATGCTCAATATATGTCTATCAATCAGTCAGTTCACACAATTAGCGGTCTAAGTAATGCTTATCGACCCTACAGTAGGTTTACAGTTGACTTGGGCAACACATACAACCTTAGCAATCAATTCAGTGAAACTGGGCTCACACGCCCATATGGCTTGCCCATATAGGTCCATACGCCCGTGTGGCCCAAAATCCCACATGCCCGTATGGCCTACATGGCCCAATTCAATCAAGCCCATGTGTCGCACATGGCCTACCTGGCCATCACACGGCCTGCTTGGCCATCACACAACCGTGTCATGCGCGTACGGCTTGGCCTCCTCGAACATACGCCCATTTCCATCACACACACGGGCGACCACACGCCCGTGTGGCATCGTTCAGCTTTCGTTAAAACCTCATTTTCTGTGCAAACAAGTACACACCTGTATCGATTGTTGCTAAAGCTCTCTAGAATCTATAATTGAAAATTTTCACACAATTTATCATTTAATCAATTGAACTAAAATCGAATCTGAAATGAGAGACGCATCCCTTATGCGATGAAAAGCTTACCCTAACACATCGAAACAGTTGACTACGCAATGGAACGATGAGACCCTTAAACCATGCAAGGTGCTGGTGCCAAACATGAAAAACCCCCAAATCAAAATTGGAAAAATGTAAGTTATTGACAAAATAAAGCCTTGCCTACCCAAACGCACGTAGGAAACCGATATAGCAAGAACGAAGGTGCAATAGCCAACAAAAGCAAACAAGAAGCGAAAGAGAATCAAGGAAAAAAACGACAAAGAAGAAAAGGGAATTTTGCTTAACGTCAGAATTTTTGGGGAAAAGAGCCAAAATTTTGCAAAAAGAAATTAATCATGATAATTCCCAACTCCCCATATCCCTCAAATCTCTCCACTCAACCCACTACCCAGAATTTCTGTTTGACCAAAACTCCCTCGGTCAAACGAGCAAAAATAACATCCTTACTCGTGCAGGGATTCGAACATAAGACCTCCAACAAACCAACACACATCTTAACCACCAGACCAGCAGGCCCATTCTGTTGTGAAATTACAGAGAATTAATATAAGCCCATTGAACACATTACGACTTAATTCCAAAAATAACCAAAATTTTCCAAATGCAAGGCCTGAACTTGGGACCTCTCACACACAACCAGAACACTTAACCACTGGAGTAGATACACATTTATGTCAAAAATTTACAAAAGCCAAAAAAAATTTTTGGGGCGTTACAAGGGAGATGTTTTTTCTTGAGCATTAGAGCAAATGACTCCCAGAAGATAGAGACACGATGTGATTAACTGGACTTGTAACACTTGTAGCCCATGTTCGTCATCGAATTAGGGTTACTAAATATTACAATACATATTATTCATAGCATAAGTACAAATACAGGTCTTAAATCAAGCTTAAAGGACTTTTAAAATAGTTTAAAAACAAGCAACGACCAATTTGAAACAAAACAAAAAAACATGATAATTTTGGAAACAGGGGTTACACGACCATGTGAAACAGTCCAAGCTGTGTGGCTTAGGGACATGGACGTATGGTCAAACTGTGCAATAGACTGTACTTGTGTAACTTAGGGTCACACGACCGTGTCGCTAACTAGGGGTGTTCATTCGGTTAACCGACTTGAAATACCATTAACCGAATTAATCGACCCTTTGAAATTTTTAACCATTAATCGAACCAAAATTTTTTCAAAAAAATTAACCGAACCTAAAATTAACCGAAAATTATATATTTTTACTTTTGGTTAAAATAAGTATAAAAATTAACTGAATTAACTGAATTAACCGAATTACCAAAAATAAAAACAAAAAATGAAAAAGGGCCCAACTAACCCAAATCCCTTTTTCCAGCTCCCTTATAAATTTAATGACAACATTACCATCTTTTTCCTAGCCCTTACTTTTGTGCTCGACACTAATATATTCATTAGATAAATATATTGAGAAACTCATTTTTCTCAGCGCATTTTCACTCAATATATATTAGTATTAAATCATTACATAATTAAAAACATTACACAAGTCTTAAAATTAACACATAATTGAAATGTAAGTCTTTAATATTCTCTATTTGTATCCCTTTCTTCTCTTCAAAAGATCTCCATTTGTATTATACCTACAAAAAGTACACATGCAAAAAATTAGCATATAATAGAAATATACGCATTTGAAAAAATCAAATAATATAAACAAATGAATAGATTGTAAGTAAACAAGAATAAGATAGGAAGCATACCCATCAACTCACGAAAGCTCATGAATTTAGGTAGGCTCTGATGCATTCCAAGAAAAGTCTAAACATTGTATCAATTAAATAAGTAGGAGTGATATGGTAAAAAATTTAAACTATTAAAATAAAACAATAAATATACCATTTTCAATCATGTCAAGCTCTTGGATTTATTCTTCAATCTTTTTTATGTCTTCTTGTCATAATGATTTTTGAATCCAAACTTGAGTACACATAAGAGCTTGTACAATTTTAGGAGTTAAATAACTCCTATATTGATCAAGCATACGTCCCCCGGTGCTAAATGTAGACTCTGAAACAACCGTAGAAACTGGTATAGCTAACATATCTCTTGCCATTTTTGAAAGAGTGGGAAATCTAGGACTGTCACTTTCCACCGCAATAAAATATCAAAATCTTCAATAAAATATTCATTAGCCTTATCTAGATATTTATCCAACTCAGATGTTTTATCCTCACCACCAATTTCCAACTCACGCTTTTTATATAAAGCTTGCATTCGACTTGTCATTTTTTGTTGTGGTTCACCAAGAGAAACATGTTTTGGCACACTCGATTGGCTACAAGTACTATGAAGTGGAGGCTTATACTCATCAAAAAATTCATACAAAGATTCCTTCAATTTTTGAATCATTTGACAAGCTTTTTCAGAACTAGACATTTCACTAAGTGAAAATTCAAGATACTTTAGTTTTTTTCTATGATTTAAAACACAAGCAACAAACATAAGCAAATTCATCTTATCAATATCACCCCAATACTTATCATACTTCTCTTTCATTTTGATGGCCATAACATTGAAATCAACATTACTATTTAATTGAGCATCTCATAAAAGAATATCAATTTCAGAAAGCTCGTCAAAAATTATTAGACGTGACATATGAAGTGCTAGATATATGCAAAGTGACTTCATAAAAGTGATCGAAGAAATCTCTCAAGTTTCTAACATTAGCCCAATCATCTACACTAGGCCAACCCTCTCCCCTTTCAAGTTCAGACCTAAAGTTTGTATCTTGCTCCTCAAATCTCTCAAAAGTTCTCTCAAAGTTCTGAGCAGTGTCTAACATTAAGTAGGTCGAGTTTCACCTAGTACAAACATCAAGACACAACATCTTCTTGAACTCTATCTTTTCCACCACAACACACTCCTTAAAATTTTGTATTCTAGCCGGAGAATGTCTCACATATCTAATAGCCCCCTAACACGTTCAACATATATATTCATTTCTATAACACTCTAAATTTCTGTAATTTCGGCTTCTGTGATTGTTGAGCATAGAAATATCAAAACTTTTGTTTTGAATCATTTTGGCATAAAATATATGTGGTTTAAGAGATTATATGCTCTGAGTGTGTTTGGGAGGTCCCAAGTTTGACCCTTAACTTGGGCTAAATTTTGGTTTTTATTTGAATAAAGTCTGACTTTTGGTTAATGGGCTTATAAGAAATTATTGGTAGGAACTTAACAGAATGGGCCTGCTAGTCTAGTGGTTAAGTGGCCAGGGTTTATGCTAGAGGTCCTGTGTTCGAATCCTGGCTTGGGCATTATTTTTGCCACTAAGGCCATGATAGAATTGGAGGTGTACTAAAACACTAAAGTGGTAGGGGTTATCAGTTTTTTCAGAGTAGTTTCCCTAAAAGAACTCTCTCTACCAAAATTCTCTACTATTTTTCCCCTCTCCACATTCTTTTTCTTTTCTTTTTACTAAAATTTTCCTTGACTTCCTTCTATTCATTTTGATTTCGTATTAATAGACTTCTGCGGTTCATTGACTTTCTCTTCATTGGTAAGTTTCTGTTTGCCGTTCGTAAACATCATTTTGATTAAGAGATTAAGGGGGAATTTTCTTTGGTGTCTAGGTACTGATCAAGAGGACTGTTCTTCATTCCTGAACAGCGAATTAAGTGCGTAGTATTCGCTAGTTTTCGGTCGAGGTAAGAGATTTAATGATTTCAAGGCGGAATATCTCATTTAGTTTCAATCAAAAATTGTCTAAGTGAATGAAATAGGTTTTGACATCGTCGAATATAGGTTCTGGAGTGCTCGAGATTGCATTAGGCTTTAATCGAAACCAGGTGTGTACTCCAGTTGATCTAAAATCGTGTTTTGGTGAAAGCAAAAAACGCTACTGTTGACACCACACGAGCGTGTGGACTGCCCGTGTAGAGGCCGTGTCATGAGACACTCCCGTGTGGTCAAAGAAGTTGGCCATACACGCGCCATACGGGTACGAAGGACACGGGCATTTGAGGCTAGCGAGGCCGTGTTTGAGGCACGGGCTTGACCAATTGGGCCGTGTGGGCCACACAGGCGTGTGGGATCTTGGGTCAGGCCGTGTAATCCATATAGGAAAGGCCAATCTGAGCCATGTATGCCACATGGGCGTGTGAGCCCACACGGGTAGGGCACACAAGCGTGTGAGCCCGATTTGTTTGAAATGTTCTGCAAGGTTTCATAGGTCACCCAAGTCAACTGTGACCTGATTGTAAGTTCGATAAGCATTACTTAGACCCCTATACTCTGATCTGATACTAAGATGTACGTAAAAGCATGATAATTAAAACATGTGTATCTGTTCTAATTTGATGATGATGTTATGATTTGATATCTGCACATGAGCATGTCATATTATCTATGTTGTATTGCATTAGGTTGGGTTTGTTGCTGAAGAGAATGAAGACTGAAAGGCTATTAGTGTAACATCCTGATTTTCGGGTTTTTCGCGATTCTTGATATTTTAAGTAAGTTTCTAAAATTTGGTATGTGATTATGGAATTCATAATTTGGGTATGTAAACCCGGTAGAATTTTTAAATTTTGGACTTAGGAGTTAGGGGTTCTGGCTAGGTGCCCTTATATAAAGTTGTGGGTAAAATGTATCACAAAAAGAGCTTTAGTAAAGTGGCAAGGGTGACGCCACTAAGATCCTAGAAAGGTGGCGTGTGGAGCATAGAGGAAGACCTAGGATCGATTCCTTGTGTTGGCAAATAGGGGTATTTATTTTTATGTGCAAGAAGGGTAAGTGTTGGAACCCAAGTGGATTCTGTAAGAGGAGAGTTTGGATCAATTCAAATGCATGGATTAAGGAGGGATAAGGGGAGAGATTTTAGGGATATGATATGAAGAAAGAGTTGGCCGAATAAAGGAGATTGGAGAGGGGATTTTCGGCAGAGGGGTTTTAGTTAGGGATTTTCGGCACTTAGGTAGTGGTGTGCCGTTTTCTCCCTTGAGGTTAGTCTTCTTCTCTCTTTTTCTTTTTGCAGCCGAACCTACCATCTCTTCTTCCATTTTTTCTTCCTTCTCTTTCTTTCAAACCAACCCATTATTTCCCTTCATTCACCCATTATTTCTTTCCTTTATCTCTACTTCTGCCGAAATACCGCAAAAGCCGAAATCAATAAAGCTAGGGGTGGTGCCGATTCTTTGTGACCAGCAACCTTTTCTTTCCTTTTCAATTGTTGGCGTTCAATTCCTTTACCTTTTAGGCATCCGGATTCAAGAGGAGAAAGACTGTGGTAAGTGCCCAAACTCTAAACGATTCCTAGAGTAACTGTTGGCCAAAAGCCGAAACCCTATAATTTAGGGAGATGACCGAATATGGGTATAGGCTTTATGGGGTCTTCTTTTAATATTTTTTGTGGTTTATTTAGTGGAGGAGCAGCAAGGTGTAGTGTCGACTTGGGGTAGCTTGGATCTCTGGAGTGGCTAGACTTAGTCATCAATCACGACAAAGGTAAGATTCCTAAGGCCATTATGGATGGTGGCCGAATGTGTAAGTATTAGTATTAGATGATTTTTGGTTTGGTTCAATTATGGGAAGCTGATTATTAGTGATGGATTATAGGAGAAATCGTGTAGGAGATCTCGTCGAGGAATATCGCCAAACAGGTGTGTAACGAACCCTTTTTCATAAGCTTAAAGCGATAAATGCCAAAAAGTCAAAATGCCGAAATTCTGGCATTTCGAGGACTTGTGAGCAAGCGAATGCTCACTAGTTAGTTAGAATCGATGAGATGATGATCAGGAACAATGGAAACAGTAAGAATGTGATTTTTGGCATTCACGGTAAGTTGGGCCTCGAGGGGCTGCAATAGGGCCCAATAGGCTTTCGGGCCCATTTGGGAAAAATTGGTAGAAAATGGAAATCTGTTAAATTGCGTGTTAAGACTGCTAAAACCGTCATGGAATATGGGCTAAGTGGGCCTAGATGACGAAATCGGCTAAGTAGGGCCCACTAAGGGTTTTAGGCCTAATAACTCAATTTCGCTAAAAATGGGCCAAAATCACTGTTTGCACCCATGAATTGTTGGTTACCGTTAATGAACATGGAAACCCTAATTTTTAGTAAATTTACAAGATTACCCTTATAACGTGAAAATGACTATTTTGCCCCTAGGTAAAAATGACCATTATACCCCTAGGGTTTATGTATGAATTTAATACATGGGATTTTGATAAACATGTTATGTATGATATGCACATGACATGTATGATATGCACATGATATGTATGATATGCACATGATGTATTAATAAATGCATTGGGTTGGGTTTTTATATGAATGGAGGAAGTGAAAAAGGGCTTATGCCCCAGTTATTAAAGGGCTTATGCCCAAATTATTTAAAGGGCTTGTGCCCTAGTTATTAAAAGGGCTTTTGCCCCAGTTATTAAAAGAGGCTAGCCCTCCAGTTATATGATAAAGCAACTATGCTGCCAGTGGAGAGTTATGGCGGGGTGGGTTGAGTTAATCCCCACATGGTGTGTTGGTTGGTACGGGTGGAGAGTAGCGGATAGTGGGTCGAGTAGTCTCCCCAAATGGGCTTGCATTCTTTCATTGAGATTACATGTGATATTGAAATGGGCCTATGGGCCATACCGTTTACAGTAAAGGCTTCGGCCCAGTAATATGAAATATGAAAAGGCTTCAGCCCAGTGTTATGAAATATGAAATATGAAAAGGGCTATGGCCCAGTACATGTTGAGATTGGATTTGGGCTTAGGCTCAACAGGCTGTTATTGTTTTGGGCTCTGAAAGGGGCTTGTTGCACACTGAGTTTCCAAACTCACCCCCCTTTCCTTAACCTTGCAGGTGAGCCTTGATGTGGGGACTTGGGCCGGAGAGGATTCAGAGTAGCCACGGTGATCGCCTTTAGACTTTTAAATAAGCGTTGGTTTTCATTAAATTTCCTTTAATTATTATTTATTTTTGGGTTGTAATAAGGCCATTTTAAGTTTCCTTTTATTTCTTTTCGAGATTATTTTAATTTTAAATAACTTTAAACCTGGTTGATAATTATTCAAATGGGCTAGACTTAGGACGTGTTTTCAAAACGATACTTGTGTTCAAGATAGCTCAACGCCACGATTAATCGATTTATCAAAGACGTCTGCTTAAACAAATTTAAACTCGATATAACAAAGTGTGGCTATGGTTGTGGGCATTTCTAGGATTGGATCCAATCAAAGAGCTTGGTACTTAAGCAGCCTTCATGACTCACCTCCTCTGTCTCGGATACCTACCTGGTGCGCAGCTTCCATACACTTTGTTAACTCAACAAAATATATGGTTTTTAAAACACTAAGACGGAATGTGGATTTTCAACTCCAATGTGGCACGTCAGATTCGGCCATAACATCTGGGTCGGGTTTGGGGTGTTACATTTAGTGGTATCAGAGCCTAGGTTGCAACAACTCGGCTGTGGATCAGGTCCGAAATTGTTTTTGAAAACTTAGGCCTAAGAGGGGTATTTTTGGAAATGGTTTTTGAAAATTCTTTTCAAAGATGTTTTACAGAGTATACATGTTAAAATGGTCCAAGTTTTTGCTGTTTTAAGTCAAGAGTTCAAAATAAAGGGTGTTTTCAAATTAAAGTTTTCAAATTTCTACTTTCGGTGATTAAAAACATGGCTTTCAAGTTTTGGATTGGAGAAAGAAATGGCACACTGAATCCCCGGCACCAAGTCTGTAAGTATATTTTCTTTACGATATATGATATGATATTATGAATAGTGCTGAGACTCTACTATGATACTGTAGATAGGGTAAAACTGTGAAACTGTAGAAATAAGACTGTAGCTAGACTACGACGATACGAAAACAATTCTTGAACTGCTACATTTCCATAAGAAATTTTCTTAATAAATAGTGGAACATTATACTAATTTCATAAAATTCATAAATCAGATAAGTCGGTATGAGTACAAGAGGAGTTCGTGGACGAGGCCGCGGACGTGGTCGCGGAAGGGTGCAAGCTGAATCTTCATCCTCAGGGCATAGGCCAGCTGAGGAGGCATCTGTGCCACAAGCAACGGAGACTGGGTCTTATGATCGGGCTGCTGCGGATGATGCTTTGTCCCAAGCCATGTTAAGGGTTTTAGAAAGAGTTACTGGAGCTAGTACTGGGACAATGAATACGGGGTCTATATCGGAGTGACTCCGGGCCAACAGAGCAGAAGTATTTAGGGGCATATCTGGAGTAGCCCCAAATGTGGTAGAATATTGGCTAGAGGCAACAGAATGGATCATGGACAATCTAGACTGCTCAGTGGAGCAAAAACTGAAAGGAGCTGTGTCGCTGCTACATGACGAGGCATACCGATGGTGGATCACCGTAAGGGAGAGTACCCCAATTGAGCAGGTAACTTGGGAATTCTTCAAAACTACTTTTAAAGGGAGGTATGTTGGAGCAAGCTATGTGGATGCTCGTCGGAAGGAATTCTTGAATCTGACTCAGGGTGATAAGACTGTAGCAGAGTATGAGGCAGAATTTTGGAGGCTGAGTCGATATGCTAGGGGGATAGTGGCAATTGAATATGAGCGCAGTGTCCGATTTGAGGATGGTCTCCGCGATGAGCTTAGAATATTGATAGCTCCACAGATGGAGCGTGGTTTTGCTGCATTGGTAGAAAAGGGTAAGATAGCCGAGGAGGTGAAGCTGACTGAGCGACAGAATTGTGAGAAGGATCGACCCGAATTTAAGAGGGATTTTAGACTCTCAAGTGCCACGAATCAAAATGTTAAAAGAGCAAGGATGGAGGAACCGGTTCGAGCAGTTCCAGTAAATATTTATAGACCGCAGGCTTGCAGGGACTGTGGTAAGGTGCATATGGGGGAGTGCTGGAAACGAACTAGAGCATGTTTTCGATATGGGTCTAAGGAGCATAAGTTCAGAGAGTGTCCTCGGAGGACAGCTCAGGAGCTAGCTGCAGAGCAAAGGGATGTCCAACCACGGCGAGGAGGACCACCACCATAGAAGGGTCGTGGGCAAGGTAGAGGTGGCAATGGTAATGGACAAGGACGTGGGGCACCTGGCAGAGGTGCTGGACATGCTGAAGCCCGACAACCGGCGTTGGTTTATGCTGCACGACGTCGTGAGGAGGGTGACGCTCCTGATGTTATAATTGGTACGTTCTTCATTCATAGCATGCCTTACACTACTTTGATTGATGTGGGTTCCACTCACCCGTATGTAGCTTGTGATGTATCTGAGGCTTTGGATGTGCTTCCTGAGGAGACTGTGAGTGGGGTATTGGTGATAAGTCCATTGGGACATTTGGTTAAGGTAGATAAACTTTTTAGGGCAGTACCGTTAGTGACACAAGATAAAATCTTTGAAGGAGATTTGATGGAGCTGCCATTTGGGGATTTTGATCTTATCTTGGGAATGGACTGGTTAGCTAAGCACAGGGCGACGTTGGATTGTGCTGCAAAGAGGATGGTACTACGAACTGCTGAAGATGAGGAGATAATGGTCATAGGGGAACGAAGGGATTATTTGTCCAATGTTGTTTTGGCTTTAAGAGCCGAGAAGTTGATTTAGAAAGGTTGTGAGGCGTACTTGGCCCTTGTAAGTCAAACGGGACTTGAGGAGATAACGGTAGAGTCGGTTAGGACTATTAAGGAATTTCAGGATGTATTCCCAGATGGACTTCCTGGATTACCCCCAAGCAGAGAAGTCGAGTTTGGAATCGACTTATTACCTGGAACAGCTCCTGTGTCCATTGCACCTTATAGGATGGCACCAAAAGAATTGGTGGAATTGAAAGCTCAGATACAGGAACTATTGGATAGAAGGTTTATAAGACCAAGTGTTTCCCCGTGGGGTGCACCGGTACTGTTCGTAAAGAAGAAAGGTGGGATTATGCGAATGTGTATTGACTATCGACAGTTGAATAAACTGACGATCAAGAATAAGTATCCGTTACCAAGAATCGACGATCTATTCGACCAATTAAAAGGAGCCTCGGTATTTTCTAAGATCGACCTTCGGTCAGGATATCATCAATTAAGAGTTAAAGAGGTGGATATTTATAAGACGGCGTTCAGTACTCGATACGGTCATTACGAGTTTCTGGTAATGCCTTTTGGACTGACTAATGCACCGACGGCATTCATGGATTTGATGAATCGGGTGTTCCAACCATACTTGGATCAGTTCGTAGTTGTTTTTATTGAAGATATCTTAGTGTATTCGGAAACGGAAGAGAAGCATGATGAGCATCTTCGTGTAGTCCTGCAAGTGTTGAGGGAGAAGCAACTTTATGCAAAGTTTAGTAAGTGCGAGTTTTGGTTGAAAGAAGTTACCTTCTTGGGGCATGTTGTGTCTGCCGAGGGGATCAAGGTGGACCATCAAAAGATTGAAGCAATTTTGGAATGGAAGCCACCGAGGTCGGTAACAGAGATCCGAAGTTTTCTGGGGTTGGCAGGTTATTATCGGAGTTTCGTGGAAGGATTTTCTGTGTTGGCAGCATCGTTAACGAAACTTCTAAGGAAGGGAGCACCTTTTGTTTGAACAAATAAGCAACAAGAGGCTTTTGAGAAGTTGAAGAAGGTTTTGACGGAAGCACCAGTGTTGATTCAGCCAGAGTCTGGTAAGGATTTCATTGTGTACAGTGATGCGTCACATGTAGGTTTGGGCTGCGTGTTGATGCAAGAGGGTAAAATAGTCGCTTATGCTTCACGACAGCTTAAGCCATACGAGGTGAACTACCCTACGCATGATTTGGAATTGGCAGCGGTAATATTTGCACTTAAGATAGGAGGCATTACCTCTATGGGGAGAAATGCATCATCTATACGGATCACAGGAGTCTTAAGTACTTGCTGACTCAAAAGGAGCTGAATCTTAGGCAGGGAAGGTGGATAGAGTTGTTAAAGGACTATGACTATTCGATTGAGTACCATCCAGGTAAGGCGAATGTCGTGGCTGATGCGCTAAGTCAAAGGGCTGTGGCAGAATTAAAGGCGATGTTTGCTCGTCTAAGTTTGTATGACGACGAAAGTTTATTGGCGGAGTTGCAAGTAAGACCGACATGGGTAAAACAGATTAAGAAGCAACAGTTGGAGGACGAGTCGTTGGTTTCTCAATTTCAGCAAGTTGAGAAGGGGGAGAATCCGGACTTTGGGTTAAATAGTGAGGGAGTTCTTTGTTTTCGAGGAAGAATTTGTATGCCGAAAGACTCAGACTTGAGCGAGAAGTGACCGAATTTGTAGGGAGATGTTTGACGCAATATTGGTGGCCTGGGCTTAAGCGAGAAGTGACCGGATTTGTAGGGAGATGTTTGACATGTCAACAAGTGAAGGCCAAGCATCAACTACCTTTGGGATTGTTACAGCCGGTAAAGATACCACTTTGGAAGTGGGAAAGGGTAATTATGGACTTTGTAAGTGGGTTGCCATTGACACCTTTTAAGAAGGATTCGGTTTGGGTGATTGTGGATAGACTCATGAAATCTGCTCATTTCATACCTGTCTGAACCGATTACTCACTTCAGAAGTTGGCCAAAGTGTATGTGGCGGAAATAGTACAGTTGCATGGTGTGCCAGCATCGATAATTTAGGACCGAGACCCAAGGTTTACATCTCAATTTTGGCAGAAGTTGCATGAGGCATTGGGAACGCGATTGGATTTCAGTACGGCTTTTCACCCTCAGTAGGATGGGCAGTCAGAGAGGGTTATTCAGATCTTAAAGGATATGTTCAGGGGTTGTGCTATTGAGTTTAGGGGCAGTTGGGAGGACCATTTTCCATTGGCGGAGTTCGCATATAACAACAGTTACCAAGCAAGTATTCAGATGGCTCCATATGAGGCATTATATGGGCGAAGGTGTCGTTCGCCTACACGTTAGGCAAAATTGGGGGAAAGGCAAATACTTGGGCCAGAGTTGGTAGCAGATACTGAAGACAAGATTAAGGTGATCAGGAATCGGTTAAAAGAGGCGGTGGATCGACAAAAGTGTTATGCCGATCTGAAGCGTAAGGATATTGAATATGCAGTAGGGGACATGGTCTTTTTAAAAGTTTCGCCTTGGAAGAATATTTCGAGATTTGGTAAGAAGGGTAAGTTGAGCCCATGGTTTATTAGGCCTTACCGAATCATTAAACGGATAGGGCCGGTGGCTTATCAGCTAGAGTTACCTTCAGAGTTGGATCGTATTCACAATGTTTTCCATGTGTCCATGCTAAGGCATCATCGTTCTGACCAAACTAATATCGTGCCAGTTGCAGAAATCGAGGTACGGTCAGATTTGACCTTTGAAGAGGAACCTGTGCAAATACTTGATCGCGATGTCAAGGTGTTGAGAAGGAGGTCGATCCCATTAGTGAAGGTACTTTGGAGGAACCATGGCAAGGAAGAAGCTACTTGGGAGACCGAAGAGGCAATGCGTCAGCAATACCCTCAACTGTTTGGATCAGGTAAATTTCGAGGCCGAAATTTCTTTAAGGAAGGTAGAGTTGTAACATCCTGATTTTCGGGTTTTTCGCGATTCTTGATATTTTAAGTAAGTTTTTAAAATTTGGTATGTGATTATGGAATTCATACTTTGGGTATGTAAATGGGCTTATGAAAGGCCCATGAGTTGGCCAAAACCCGGTAGAATTTTTAAATTTTGGACTTAGGAGTTAGGGGTTCTGGCTAGGTGCCCTTATATAAAGTTGTGGGTAAAATGTATCACAAAAAGAGCTTTAGTAAAGTGGCAAGGGTGACGCCACTAAGCTCCTAAAAAGGTGGCGTGTGGAGCATAGAGGAAGACTTGGGATCGATTCCTTGTGTTGGCAAATAGGGGTATTTATTTTTATGTGCAAGAAGGGTAAGTGTTGGAACCCAAGTGGATTCTGTAAGAGGAGAGTTTGGATCAAGTCAAATGCATGGATTAAGGAGGGATAAGGGGAGAGATTTTAGGGATATGATATGAAGAAAGAGTTGGCAGAATAAGGGAGATTGGAGAGGGGATTTTCGGCAGAGGGGTTTTAGTTAGGGATTTCGGCACTTAGGTATTGGTGTGCCGTTTTCTCCCTTGAGGTTAGTCTTCTTCTCTCTTTTTCTTTTTGGAGTCGAACCTACCATCTCTTCTTCCATTTTTTCTTCCTTCTCTTTCTTCCTTCTCTTTCTTTCAAACTAGCCCATTATTTCCCTTCATTCACCCATTATTTCTTTCCTTTATCTCTACTTCTGCCGAAATACCGCAAAAGCCAAAATCAGTGAAGCTAGGGGGTGCCGATTCTTTGTGACCAGCAACCTTTTCTTTAATTTTCAATTGTTGGCGTTCAATTCCTTTACCTTTTAGGCATCTGGATTCAAGAGGAGAAAGACTATGGTAAGTGCCCAAACTCTAAACGATTCCTAGAGTAACTGTTGGCCAAAAGCCTAAACCCTATAATTTAGGGAGATGGCCGAATATGGGTATAGGCTTTATGGGGTCTTCTTTTAATATTTTTTGTGGTTTATTTAGTGGAGGAGCAGCAAGGTGCAGTGTCGACTTGGGGTAGCTTGGATCTCCGGAGTGGCTAGACTTAGTCATCAATCGCGACAAAGGTAAGATTCCTAAAGCCATTATGGATGGTGGCCGAATGTGTAAGTATTAGTATTAGATGATTTTTGGTTTGGTTCAATTATGGGAAGCTGATTATTAACGATGGATTATAGGAGAAATCGTGTAGGAGATCTCGTCGAGGAATATCACCAAACAGGTGTGTAACGAACCCTTTTTCATAAGCTTAAAGCGATAAATGTCGAAAAGCTGAAATGCCGAAATTCTGGCATTTCGAGGACTTGTGATCAAGCGAACGCTCACTAGTTAGTTAGAATCGATGAGATGATGATCGGGAATAATGGAAATGGTAAGAACGTGATTTTTGGCATTCACGGTAAGTTGGGCCTCGAGGGGCTGCAATAGGGCCCAATAAGCTTTCGGGCCCATTTGGGAAAAATTGGTAGAAAATGGGAATCTATTAAATTGCATGTTAAGACTATTAAAACCGTCATGGAATATGGGCTAAGTGGGCCTAGATGACGAAATCGGCTAAGTAAGGCCCACTAAGGGTTTTAAGCCCAATAACTCAATTTCGCTAAAAATGGGTCGGAATCACTGTTTGCACCCATGAATTGTTGGTAACCGTTAATGAACATGGAAACCCTAATTTTTGGTAAATTTACAAGATTACCCTTATAACGTGAAAATGACTGTTTTGCCCCTAGGTAAAAATGACCATTATACCCCTAGGGTGTATGTATGAATTTAATACATGGGATTTTGATAAACATGGTATGTATGATATGCACATGACATGTATGATATGCACATGATATGTATGATATGCACATGATGTATTCATAAATGCATTGGGTTGGGTTTTTATATGAATGGAGGAAGTGAAAAAGGGCTTATGCCCCAGTTATTAAAGGGCTTATGCCCCAGTTATTAAAAGGGTTTATGCCTCAGTTATGAAAGGGCTTATGCCCCAGTTATTAAAAGGGCTTTTGCCCTAGTTATTAAAAGAGGCTAGGCCTCCAGTTATATGATAAAACAGCTATGCTGCCAGTGGAGAGTTATGGCGGGGTGGGTTGAGTTAATCTCCACATGGTGTGTTGGTTGGTATGGTTGGAGAGTCAGTTATTAGAGGGCTTATGCCCCAGTTATTAAAAGGGCTTATGCTTCAGTTATTAAAGGGCTTATGCCCCAGTTATTAAAAGGGCTTTTGCCCTAGTTATTAAAAGAGGCTAGGCCTCTAGTTATATGATAAAACAACTATGCTGCCAGTGGAGAGTTATGGCGGGGTGGGTTGAGTTAATCTCCACATGGTGTGTTGGTTGGTACGAGTGGAGAGTAGCGGATGGTGGGTCGAGTAGTCTCCCCAAATGGGCTTGCATTCTTTCATTGACATTACATGTGATATTGAAATGGGCCTATGGGCCATACCGTTTACAGTAAAGGCTTCGGCCCAGTAATATGAAATATGAAAAGGCTTCGGCCCAGTGTTATGAAATATGAAATATGGAAAGGGCTATGGCCCAGTACATGTTGAGATTAGATTTGGGCTTAGGCCCAACAGGCTGTTATTGTTTTGGGCTCTGAAAGGGGCTTGTTGCACACTGAGTTTCCAAACTCACCTCCCTTTCCTTAACCTTGCAGGTGAGCCTTGATGTGGGCACTTGGGCCTGAGGGGATTTAGAGTAGCCACGGTGATCGCCTTTGGACTTTTAAATAAGCATTGGTTTTTATTAAATTTCCTTTAATTATTATTTATTTTTGGGTTGTAATAAGGCCGTTTTAACTTTCCTTTTATTTCTTTTCATGATTATTTTAATTTTAAATAACTTTAAACCTGGTTGATAATTATTCAAATGGGCTAGACTTAGGACGTGTTTTCAAAACAATACTTGTGTTCAAGATAGCTCAATGCCACGATTAATCGATTTATCAAAGGCGTCTGCTTAAACAAATTTAAACTCGATATAACAAAGTGTGGCTATGGTTGTGGGCATGTCTAGGATTGGATCCAATCAAAGAGCTTGGTACTTAAGCAGCCTTCATGGCTCACCTCCTCTGTCTCAGATACCTACCTGGTGCGCAGCTTCCATACACTTTGTTAACTCAACAAAATATATGGTTTTTAAAACACTAAGACGGAACGTGGGTTTTCAACTCCAATGTGGCACGTCAAATTCGGCCATAACGTCTGGGCCGGGTTTGGGGTGTTACATTTAGCCTGTCATCTGGCAGCTATGCTGCATATATATGATACATCCCGTATACGGTACCACTTGGTGTGTAGGGTTGGATGGGTTGATTTTATCTTCATACTTGGTGTGTAGGGCTGGGTGGGTCGATTTTATCCCCACATAGTGTGTTGGGTTGGATGGAAATGGTGTGCAGGGTTGGTGGGCATTACTATTCTGATTGATATGCATGTGTATCTATATGGGATAAGGCCCAAATATATCTGATATTGTTTTGAGTGGGCTAAGGCCTACACTGATTCTATTAAGAGCTCAGGCTCGATTACGACTGTTGAACTGCTATCAATTCACATGCTTGCTTTACTGTGGAGATGTACATACTGAGTTTGTGAAAACTCACCCCTTATTTTATTTTTTTGTCAGGTAATCCCCAGTAGTAGGTGGATCGGTGCAGCGGAGGGCTCAACGGTGACCACTGCTACATACACTTTGGTTTTAAAGGTTTTTAATACTTTTATTATTTTAATTGTTATAGTTGGGAGTAATTATGTAATTCCTGGTTTTAGACAGTTTGGTTTAGTTCAGAATTTTGAAATACTGTTTATGGATTTTGGAACTGCAACTTTATTAGTACTTAAGCTTCCGCGAACTAAGAAATGTTTTTTAGCAAATTAATTAATATATGTTTTCGAAGTTAAGTAAAAGGTGGTAACTGGAACGGTTTTTGGGTCAACACGATTATAAATACATTCTCATGTGACTTCGCCAGATCCGGCCATAACGTCTAGGCGAAGTTTGGGGTGTTACATTTAGTGGTATCAGAGTCAAGTTACAAAACTCGGTTGTGAATTTAGGTTTCAAAATTTGGTTTTTGTAAAGCGATTTGAAAAAATTTTGATAACGAGTATGTGGTACATCGAGCCTCCAGCACTGATCTTGTAAGTTCTTTGAAACCCTGATATGTACTGTTTGATAGCATGTTTATACTGAAATATTATCTGTATCTGTCTTGTAACATCCTGATTTTTAGGCCTAGTCGGAACAGTAGTTTTGGGACCACAAATTCGATGAAGAAAAATTCATTTTTATTATATTTTTATGGTCTATGATTTCACGGAATGATTTCGTGAAAATTTCATTCAAAAATTTCGACGTTTGGGCACTTAGTTTGGTCAAAGGACTAAATTGTAAAAAGTGCAAAAGTTGAGTTCTACATGTTAAAAGTGTCTAATTTTTATGACTTTTTAAATTAAAGGTCCTTAAATGGAATTAGGCCATTTTGAAATTTGTGGATAAAAATGGACATGGTATGATAGGTTTTTTAAAAGTTTTTCATTAAGGGCATTTTAGTAAATTGATAATTAGAATGAATTAAAAATGCCAAAATAAGCCAAATTTGCTTATCTTCTTTCTCATGGCTGAATTTTTCATGAAAAACACCATGGCTAGGGTTTTCAAGCTTTCCAAGCTCATTTGTAAGTGATCCCGAGCCCCGTTTTTAATGTTCTTTACATTTTTGAAGTCCCGGTAACATGTTCTAGCTATTTCTACCATTATTTTGAGCTAGGGTTTGTGTTTAAAAATTTATCCATGAATGATATGCATGTATTTTGATGTTTAATGGTAGAATATGAAGCTTTAAATTGTGTTAAACAACTTTTGCTAAGTGATTTTACGTGAAAACGAGTAAAACGTCATAATCGGTAAAAATACCTAATGTTCATAAGTACATGTTAGAGTGAGAATTTGATATTTCCATAGAAGGGAAAAATGGTCAGCATGTCATAAAACATAAGAAAATAGGATGAAGTTTAATTTCTGAACCGTGGGGAAAAAGTGCAAATATGCAAACGTTTAGGGGTCAAAATGAAAATTTATAAAAATATGATTTTTGGAGCCGTATGAATAATGTGACTAATTATTAGGGCTAAATGTGATATTATAGATGAAGGAAATCGAGATTCGGGCTTAAATCGGGAAAAAACAAGGTTATGGACTAAAATGGTAAATTGCCGTTTCTGGATCGAGGTAAGTTCGTGTGTTAATAATAATGCAATACCATGCATGAATTTTAATTCTCTATTGATATGGCATAAATTGTATGAGTTAATATGTTTAAGAGAAGTTGATGGATGGTATGTATGATATGGAAAAATGTAATGCTTGTTGTGACATGTGAATTTGAATGGCAAATTATTGTTACATGAATTGAGTGTTAAATTACTATTACCTGGGTTGTATGAATTGCTACACGGTTGTACCTGATGAGATTTCAACAAGTTTGTATGTAAATAATTTATCGATTCTTTTTTATTTTATTATATTTTGTTATCATATGAAATGTGGCTGCCTATAGAATAACTATTTGTTGTAAATTGCAAATTGAGAAAGGACTATGAATAAATTTGTAACATGTTGTAAAGTGAGGAATTTCCCGGTTTAGCCTTCGAAATAGAAACTATACGAATGATCTATTCTGAGGTCGCATGTGTAGTACTAAGTACAGGCTACTATGCGTACCTGATAACTTCGATCACGTGTGTAGTACTAAGTGCAAGCTACTACGTGTACCGGATAATTGGTCGCATATGTAGTACTAAGTGCAGGCTACTATGCAAACCAGATAGCTTTGGCTATAAGTGTGAAAATATGTGCAGGCATCTGAGTATCAGTTATTATTCCGAAGAGTTCAACGGGAAAATCGATTAAGTAAAAAATACATGTGAACATGATTATATGATGAATGAGTGCAGGTATATGTTTAGGAAAATTTTCACCAATATGATCGATATTTGAGTGAACTTCGATAAGACAAAATGGATAAAGTGAAATTATGTAAGAGTGAATTTTTGTAGTAAAACAGTGTTGGACAGCAGCAGTTGTGTGAATTTGAAAATTTACCAAAAATTGTGTAAGTTGAATTAAATTTAAAATAAATTATGGAATTAAATCTTAATGAGTCTATTTTCATATAAAGAAAATAGGGGGAGCAAAAGAGTTGTATATTATGTGATATTTTAATTTTTGTGAGATAGTGTCAGAATGAATTCGAGATCCCCAGTTCTGAATTGGAAAAATTGTTAAAAATTGTATAAAACTAATTATGGGTTATAATCTATATTCTTAGAATCTTTGATGAGTCTACTTTTAACAGAAACAAACGGGAACATTATTCGATCTTGTACTATGAGATAAATAAATTTTAGTGAAGAAAGGTCGAAGCTGTTAAATAGCAAAACTGGGGAGACTTTGAATAATAAACTGTACTTATTGGCTGACCAAAAATTCTGAAAATTTTATGCTGGAAATATATATGAGTCTTGTTTTTGGTAAAATTTACAGATCTTAATTTGGAGTTCCATAACTCTAGATATAAATGATTTAGTGACTGTTACTTAAGAAAGCAGCTTAACCAGAACATGTGTAAATGTACAATTGGGTTAGTTTTACTGAGGAAAGCATGTTAGTAAATTGCTTATTATTATTTCATGTGAGCTTACTAAGCATAAAGCTTACCCCCTCCTTTTTATTTCTTTTAGTGTTGTCAAGTTAGCTCAAGGTTGGAGATCGTCGAAGGCAGCATCGCACTATCAAGCCAACACCTTGACAGTATAAACACATATGCTAGAATTATCAAGTGAGTGGCATGTATAGGGACCTAGTTTTATAACATGTATTATTATAATTTGGCCAAATATATTGATCTTTAGTGAGCTAATGATTCTGACTTATAAATCTAGCTATTTATGTTATGTTTGATATTGGTGATGTGCATATGCATGGTTGGTAATAAGTTGTTTAAGTTGTTTAATTAATGAATTAAGTCCGTTAACAACTCGTGTTTGACTCCAGCGATGGTCTCGGGTACGAGGTGTTACATTTAGTGGTATCAGAGTTATGGTTTAGTCAGTTCTCAGATTAACCTAGCATGTGTAAAAGTCCAACTATACATGTCACCGATCCGTGATAGTGTGATACCTCCCGATGCATATGAGAGCCATTTTGTTTAGGCAAAGGTTGTAACACCCCTTACCCATAGTCGAGGCCGGGATAAGGTACGAGGCATTACCGGACAAACATACAAACATTAAACTAAAATACGGGCCATAAAATTTCATTCATATTTCAAAATGTTCATTCACTTACACATAGTCCCTTATTTGAGTCTACGAAGCCAAAAACATACTTTAGAAAGGGTTCGGGACTAAACCGAGAACTTAAAAAAATCTTGGAAATTTCATGCTTTAAGGCTCCACACGCCCGTGTCCTAAAGTCGTGTTCCATACACGGCTGAGACACATGGTCGTGTCTCTGCCTGTGTGGAATATACCTAGGCTATTTTCCAAGCTTTAGTCAACCTTAATCTCTTACACACTTATACAAAATCAAAAGCATATAACATGGTATTCATTTAATGATTAAATATTCTCAATTAAACCACAAACATAGCATTTGTATGTCATTATACATGTGTATCTCATACTCATTTTACCTTGTTTATTATAGTACCACTTATACATTTATACCAAAATTATCATCTTACCAAATATCTTCAGCTTAATCATCAAGCAATCATATTTAAAACTAGATCATATCTTTATAAAATACCACAATTCAGATGCGCAAAATAACATGTTTGTCTGAAATATTTCAATTCAACTCCATACCCAACAAGCATTACATTGAGACTAGTCATATATATATACATGTCATGATACATATCATTCTCTTTCTGTTTTCTTGTAAACACATATCATTTATTTCATTATATCAATATTTCATATACCATAGTTTCCATGTATTCCACATATATTTATTTTCCTCCTCCTCCTCTCCATTCCACATCCTTAATGTATATAGCATTCTTGTAAGTACGATTTCACAATTTACTAATAAATGCTCACATCAAACTATCCACATGAGTCGTAGTCACTTAATTATTTATAATTCGAGCTACAGAACTCCAAATTAAGATCCGTAAATTTATCCTGAAACTAGACTCACGTATCTTTCCACCATAAAATTTTCATAATTTTTGGTTTAGCAAATTAGTACAGTTTATTCATTAAAATTTCCCTTGTTTCACATTCTACCAGTTCTGACATCTCTTCACTAAAAATTAATTATCTCACAATACATAAATAGGATAATGTTATTGTTGATTTATATTGAAAATAGACTCATTAGGTATTTTAAAAATATAAGTTTAAGCCTCTAATTATTTTTATCCAATTTTTTGTGATTTTCCAAATTCAGAACAGGGGATCACGTAATCATTCTGAACCAGTCTCACAAAAACATAAGTATATCAAAATATAGAACTCCTTTTCTTTCTCTGTTTCTTTTATATGAAAATAGACTAATTAATCTTTAATTTGATATCTCATTCAGTCTCTTATTAAATTTCTACTATTTTTTTTGTGATTTTTCAAAATCACGTCACTGCTACTGTCTAAAACAGTTTTATTGCTAATTCACTCTTTCACACTTTCTTTGTATTAACCTCATTTTAACATACATATCACAAATCTTTTTCACCACATTTCATACATCACAAGTATAGGCCCATGATCACAAGGTCACCATAAAATCATCCTCATGTATAACTTACTTGTTTATAACCTTACCACATCCTGGTCACTTAATGAACACATCATTCACATAACTAAGTTCATGCACTTATTCATCACAAAACTCACAAAGCAATACATAGAGAGTCTCCCTTTGAACACTTCGGATCAATCCTCGATACTTGGTGGTTTCAGCACATAGGTCCACCCATCATATAGTTCGGCTCTCTTGTACACATGGTGAACACTCAGTACCACCCATGTGACCTAGCCAATTTATCTCGTAGCTCTCTTGTCTACATGGTGTCCTTCACCTGGAACCACGCATGCAACCTAGCTACATATATCCCGTAGCTCTCTTGTCTACATGGTGTACACATAGTATCACCCATGTGACCTAGCTACATCATAATGTCTTGTAGCTCTCTTCTACACATGATGTGCACTCAGCACCGTACATGTGACCTAGCTACACACTATCTGTATCATCCAATCTTTCTGAAGGTTCAACCGGGATTTCTCTCTCTTTTCCAACAATTTCACCAATCAAGTAATTATCCACAAACATATTTCCAACATTATTATAAAATATCATAATACAAGTAATATTGATGTATTACTTACATATAAACTTACATCTCATTTAATATCAAGGCAATAACATTAAATTACACATTGCCTTATTAAAAATCATATGAACTTACAATTTCCTATAATATCCATAATCATAGAAATCACATTTATGTATGATAATTCAATGCACTTCATGTACCATAGACATATTTTTAAATCAATTCATAAACTTGGCACCATAATCATTTAATTTAACATAATTCAATTAAATTCACTAAATTTAACTTTCAAATATAAATTACAGCATTATTGTTGTATTATTATCATACCAACTTACATACTTTCAACACCTCGGAAATTATAATAAATATATCAATTTTACATTGAAACATGCATAAATTAATGCTTATTATACATATGAACTTACCTCGATACTAAAACGATCATTTTACCAACTTCCCCAAATTTTGATTTTTCTCTCATTCTAGGTTCAAATCTCATTTTTTGGGATCTAAAACATCATATTTTACTTATTTAATTAATTTAGTATTCAAAACAGTCCTTAACTCAAACTTTTAAAAATTACAATTTTGCCCCTAAATTTTTGCATATTTACACTTTTGCCCCTAGGCTCGGGAATTAAACTTCATCCATTGTTTTTATGTTTTATGACATGCTGATCACTTTTTCCCTTCTATGGCAACATCAAATTCTCACTCTAACATATACTTATGACTATTAGGTATTTTTATCGATTAAGCCCTTTTACTCGTTTTCACTCAAAATCGAGTAGCACAAGTTGTCTAACATAATTTAAAACCTCATATTCTATTATAAAACAGCAAAATAAACACATTTCACCTATGGGTATTTTTCCAAATATGAACCCTAGCTTAAATTATTGCTAGAATAAGCTTAATCAAATTATCGGGATTCTAAAAACGTAAAGAACTTGAAAAACAGGGTTAGAACGGACTTACTATTGAGCTTGGAAAGCTTGAAAACCCTAGCCATGGCTTCCCCCATGCTAATTTCTGCCTCCATGAAAAAGATGAGTCAATTTTGGCTTTATTTTCCCTTTTTATTTCTTTTAATTACCAAATGACCAAAATGCCCTTACTTACTAAACTTTCAAAAATTCCATCCATGTCCAATTTTTGTCCATCACTTAGAAATTAGTAAAATTGCTATCTAAGACCTCTTAATTAATATTTCAAAGAAATTTCATACTAGAAACTTCTAGAATGCAAGTTTTGCAACTTATTCAATTTAGTCCCTAACTTCAAATTGAGCACTTTATGCATAGAATTTCTTCACGAAATTTTCACACAATCATGCAATCATATAATAGACCTCAAAATAATCATAAAATAATTATTTCTATCTTGGATTTTGTGGTCTCGAAACCTCTGTTCCAACTAGACCCAATTTTGGGCTATTACAAAGGTACTCTCCAACCGAGCTACACCGACCATGTTGAATGTGATGCTAAAATATTCGAGTAAAGTATAGTCATGAAGAACTGAAACTTGGAAAGGTGCGAATGAGGATTCATGAAATGTGTACATGGTAAAATAAGTTTATCTATGATTAATAGATAATTCCATGATGTATATGATCGATTTATTTGAACAAATGCATGTCTTTGAGTAACTTATCAAAAATATTGATAAAATGAATATTTATGCATATTGGTTGGGATGATTATGATTGGTAAGCTCGTATAACTTGAGTAAATGTATTAAATTGCTTGGACTGATATATATGATTGTAATAATATGTATATGATGATGTGTAAGATGAAAGTTTAGACTGTGATATACTTATCCATGTTTGTTTGGCCCTTATATGATATTATGTGCTTGACTTGTCTGATTTAATGAATACATAAGTAATATTATCTAGGAAACATTGAAATCCATGTATAAGTACACTTGTTTAAATGAAATAACTAAAAAAGTGAGTGTAAAATCAATATGAATGTTAGTTACTCGAAATGAATGACATGATTGAAATATGATTGCTATGATGAAAACTGTGTTACATTTGTATATGAGAGTTGAGTCAGAGGCCCTACGACCCCTCCCCCTTACCAAAGTGGTGATTTATAAGGGAAATTCCTGAGATTTATGTTGAATGAGTTTCCAAGTGAGAAACCAAAGAGTTCAATGATGGAATGGTTATAAGCATGATTAGAGATTGAGAATGGGTTGATAAGTACAAACATGAGCTAGAAAGATATCGGATTGACCAAAAGATTGTTTAACTTTCGCAACATCGTAGTTAGCAAAAACATTAATTTTGGTAAAACGATCTATCCTGGTATGATGTCGAGAAATGTATTATTACAATTCCCCCATGAACTGGTTTTCTTAGTAAAGGGAATATTATGGAATTTGGGATGGTAGAAATAGTTAAAGGAATAATGCTTGAAATAAGGAAATGTTCCCTGATCTTAACGTTAGACGAATGTGTTGTTAGTCTAATTGGATTATAATCTACATGGTTCTATTTTTCTTTGGTATTTTGTTATATTCTGCCTGTTGGGAATCGATGAGAAATTGTGTATGGTGCCAAGATTCTATTTCTACCGATCATTCCTCTGATTGATTTTATATATATATGAGAATCATATAGTTCCGGTCATATTTGTTGTCAGTGGTTTGGAATGATGTTATTCTGGATTTTTTTTTCTTTGAAAAACCATTAGGGTCTTTCATATTTTATAAGTCTGGTTCTTGGTCTTCTGATGCAGTGCTGTAAATTGGATTCTCATATCATGGATTTCTTTATCTTGGATTTCTTTATTCATGGCTTCTCTGTTTCAGATTTCTCTATCTTGGTTTTTCTGGATATTTTATCTTGCAACTTGTTGATCATGGCTTACATTTAAAGCATGACCTTCAGCTTATGATTGATGTATATAAAGAACAAATATGACTATACCTCTGAATTGATCCTGATAATGTGGTGAAATTTCAAGTCCCAATGTGTATGGTGGATTTATTTTCTCAAGTAAGTTAATCAGAGTTAATGTATTCAGTTGAGGTATCAGTATTACTTATGCTAATGCATTTGTTATGGTCTTCGATTGGCATGATGAGTGAATTTGGAATGATGCATGTTGAATCGTTCTGTTGACTAGAAGAGAGAATTTCTTAAAATATCAATTACGGATGAATAAGGTCGACTTGATTGTTCAATCTGTATGGAGTCTAGAATTTAATGAGATGTGCATACTTGAGAATAAGATTTTATTTCTTCACGAGTAAAAAGACGAATAGTCTAATTAAGAAGTGTATGTTTCCTAGAAGAATCATATACAACAAGAAGATATGATATTGATAATGTGAAGATAATCTGGGTATTAAAAAAAATGTTGAAACGATCATTGTTTATCTTTGAGTACAAATTCTTGAAATGTTGAAAGTTTAAAGATGTATAGCAAGAATCATCAGAATTATTTTTGCTGTTTTGGAATTAGAATGGATATAGAAAAGGTTAATATGGATTTTCTTGTCTGGATCATTCCTGTCCTTGAAAGAGGAAAGTGATATGTAGCGTTGTTAAACGTATTGAGATGTGTAAATTATGCTGGTATACCCGAATGTCTGCTCACCAGATTTATTGAATTTCATGTCTTTATGAATGTTGGATATCATGGAATTTTAATATCCACAAATCGGATTGAGATCTGGAATTCATATCATGATTTTTTTGGGAAAGCCAGAGGAGGCTTTGAAATGAAAGGTAACTAAGAGTTGAATTGGATTGTGTGGAATTATAAAGAGTATGAGGCCGAGATGAACTGACTGGTTTTGCTATTTGAATCTAAAAAGATTCTGGTGCGAATGTATATGTAACATGATGGTTTGCATCAGACTTTTGAGTACATGAGCTTTCTGGTACAGATTAAGTTTTGTGAAAGTATTGTAAAGTGAATACCACTTATGATTTTTGTACGTGAAATTTAAAGAGATAGGCAGTAAAAGCACAGCTTGAGTGACAGTTCTTTGATATCGATTATAGGATTGAGGAATCCAAGTGAAAAACCAAAACCACTTTTCTGGTAAGATTTTCGAGGATGAAAATCCCTAAATGGGGGAAATGTAACATCCTGATTTTTGGGCCTAGTCGGAACAATGGTTTTGGGACCACAAATTCGATGAGAAAAAAATCATTTTTATTATATTTCTATGGTCTATGATTTCACAGAATTATTTCGTGAAAGTTTCGTTCAAAAATTTCGACATTTGGACACTCAATTTGGTCAAAAGGACTAAATTGTAAAAAGTGCAAAAGTTGAGTTCTACATGTTAGAAGTGTCTAATTGTTATGAGTTTTTAAATTAAAGGTCCTTAAATGGAAATTAGACCATTTTGAAGTTTGTGGACAAAAATAGACACGGTATGATAGGTTTTTTAAAAGTTTTTCATTAAGGGCATTTTAGTAAATTGGTAATTAAAATGAATTAAAAATGCCAAAATAAGCCAAATTTGCTCATCTTCTTCCTCATGGCCGAATTTTTCATGAAAAACACCATGGCTAGGGTTTTCAAGCTTTCCAAGCTCATTTGTAAGTGATCCCGAGCCCTGTTTTTAATGTTCTTTACATTTTTGAAGTCTCGGTAACATGTTCTAGCTATTTCTACCATTATTTTGAGCTAGGGTTTGTGTTTAAAAATTTACCCATGAATGATATGCATGTATTTTGATGTTTAATGGTAGAATATGAAGCTTTAAATTGTGTTAAACAACTTTTGCTAAGTGATTTTACGTGAAAACGAGTAAAACAGCATAATCGGTAAAAATACCTATTGTTCATAAGTACATGTTAGACTGAGAATTTGATGTTGCCATAGAAGGGAAAAATGGTCATCATGTCATAAAACATAAGAAAATAGGATGAAGTTTAATTTCCGAACCGTAGGGCAAAAGTGCAAATATGCAAACGTTTAGGGGTCAAAATATAAATTTGTAAAAATACGATTTTTCGACCCGTATGAATAATGTGACTAATTATTAGGCTAAATGTGATATTATAGATGAAGGAAATCGAGATTCGGGCTTAAATCGGGAAAATACAAGGTTATGGACTAAAATGGTAAATTGTCGTTTCTGGATCGAGGTAAGTTCGTGTGTTAATAATAATGCAATACCATGCATGAATTTTAATTCTCTATTGATATGGCATAAATTGTATGAGTTAATATGTTTAAGAGAAGTTGATGGATGGTATGTATGGTATGGAAAAATGTAATGCTTATTGTGACATGTGAATTTGAATGGCAAATTATTGTTACATGAATTGAGTGTTAAATTACTATTACCTGGGTTGTATGAATTGCTACACGGTTGTACCTGATGAGATTTCAACAAGTTTGTACGTAAATAATTTATCGATTCTTTTTATTTTATTATATTTTGTTATCATATGAAATGTGGCTGCCTATAGAATGACTATTGTTGTAAATTGCAAATTGAAAAAGGACTATGAATAAATTTGTAACATGTTGGAAAGTGAGGAATTTCCCAGTTTAGCCTTCGAAATAGAAACTATACGAATGATCTATTGTGAGGTCGCATGTGTAGTACTAAGTGCAGGCTACTATGTGTACCCGATAACTTCGATCACGTGTGTAGTACTAAGTGGAGGCTACTATGTTTACCGGATAATTGGTCACATGTGTAGTACTAAGTGCAGGCTACTATGCGAACCAGATAGCTTTGGCTATAAGTGTGAAAATATGTGCAGGCATCTGAGTATCAGTTATTATTCTGAAGAGTTCAACGGTAAAATCGATTAAGTAAAAAATAATGTGAACATGATTATATGATGAATAAGTGCAGGTATATGTTTAAGAAAATTTTCACCAATATGATCGATATTTGAGTGAACTTCGATAAGACAAAATGGATAAAGTGAAATTATGTAAGAGTGAATTTTTGTAGTAAAACAGTGTTGGACAGCAGCAGTTGTGTGAATTTGAAAATTTACCAAAAATTGTGTAAGTTGAATTAAATTTCAAATAAATTATGGAATTAAAGCTTAATGAGTCTATTTTCATATAAAGGAAACATGAGAGCAAAAGAGTTGTATATTATGTGATATTCTAATTTTTGTGAGACAGTATCAGAATGAATTCGAGATCCCCAGTTTTGACTTGGAAAAATTGTTAAAAATTGTGGAAAACTAATTATTGGTTATAATATATAACATTATCTGAGTCTCGTACTATGATATAAATAAATTTTAGTGAAGAAAGGTCGAAGCTGTTAAACAGCAAAATAGGGGAGACATTGAATAATAAACTGTACTTATTGGCTGACCAAAAATTTTGAAAATTTTATGGTGGAAAGATATATGAGTCTAGTGTCTGGTAAAATTTACGGATCTTAATTTTGAGTTCCGTAACTCTAGTTATAAATGATTTAGTGACTGTTACTCAAGAAAGCAGCTTAATCAGAACATGTGTAAATGTACAATTGGGTTAGTTTTACTGAGGAAAGCATGTTAGTAAATTGCTTATTATTATATCATGTGAGCTTACTAAGCATAAAGCTTACCCCCTCCTTTCCATTTCTTTTAGTGTTGCTAGGTTAGCTAGTGTTGCCAGGTTAGCTCAGGGTTGGAGATCGTCGGAGGCAGCATCACACTATCAAGCCAACACCTTGATAGTATAAACACATATGCTAGAATTATCAAGTGAGTGGCATGTATAGGGACCTAGTTTTATAACATGTATTATTATAATTTGGCCAAATATATTGGTTTTTAGTGAGTTAATGATTCTGACTTATAAATCTATCTATTTATGTTATGTTTGATATTGGTGATGTGCATATGCATGGTTGGTAATAAGTTGTTTAAGTTGTTTAATTAATGAATTAAGTTTGTTAACACCTCGTGTTCGACTCCGGCGACGGTCTCGAGTACGGGGCGTTTCATGTCTGAAATAATGTGAATGTGTTATGAGACTACTATGGGTAGTACGTTACTGAAACACTTTAGGTAGTGTAAATTAAAAACCGTAGTGAGCTTATTTCTCGAGATAACTGACTCTGAAACTCTATTACTATATTACTTATAATATCTGCTAAAAATTATTGAAACTATAATCTGATGTGCATAAAAATTCTAAATACAGATTAATTCGATAGTTACGATGAGCACACATGGTACTCATGGATGGGGTACTAGAGGCTGAAGTAGAGGCCACAGAGGGATTTGATCTGAGTCATTCGCATCTAATACGATCCCTAATCCGGACACTAGCGAAACACCGGTGTCACCTGTTGCTGAGACTGGTGCTAAGTCCCAGGACCGTACAGCTGGGGACGACGTACTATCCCAGGCTTTGTTGCAAATTCTGGAGAGGGTCACTAGGGCTAATACTGGATCTGGAGGCCATGGGTTGGTTACGAAATGACTCCGGTCAAATGGGGCTGAGATATTCAAGGGTATCGCGGAAGTTGCTCCAAGTGTGGCTGAGTACTGGATGGAGGTCACGGAGCGTATCATGGATGATCTAGACTTTTCTGATGAGTAGAAGCTCAAGGGGGTTGTGTCTTTGCTTCGCGATGAGGCATATCAGTGGTGGCTGCCCGTTGAGGAGGGCACTCAGCCCGAACGACTGACTTGGGATCTATTTAAGACCACTTATCAGAGTAAGTACTTGGGAGCCAGTTAAACTGATGCTAGGCGACGTGAGTTCCTAAATCTCAGTCAGGGTGACCTTTCAGTGGCTGAGTACGAGGCTGAGTTCATTAGATTGAGCCGTTATACAAGGGGCATGGTGGCGACCAAGTATGAGCGTTGTGTCCTATTTGAGGACAATCTCCGTGATAGTCTACGAGTTCTGATAACTCTATAGAGGGAGTGGGATTTCTCAGCCTTGGTCAAGAAGGCCAAGATTTCCGAGGAGGTGAAGCGCTTTGAGCGTCAAAATCATGAGAAGGGGAAGGCTAAGAGGGATTCTTAGCCTTCGAATACTGGGATGGGGCCTAAGAAAATGGCCAGGCCTGATGGGCCCGTGAGAGCTGGGCCTACTATTGTTGTTCCTATTAGGGTGGCGGTGTGTCAGCTCTGTAATAGACACCATCCGGGCAAGTGTTGGAGGTCTACTAGAGCCTGTCTTAGATGTAGGTCTACTAAGCATCGTGTTAAAGACTGTCCATTGAGGACTAATCAGATGCAAGCTCTGGCTACTAGGATTGCACAGCTGCCAAGGGTTGTTCAACAGCCACCTAGGGGTCGACGATAGGCTAGGGGCGGTAACGGTATTGGTCGAGGTCAAAGAGCACGAGGCAGAGGTGTTGGGCAGACTGAGGCATGGCAGCTTGCCCTTGTCTATGCTGCACATCGCCGTGAGGATGGAGATGCTCTAGACGTCATCACAGATACATTTTTCATTTCTAATGTACCTTATGTTGCATTGATAGACATAGGCTCTACACATTCCTATGTTACATGTTCTGTGTCTCAGACTTTGGGAATCCCGTGTGAGAGCACTTCTAGTGAGATTTCAGTGGTGAGTCCGTTGGGGTAATTTATTAGGGTTAGTAAACTGTTTAAAGAAGTTCTGTTGGAAGTCTAAGGAACGGTATTCTTGGCGGATCTGATGGAACTTCCGTTTGGGGAGTTCCACTTAATTTTAGGCATGGACTGGTTGGTAAAGCATGGTGTAAGTTTGGATTGTGCTGAAAAGAGGGTTGTTCTGACGACCAAGGGGGATAATGAGATAGTCATGATTGGAGAATGACGGAATTATCAGAGTAATATGATATCTGCGTTGGTAGCAGAGAAGCTGGTAAGGAAAGGATATGAGGCATTTTTGGCCTACATCAGTGTTTCCGATTCTGTGGACTCTTCGATTAAGGACATCCGTACTGTGAGGGACTTTCTAGATGTTTTTCCAAAGGAATTACTAGGATTGCCTCTGAGTCGAGAGGTAGAATTTCGCATCGAGTTGATTCCTATTACAGCTCTAGTGTCTATCGCCCCTTATCGAATGGCGTCGAATGAGCTGGCAGAACTGAAGGCTCAAATACTGGAGCTGTTGGATCATGGGTTTATTCATCCCAGTGGGTCTCCATAGGGAGCACCTGTTCTGTTCGTAAAGAAGAAGGACGGTATGATGAGGATGTGTATCTATTACCGACAGTTGAATAAGTTGACGATTAAGAATAAATACCCACTTCCGAGGATAGACGATTTATTCGATTAGTTCAGAAGGGCTTCTATGTTCTCCAAGATTGATCTACGAATCAGTTAAAGGTCAAGGAGGCCAATGTGCATAAGACGGCATTTAGGACTCGTTATGGACATTATGAGTTTCTAGTTAAGCCCTTTGGGTTGACTAATGCACCAGCGGCATTTATGGATCTGATGAACCGTGTATTCTAGCCCTACTTGGACCGGTTCATTGTGGTGTTTATAGACAACATTATGGTGTATTCTAAGACTGAGGATGAGCACGATGAGCATCTCAGGATTGTTTTGTAGATCCTTCGTGACAAACAATTCTATTCGAAGTTCTCTAAGTGTGAGTCTTGGCTTCAGGAAGTAACCTTTTTGGAACATGTGGTGTCTTCTGGGAGAATTCGTGTTGATCCTCGTAAAATTGAGGCTGTGTTGGATTGGAAACAACCAAAGAATGTGTCAGGGATATAAAATTTTCTAGGACTAGCAGGATACTACCGACGCTTCGTAGAAGGGTTCTCGTTGATCGCAGCGCTGTTGACTAAGTTATTGTGTAAAGGAGTTCCTTTTGTTAAGACAATTTTGACTCAAGCTCCAGTTTTGATACAGCCTGAGCCTGGTAGGGACTTCGTGGATTATAGTGATGTGTCACATGTGGGTTTGGGTTGCGTTGTGATGCAAGACGGTAAGGTAGTTGCTTATGCGTCTAGACAGCTTAAGACTTACGAGGCTAACTATTCGACGCATGATTTGGAGTTGGTTGCAGTTGTCTTTGCATTAATGATTTGGAGGCACTATCTATACGGTGAGAAGTGTACTATCTATACTCATCACAAGAGCCTCAAGTATCTCCTCATTCAGAAGGAGTTAAATCTTAGGCAGCAGTGATGGGTTGAGCTACTTAAGGATTATGACTGCAGTATAGAGTATCACCCTGGAAAGGCCAATGCGATGGCCGATGCATTAAGCCATACGACTATGGCAGATTTGAGAGCGTTATTCACTCGACTGAGTCTTTATGACGATGGGAGTCTCCTGGCTGAGTTGCAGGTTAGACTGACGTGGCTGGATTAGATTAAGGATAAGCAGTTAGGAGATAAGTCTCTTGAGTTGCGATTTCATCAGATTGAGGCTAGAACTACTACTGATTTTGGGATTGACAGTGATAGGGTACTGTGTTTTCGAGGTAGGATCTATGTATCTAATGATGAGGATTTGAGACTATCGATTTTGAGGGAAGTGCATAGTAGTCCTTACGCTATGCATCCCGATGGAAACAAGATGTATAAAGATCTTCGAGAGTTGTACTGGTGGCCAGGGTTGAAACGTAAGGTGACAGACTATGTTGCTCAATGTTTGACTTGTCAGCAGATTAAGGCTGAGCATCAGTTACCTTCGGGTTTGCTACAGCCAGTAAAGATACCGATGTGGAAATGGGAGCGAGTAACGATGGACTTCATTAGTGGGCTGCCTCTAGCACCCAGTAATAAGGATTCTGTTTGGGTCGTTGTGGATCGATTAACCAAGTTTGCACACTTCATTCCTATTAAAATAGACTTCTCTTTACAAAAGTTGGCTAAGCTTTAAATCTCAGAGAGAGTAAGACTGCATGGGGTTCCAGTGTCGATTATCTATGATAGGATCCTCGATTCACTTCTCGATTTTGGTAGAAGCTTCATGAGGATTTGGGTTCACGACTTCACTTCAGTACTGCATTTCATCCTCAGACAGATGGTCAGTCGGAGAGGGTGATTCATAAACTAGAGGATATGTTGAGGGGCTATTTTATGGATTTCTGAGGTAGTTAGGAGGAGTACTTGCCTTTGGCAGAGTTCGCTTACAATAATAGCCATTAGTCTAGTATTCAGATGGCACCTTATGAGGCACTTTATGGTCGTAAGTGTCGCACCCCTTTGTGCTAGACTGAGTTGAGTGAGTGACGTGTTCTGGGTCCAGAGTTGGTTTCAGAGACTGAGGATAAGGTCCGGTTGATTCGAGAGCGTCTGAAAGTGGCTTATGATAGACAGAAGTCCTATGCTGATTTGAAGAGGAAAGATATCGAGTATTCCATGGAAGAAGGTTCTGAGGTTCGATCGCAAAGGTAAGTTGAGTCCCCAATTTATTAGGTCGTACCGAATTCTGAAGTGAGTAGGGCCAGTCGCATATCAGTTGGAGTTACCAGAGTTAGATTGTATTCATAATGTTTTTCATGTCTCGATGTTGAGAAGTTACCACTCTGATCCCACGCACATTGTGCCTGTAGAGGAAATTGAAGTTAGACCAGATCTGACGTTCGAGGATGAGCCAATTGAAATTTTGGATCGTGATGTTAAGGTTTTGTGTAGAAAGTCCATTCCTTTAATGAAGGTGTTGTGGCAGAATCATAGCACTGATGAGGCTACTTGAGAGCTAGAGGATGCAATGCGTTAGCAATATCCTTACCTTTTCTAACCAAGTAAAATTTGAGGACAAATTTTCTTCAAAGAGGTAGACTTTTAACACCCCAAATTTCTGTAATTTCGACTTCTGTGATTGTTAAGCATGGAAATATCAAAACTTTTGTTTTGAATCATTTTGGCATAAAATATATGTGGTTTAAAAGGTTATGTGCTCTAGGGTGTGTTTGGGAGGTCCCAAGTTCGAGCCTTAACTTTGGCTAAATTTTGGTTTTTATTTGAATAAAGCTTAACTTTTGGTTAATGGGCTTATAAAACTTTATTGGTAGGAACTTAACAAAATGGGCCTGTTGGTTTAGTGGTTAAGTGCCCAGAGTTTATGCTAGAGGTCCTGTGTTCGAATCCTGCCTTAGGCATTATTTTTGCCACTAAGGCCATGATAAAATTGAAGGTGTACTAAAACACTGAAGTGGTAGGGTTTATCAGTTTTTTCTAAATAGTTTCCCCAAAAGAACTCTCTCTACTGAAATTCTCTACTATTTTCCCCTCTCCACGTTCTTTTTTTTTCTTTTTGCTGAAATTTTCCTTGCCTTCCTTCTATTCGTTTTGATTTTGTATTAACAGGCTTCTGCGATTCATTGACGTTCTCCTCATTGGTAAGTTTCTGTTTGTCATTCGTAAACATCGTTTTGATTAAGAGATTCAGGGGGAATTTTCTTTGGGTGTTTAGGTACTGATCAAAGGGGTTGTTCTTTGGTCCTAAACAGCGAATTAAGTGCATAGTATTCGCTAGTTTTCGCTCGAGGTAAGAGATTTAATGATTTTGAGGCAAAATATCTCGTTTGGTTTCAATCAAAAATTGTTTAGGAGACTGAAATGGGTTTTGACATGGTCGAATATAGGTTCTAGAGTGCTCGGGATTGCGTTAGGCTTTAATCGAAACTAGGTGTGTACTCTAGTCGATCTAAAATCGTGTTTTGGTGAAAGCTAAAAACGCTATTGTCGATGCCACACGGGCGTGTGGACTATCCGTGTAGAGGTCGTGTGGCGAGACACACTCATGTAGAGGCCGTGTGATGAGACACGGCCATGTGGTCCATGAAGTAGGACGTGCACGCGCCACATGGCCACGACTGACATGGGCATATGAGGCTGGCGAGGCCGTGTACGAGGCACGGGCTTGACCAATTGGGCCGTGTGGGTCACACGGGCATGTGGTCCACACGGGTGAACCACACGGGCGTGTGGGCCCACACGGGCAGGGCACACGGGCATGTGAGCCCGATTCGTTTGAAATGTTCTGCAAGGTTGTACGGGTCACCGAAGTCGACTGTGACCTGATTGTAAGGTTGGTAAACGTTACTTAGACCCCTATACTCTGATCTGATACTAAGATGTATGTAAAAGCATGATAATTAAAGCATGTGTATCTGTTCTAATTTGATAATGATGTTATGATTTGATATCTGCTCATGAGCATGCCATATTATCTACATTGCATTGCATTGGGTTGGGTTTGCTGCTGAAGAGAAGGAAGACTGAAAGGCGATTAGCCTGTCATCTGGCAACTATGCTTCATATATCTGATACGTGCCATATACGATACCACTTGGTGTGTAGGGTTGGATGGGTTAATTTTCTGCTCATACTTGGTGTGTAGGGCTGGATGGGTCAATTTTATCCCCACATGGTGTGTTGGGTTGGACGGAGATGATGTGCAGGGTTGGTGGGCATTACTGTTATGATTGATATGCATGTGTATCTGTATGGGCTAAGGCCCGAATGTATCTGATACTGTTCCGAGTGGGCTAAGGCCTATACTGATTCTGTTAAAAGCTCAAGCTCGATTATGACTATTTAACTGCTATCAATTTACATGCATGCTTTACTGTGGGGATGTACACACTGAGTTTGTAAAAACTCACCCCTTATTTTATTTGTCTATCAGTTAATCCCTAGTAGTAGGTGGATCGGTGCAGCGGAGGGCTCGACGGTGACCACTGTTACATACACTTTGGTTTTAAAGGTTTTTAATGCTTTTATTATTTTAATTGTTACAGTTGGGAGTAATTATGTAATTCCTGGTTTCAGATTGTTTGGTTTAAGTTCGGAATTTTGAAATACTGTTTATGGATTTTGGAATTGTAACTTTATTAGTACTTAAGCTTCCACGAACTAATAAATGTTTTCGAGCAAATTAATCAATATATGTTTTCTAAGTTAAGAAAAAGGTGGTATCTGGAACGATTTTTGGGTAAACATGATTTTAAATACATTCTCATGTGACTTCGCCAGATTCGACCATAACGTCTAGGCTGAGTTTGGTGTGTTACAATTTCCTTTCAGCCTTCAACAACAATCAAATTCACAATCTGTGTCATGCATCTCATATGAAGATATTTACCATTTTGAAATAAACCCCCTCGAGGGTTAAATTTCTTTCTCAAATAACCAATAGCAACACCATTTAAACTTGCATTATCAACAGGAATAGTAAACAACTTATCAATCCCCCAATTCAACAAGTATTTCTCAATCACCATCCAAATGGACTCTCCCTTATGACTAGAAATTGGACAAAAGTTTAAAATCTTTTTATTCAATTTGCAATCATTATCAATAAACTGAGCAGTGATGCACAAATAATTAACTCTTTGCAAAGAAGTCTATGTGTCAGTATTTAAGCAAACTCTAGAACAAGAACTTCTCAAAAGTTGTTTTATCTTGACCCTTTTGATCTAAATACAATTGATAAACATCCCTAGTCATAGTAGTTCGTGAAGGAATATGAAACCTAGGACATGCCACAAACATAAATTTCTTAAAGCCTTCACTTTCAACAAACTTGAAAGGTAATTCATCAATCGCAATCATTTGTGCTAATCCTTTACTACATGCTTCTTGATCAAATCTCCAAGTTGAAAGATGCCCTTCCCCCCTTCAACTCCCCTTCTAGGTAAAACTAGTTGCCCTTAACTAGTGTCAACAACATTGCTAGGATTTTTCTTACATGAGCCAATATGATATTTCAATAACCTTAAACCATTTCTTTTTTCATATCACAACAAAATTCCTTTTGACAATAATTACATTTAGCCTTACTTACACCCTCACTATTAATAATCTTAATGAAGTGAGACCAAAATTCTAACCTTTGAGGAGTGGCTTTTCTTTTCCCAGTAGTCCCATTTGCTTGGCTTGAAGCACCAACTCCCAAATTTTCAGAATCTATCGAAGTAGGAGGTGTAACACTACCCTTAATAGATGTTCGTTCGGTGGACATTCTGCAAGAAAAAAATTATATAATAAATTAAAAATACATTTATAATATTAAACATATTTTGATGTTGAGCTTTAGAGAAATACATTCTGCTTTTATCCATGTCTAATAACTTCTTGCAGACAAGAAACCAATTTCTTAAAAAAAATAGTTAATAGGATAATGCAAGCATAGATATTAACAGCCCATATAAATCTTTTTTTTTACAACACATACATACAAATCTCAATGAATCAATTAATCTTAAACTAAATAAATTATAGCAATAAAAATAATCAAATAACTTACAGCAATAAATTACAGTTAATAAGATAATTTACCCTTTGACAACAAATTAAAATAAGCAAAAATTACAGCAATAAATCAATGAATCTTAAACTAAATAAATTTAATTAGAAGTTTGTAAATAAGGTAAAAGTACCCATAGATTTTCCATGAACTTTGACTATAAGAATTATTGCCCATTTATTTCTAATTATGTTAAGATTAGCCCCACAAAGGGAAATTTAATATTTTTGGGGTTTTCATAGGAATGGCTATTTTCATGGAGCAGACTGTAGAGCCAAACTTCGAATGTTTTTAGGCATGTCCAATTGAAAAGAGGGAGCAACAATATTAAAAGAATCTACAAGAAATACCTACATTTGGGAAATTTTAAGGAGAGGGAAGGGATTTGGAGTTTTGAGGGAATTTCTAACATTGTTGATAAATAACTGATTCTCAAGAGAGGGAAGAGTCTAGTCGGTAAAGATGGGGAAAGTTAATAAATAAGTTAAAATATAGAGTGTTTATTAAAATAAGAATGCAACAGGCACAGTTTTAAGGAGAAAAAATGGAAGGGATTAATATTTTAGTTAATGCATATTTATATTTATAAATACAATAATAAAATATATTTTTTAGGTTTTAAAAAAAATCATTATACTTAATAAACTGTATATTGATACCTGATTTTAAATTTTAAATACAGATATGATTAAATATCTTTAAAAAATTAAATAAGGTCATAAAATACCTAAAAAATCAAGAAAACAAAGAGTTTTCTTACCTGGAGTCGAGTACAGGTAACAGAGCTATTTCGACGACAACACCAGCAGCCAGCCGTAGCTCTAGCCTCCAGCTATGATACTTTTGAAGGTTTTGAAGGTTTTGGGAGATTTTGAAGGTTTTGAAGATTTTGAGAGATTTCAAAATTTCAATTAGGGATTTGAAACTTGAAGGGTTAGGGTTTTTTTATTTCTGTCGTCTGTGTGCGTAGTGAGTGTCTATGTTTTAGTTTTACTAGACTTTTACTTTTAGATTTTTATTTTTATTTATTAAATTATTTGTAATTTTTATGATTGCGTTGGGTAATTAGGTTGGGTAATTAGTTTGGGTAATTGGATTGGGTTGGGTTGGGTACTTGGGTTTAAATTTATTAGATTGGATTTGATGTTGGATTGGGTTTGGGTAAATAGTAGGCTATTTATATATTATAATTTTATTTATTAATTTTTTTGGTTAACCAAAAAAATTTGGTTAACCGACCGATTTCGAACCGAATTAACCGTTAACCGAAAACTCAAAAAATTATTAATCGACCCCCAACCGAAAAAATTCGGTTAACTGACCGATTAACTGAATTCGGTCGGTTAACCGAATTTTTCAGTTTTACTCGAATTTTGCACACCCCTATCGAAAACAGTGTGCCAAACCGTGTACAGCTCTATGTAAGAGTCACAAGGTTATGTCGCCCGGCCGTGTAACAGATTGATGCTGTGTGGAAAGTATTACACCTAAAATTTAGATGGCACACAGCCGTGTGGCAGCCCGTGTCCCAAGTCGTATGCTCCCAAAATAACCCCTAATGTAAGCCAATTTAACACCCTTTTCTTGGACACCAATCCAAACCTTTTCCTTACACATTCACATGGTTGAACACATTCAAACATACCTAAAACATGCCAAACCATTCAACCTATGTGCCTAACCAATATGTCATCACTTGGCACCACAATTCACACACAAAATCTATTTAATTACAAGGCTACAAATTCACATCTTAAACATATAAAAAAATATATCAAATGGCTATTTCCTTTACACTCTATTTTACCATATGTCATCTACTTCAAAAAGGCATAAATAAAGTGACCAAGCACCTATACATAAACACTTACAAACCAGTCAACCATCAAGGACATATATACAAGAGAGCTTGACATAAACATCAACCATACCATATTAACAAAATAACATTAAAACCCTTATTACATGTCATTTATAACTATTTCACAAAATAACCAAAATCAACCAAAATGATGGTCAGATAGTGTGAGCATGCTCTGATGAGATTCCAATCGATCGAGCTTTTTAATAATCTACAAAACAAAGAAAACAACTAACATAAGAAACTAGAGCTTAATAAGCACGTATATAACTTAAATGTAAACTTACCTAATAGACAATTCACATATGTTTCGTAACATCCCAAAAAATAAGGGTTAGTAGAATTGAGTTTGTGAATCAAGAGAGAGTGGTCATGCCTTAATTTTGAGATTATCTATGCATTTTTAGGAAATAAATGAGTACTGGTCTGTTGGTTAAGTGTTAGTGAAACGTTTATTGAAACCCAAGTTCAAATCCTTTCTCTCGCATCTTTTTATTATTTTGTAAATTTTTCCTTAAACCCTAGTATGCAACATGCCTTGTTTTTAAAATAAATATTGCAAAGTTATTTCAAGAATGAGGAAAAATCCTAATGGTTAAAAGAAATATGAGAAAGCATGGGAATTAAATAAGGTCCCAAGTTCGAATCCTTTCCCTTGCAAAATAATTAAATTTTGCAAAATCCCTTGTTTTTTTTAATGTGTGTGCCATCCGTACCCTTGACCCTAAGTATAAATACAAAATTTTATTATATTTTCTAGAATTTAATTCATTTTTCCCTACCCTAATCGTTCATGCTCTTCCTCTACTCTTTTCTCTTCAATTTTCTTTCTTTCTCCCATTGTTATCGTCGCCAACACCTCCCATTTTACCGTCTCTTTCTTCTTCTTTTTGCATCAAGATAGTGCACCATCTCCTTTACTCTATTCCTTTCATTTATCCTTATCTAAATCAGCTCCAAATCTGAAATCTTGAACCCCAAGATCAATCCCGAACAATGGCAAGAAAGTGACATTGTCGTTTCTCTCAACTAGCTTGGGTAAAATCTCTTTTCTCTTTAATTTCTTAATTAATCTTGTCAATTAAAAAAATCTAGATCTGGAATTTGGGGGATTTTAAATGATTTCAAAGGTATTTTTCTATATTTTAATGAGATCTCAAACCGTTTTAAAGTTTAGCCCCAATTTTGGCTACCATGGGTGGTCGTGCGTACGCCTATGTGCAAGAAAGGGGGTTGTTTTGTTCTTGGGTCTTTCCCATATTTTTCCAGTATTAAATTGTGTTATTTGATCCTCATAATTATACTTTAGTCACATACTAATTAGTGAGAGACATTCTTGATCAATTAGCTAATCGGATCCCACGAATCTTGAAGCGTAAGTGCAATTAAGGGTAACTAGTTTGTTATTTCAACATCGTTGTTGGGTAAAGTTTATGAATTTATTAAATGAATGAATTTAATAATTAATTAGATACTGATTTTCCAGTATATTATTTAATTAGGTGCTGACCCAAACGCCCCAAATCATCCGTAAAGGAAAAGAACATTGTACGTACAGTTCCCATTGATACAGTGTAAGGAATCTAACTAGATTGGATTCATAAAATAGTTATAATTTCAATGAGTGGGCATTTAGGGGCTGGTTTAGTGATAAAATGATTGAATTTATACTTAATTTTGGTTTAGGTTTGTTTAAGGAATTATTAAGGATATTTGGAAGATTTGCTAGTGTGTTGCGTGGAACGAAAAATAAGGTGTGGGTCCTAAACTCATAAATTTGTTTAAAACTGTTAAAGATCATTTTATATTTGATAAATTAGCTTACTTATTGGATTGACTTAATAGCCAAATTATTGATTTTGTAAGTGGCCGAACCAGGTATGTTTCGAGCCTTAAAAGATTGACATGTTGGCAAAATTGCTAGTTTGATAGTATGGATGTTTGATTGAATTTGTAATTGTATATTTGAGTTATGAGATATGAGAATGTTTGACTGAATGATATAATGTTTTGAGATATTAAGCTTATGTATGATTTAAACACATGAGATATTTGTTATATTGTGTACTAAAAAGGGTGTTATTTATGCACAATGAAAATCCATAAAGTATGTGAAATTGAACAGTATTGGTTGATATAAACACAACGGTAATTTGAAAGATTAGAACATTGTTTCCATTTACTGAAAGTATGTTATTATTAGAGGTGTGCTGAACATGTCAAATGAATATGAAAAGTATTGAGATATGATTATGTATAAGATTGTGTGACATATTGCATATGCATTAGGTTGGGATTTTATGGTTGACGAAAGAGTTCCATGGAGTACCGACGGCATATTAAGTCTACATTATTCGTAGTCAATGCACTAAACCTGGAGTACCGAGGGGAATGGCGACTTATCGCATTTTTACTGGCAGAATTTTCTGCATATTGTTATCGGTGGTTTTAACCACAACAAGCTTAAGCCCATAATGCTTTGAAGTTTAAATGACAGGTTCTGGGGAACTCGTGGTTTATAGCGGATGGTATGGGTAGGAACCTTTTTGTATTGCTTTATGCTACGTATTGTATTGTGTTTTATTGAGTGGTATCGAAATTAATCTTTATTACTCGAATGAATGATGACCCATGCTCATATACCATTTGACATCAATTTGATAATGGCTATGTAATGATATGAAATTGCTATGATGGTTTTGTTTTCTTTTGTTAAAGGTCATACATTTCACTGTATTCAATATTTATGTCTGTTTAAATAATTGTTCGACTCACACTAAGCTTTTCATAAGCTCCTCTCCAAAAGTGTTTTAATTTTCAGGTAAACCTCAAAATTAGGATAGGACTCGGCATTCAGAGAATCTCCTTGGACCTCAGATTATTTTTTAATAAGTATTAATCAATCTCTAATGGTTTTGTTTTGTAATTTTTAATGACTTTTGGTTTGTGGCTTGGTAACTTTTCTTCTAGGATTTTTGCATTCATTGGTTACTCAAGCATAATAACCGAATAATGCATGATATTGAACTTAAGTAAAATTTGATATTGTTCCCTAGTTTCTACTGCATTGCAAAGGAATCATTTTTTAAAAACAAATTTATAAGGCAACTAAGTTTCCAAAATGACTTGAAAAATGGTTTTTCCATGGATTAGTTTAACATCGAGTTTTTTTAAAAGAAGAGCGACAAGCAAATTGTTTTTCTAAAACAACATTATCAACAATAAAATGAATCCTAAGTATACACGACCTAATAAATGAATGGTTTTAAGCTAACTCAAAGTACAACTATGGTTTTCTCTAAAATGAGTTTATTTAAGGTCTTCAAAAGTAACGTAAGTTAGCTTAGCCATTTCGGTGGCTAATGTAGCCTTCTCAATCTAGCCATAACGTCTAGGCTGGGTTTGGGAGGTTACATGCTTGATCCATAATACCATCATCAAGTTCATGAATTTAATAAATTTTATACACATCACAAATCCCACAAGTTAGTGAGCTCAACAAGGTAGCATATAATCTTATCATGTCATAAAACACATAATAGTAACATAGCAAATATATCTTTCGTTCATCACATTACCAATTTGCATAACTCATCCAAATCAAAGCATTATACCAACATCTTCTATTTCAACTTTCATAACCACATAAAATTTCATATAATTACTCATTCTTTTAAGTCTTTATTACTCGTTGAACCAAATTCAATAACATCGGATGCTAAAAAAATACTCATATAACCATTTAATTCTCTAAACATACCACAAACATAACTAGTTAACATATTTATAGATATATGAAATAGTTAATCATACCAAGGCATTAATATTCATTATTAAACTATACTAGTCAAAAAATTCATCTTATATTCGTGCTTATGATACATATCTCAACTGAAGCATGTTACCTGAATATCAAATGGTTGAAGGATGCCATGGTGTCTTTCAACCATGGTCTTATTCACTTTCCATCGTGTTGCCATAGTGTCTTTCAACTATGGTCTAGTTTGTTTGATTCGTAAGGTCATAGCATCTTTTAGCTATGGTCTTACTCGTTAGAATCATGATGCCATAACATCTTTCAGCTATGGTCTTACTCGATAGAATCGTGATAACATAACGTCTTTCAGTTATGGTCTTACTCATTTCTAGTATGGTGCCATAGTGTCTTTCAACTATGGTCTTATTTATTTTTGATATAGTGTCATAGTGTCTTTCAACTATGGTTTTAATCATTTCCTTCAAGCCAACAAACTCAATTCATATATACACAAATAAATATTAAAAAACCAAAACAGCAACTAATTGATTTAACTAATTGATTTATATATGTTAGCTAGTTTCTTGATCTAAGTAGTAATTTCATTCAATTAATACAATTCATGCACTCAAATAAATAGTTTTATATATTTAAGTTCTTCTAAAATCATTTTACAGAATTAACCCTATATTTTACCTTTTATGTAATTTAGTCCCTAAACTCAAAACTCCAAAATTAACTACAATTAATGAAAACCATGTTAGTCAATTTTCCTAGGGGTCCATTACAACCCATATTCCTCATAATTTCACACTATTCTCATTGAATTTTACTATTTAAATAATTTAATCCCTAAACATTAGAATTATTAAAAATCACTTAACAAAATACTAATGTAACACCCAAAACCCGGCCTAGACGTTATGACTAAATCTGGAGATGTTACGTAAAACAATTGTAAATCCAGTTTTCGAGATCTTTGGAAAGTGTCGTAAATTTTATTACTTAAAACCCCAGTTTAATAGAAAAGACACCTAACTTAACTTTTTTAATTGAAAATGATATTTACTTACATTTCCTAAAAACGATTACTTTGCAGCGAAAATTTTTAGATCGTTATGTTTTGGAAAACCAAGTTTATTTTCTCGAAAATAGTTGTTTTGCAGGAAACTGTCATTTTTGAAAAGGTGTTTTTAACAGTATCATGTAAAAATAGAAAATAAAATCCCAAAACCAAAATAGTCCCAAAATAGTCCAAATATTACAAAACGCTTAAATCCCAAATTTAAATGAATCAAGCGAAACAAATTTATTGTAATCGAGTTCTCGTGGCACCAACCTGCCTAAGTCTGAGGATTACATGGAAACATCAGTTAAAGAGAATATGAGTTTTCGAACCTCAATATGTAACAATAACTTAAATAGTTAATTTATATCAGACAAACTTAGTAGAAACAAAATCATAACAGAGAAGTATAGATACTAACATATTTTCCTACCCCAATTCACTACACACCATCTCCATCCATCCTAGCACACAATATGGAGTATGAAACACCCTTCCAATCCTACACACCAATTAGTGCCGATATGACACTTTCAGAATATTTGCAGCTGAGCTGCTAGTGTAATAGGCAAGTTCTCGCCACTCACAGAAATACTTACTCCACATAACATAACCCATCCCAGACACAAATAAAGATCAGAATAGAAATCAGGCATGCTACAGTTATACATACATGACATAACATATACAAAGCATATATAGCATTTTTCCAGGTTTCTCATAGCCTATTATAAGGTTTACCTATCATATGACATCTCAAGTATACGAACATATATAAGAATTTATACTAGTAGATGATCAAATTTCATTTTTTTTACAGTCTATTTGATCATAGACCGAACCCAAGGAAGGCTTACGATCAATCAAAATGATGTGTACGACCCTAGGGAAAATTTCAAAATTTTGGGCCCACACGGCCTCGCACACACCAATATGGCCCACATGCCCATGTGGCTCATACAGCCTAAATAGCCCAGACCGTGTGTCTCACACGGTCCAGCACATGGCCTGTCACATGGCCATTTGTCACACACGACATACCACAGCCAGTGGCATCGATTGTGTAGATTATAAGCTTTCGTCGTTCGCTGTTTTCCTATTTTTCATTACACACCTGAAATATGACATTTAATATAGTCAATTCCAAAAACAACATTTAATATTTGATTGCTTACCATCAAAAGAACAACTGCACGACACATAGATCGATGGAGGAACACGCAACCGTTTTCAGTCCTCCCCTAAATGTAACGGATTAATTAGCCAATGTATAATAAAAATTTAACAATCCCACTTTGCAACCCAAAACCTCCAAACCAAATGAACACCTATAACTTGTGATTAGAGAACTAACAAGCAGACTTAACTACCAAGAATGAAGTCGACGAAGCCAAACGAAGGACAAAATAAAACCAAATGAACATCAATCCAAGAATGAAAGAGGTAAAGAACAAAGATCGAAGAAAAGAGCAAAAAAGGAGAGATTAAAATTTTCCAATTCCTATACTAGCAATGGCGTAAATAATGAATGAAAAAAAAGGGAAAGATGGGAAATGTAGGAAACATGAGATTGGTGGGAATTTGGGATAAAGAAATAAAAATAATAATAATAAATTTTAAATTTTAAATTTAAAAAAAAACCACTTCCGAACTAACTCAACATTTTAAAACTTATCAGGTTTTCCCCAGACAGAGTTCGATTAGACCTCAACCACCCCATAATCGACTCAAATGGAAATAGAAAAAATATTGCCAACATGCTCATGTGAGGATTCAAACATAGGCTCATTCTGTCATAGATTGATCAAAATTAACATTTAAGCCGAATAAATAGGGATAGGTCTAGGAACAAAAATAATTGAATTTTCCAAAAGAATATGACTAGAACCCGAGACCTCAAACCCAAAATTAAGGCACTTAACCATTGAAACAGATACTAATTTATGACAAGATCTAACAAATCATGTATGCTAATTTTGGGGCGTTACAACTCTCCCCCCTAAAAGAATTTCTACCTCAAAATTTTCCTAACTCAAACAAATGTAAATATTGCTTTCAAATTGAGTCCTCAAGTTCTTATTTGGCTTTCTCTGGGCCATGATTCCGCCACAAAACATTAACCAAAGGAATGGATTTCCTCCTCAAGGCCCTAACATCTCGATCCAAAATCTGAACCAGCTCTCCTCGAATGTTAGATCCGGTCTAACCTCAATCTTCTCAATAAAAACAATATGAGATGGGTTAGACCGATACTGCCTCAACATAGAGACGTGAAACACATCATGAATACGGTCAAACTTTGGAGGTACCTCTAACTGATAAGAAATAGGTCCCACACGTTTCAGAATCCAATAAGGTTTTATGAACCTAGGGCTCAGCTTGCCCTTACATCCAAACTGAAAGACCTTCTTCCATAGATATACCTTAAGAAAAACATAATCACCCACAAAATACTCGATACCTCGCCTCTTCAGATCTGAATAAGACTTTTGTCTATCAGAAGCGACCTTAAGGCGCCTCAAATTAGTCTAACTTTGTCTTCGATCTCTGAAATCAATTTAGGACCCAAAACTTGTCGCTCACCCAACTCAATCCAACACAATGGAGTATGACACTTAGGACATATAGATCCTCGTAAGGTGCCATCTGAATACTGGACTAGAAACTATTATTATACATAAACTAGAATAATGGCAGAAACTCCTCCCAACTACCTCGAAAGTCAATGACATAACTCCGCAACATATACTCTAGTATCTGAATCACCCTATCAGATTGTCCATCTTCCTGAGGATGGAACAATATACTGAAGTCCAATTTAGAACCTAGAACCTCATGAAGGTTCCTCCAAAATTGAGAAGCGAAACGAGGATCCTTATTAGAAATAATAAAGATCAGAACCCCATGAAGTCTCACAATCTCAGAAACATATAGCTTAGCCAGTTTCTGAAGGGAATAGTCTGTCTTGGCAGGAATAAAATGGGCAGACCTGGTCAAACTATCCACGATAACCCAAACAAAATCTTTCTTAGAAGGTGTTAAAGACAACCCACTAACGAAATTCATAGTCACCTATTCCCATTTCCAAAGTGTAATCTTAAAGGGTTAAAGCAAACCTGAAGGCAAGTTGTGCTCAGCCTTAAGTTGCTGGCACATCAGACAATGAGAGATGAAATTTATTACCTCTTGTTCCAAACTTGGCCACCAATATAGCCTACATAGGTCACGATACATCTTACTTCCATTGGGATGCATAACATAAGGGCTACTATGTGCTTCCCGTAGAATGAACTACCTCAAATTAGAGTCATTAGGCACACAAACTCAACCTTGGAAGCATAAAACCCCATCACTGTTCAACCCAAAATTAGTAGTACTACCATCCTCAACTTGAAGGAATTACAGAACCAAAGAGTCATCCCCTAATTGTTTAACCCAAATCTACTCAATCCAAGTCAGCTTAACTTACAACTCTGCTAATAGACTATTATCGTAAAACATAATTAGGCGAGCAAACATCACCTTCAAATCAGAGATCGTTTAATGACTTAGAGTATCAGCCACAACATTGACCTTTCTGGGATGATACTCAATCATACAGTTGTAGTCCTTAAGCAACTCAATAAATCTACGTTGCTTAAAGTTCAACTCCTTCTGAGTAAGGAGTTACTTGAGGCTCTTGTGATCGATGTAATTGATACACCTCTTACCATACAGATAATGCCTCCAGATTTTTAAGGCGAACACAATCACAGCCAACTCTAAATTGTGTGTAGGATAGTTGTCTTCATGTGACTTAAGCTATAGGGACGCATAAGTCACTACCTTACTGTCTTGCATTAGAACACAACTCAGTCCAACATTTGATACGTCAAATAAACCATAAATTTCTTACCAGATTCAAGTTGTATTAGAGCAGAAACCTGAGTCAAAACAGGTTTGTGCTTCTTAAAGCTTGATTACTGCTCATCAGTCAAGATAAATGGTACATTCTTACGCAGTAACTTAGTCAGAGGTGCTGCAATAAGTGAAAACCCATCAAGAAACCTCCAATAGTAACCCACTAACCCAAGAAAGCTACAGGTCTTAAAAACATCCCTTGGTTGTTTCCACTCAAGCAGAAACTACATGACCCAAAAAAGTGACTTCCCTAAGCCAAAACTCACATTTTCTCAACTTACGTAGAGTTGTTTCTTATGGAGTATTTAAAGAACTACTCTAAGATGCTCATCATGATCATCCTCAGAGTATACTATAATGTCGTCAATGAAGACCACGATGAACTGATCCAAATACAATTGGAAAACTTGGTTCATAAGGTTCATAAATGCAGCCGGAGCACTCGTCAAGCCGAAGGGCATAATTAAGAACTCGTAGTGCCCATAACAGGTCCTAAAATAGTTATAAACATCAACATCCTTAACCTTAAGCTTATGGTACCCAGAACAGATATCTATCTTAGAGAACATAGAAGCCCTTTGAAACTGATCAAATAAGTCGTTGATCCTCGGAAGTGGGTACTTGTTCTTTACTGTCAAGTTATTTAGGTGACGGTAATCTACACACATCCCCATAGTTCCACCTTTCTTCTATACAAATGAGCTGGTGCCCCCCACAGAGACACACTAGGACAAATGAACCCTCGATTGAGGAGTTCCTGAAGCTGAGCCTTTAGTTCCAAAAACTCATTCAGTGCCATGTGGTAGGGAGCAATGGACATCAAAGTTGCACCCGATAAAATCTCGATAACAAACTTAAACTCCCTATCCGGAGGCAAACCTGGCAACTCTTCAGAAAAGACATTCAAAAAATCCTTAACAGTTCAAATGTCCCCAATAAATAGAGTCACAAAAGTTGAATCACACACATAGGCTAGAAATGCCTCACATCCTCTAAGAACTAACTTTTCGGCCATAAGAGCGGAGATTACATTAGATAAGTAATCTCGACACTCATCAATTATAAAAACTTCCACATTATCTTCAGATCTTAGAACCACTCTTTTCGTAGCACAATTCAAGCTGACTCAATGTTCCACAAGCCAGTCCATTCTCAGAATTAAATAGAATTCTCCAAATGGTAGTTCCATCAGATTAGCTGGAAACACAACCCCCTGTATCTCCAGAGGTACTCTCCTATAGATCTAATTAAGTCAAATAGATTGACTAAGTGGACTAATTACAGTAACCTCTCTAGAAGTGCTCTCAACAGACATAACCAAATTCATAGAAGCAGAACTAGCAATATAAAACTGTGTTGGTCCTATATCTATCAAAGTAAAATAGAGAGTAGTATTAATGAAAAACGTAATGGTGATAACATTTACAATGTCCCTATCCTCACAACGTCTAGCCATATAAACCAGTGCATGCTGCCTAGCCTCAGTCTGATTAGCACCTCTACCCGGTGTTCTCTAACCTCTACACATACCATTACCATCCCTAGCAGGACCACTACCCCTATGTGATTGCGTACTACTCTCTGGGGTTGAACCAAACCCGGAGCTCGAGCTTCCATCTTATCAAAATGTTGTAGACCATCACTGATATGGTGTTCCATCAACTTGCATTGCAGAAAAGCTCCTAACCTCCTCCAACATTTTCTCAGATGGTGTCTACCACAATCTCTACACGGCTGAAACACAGCAGGAGTAACAAGAACCTCAACTCTCGGAGGCACATCAGATCTGGCTCGTTTCTTAGGCCTCAAAATTGAACTAGAGGGCTTTGAATCCTTTTTATTCTTACCTCTTTCATAGTCCCTATTTTTGCGCTCAACGCGCTTAACCTCCTCAGTAATTCTCTCATTGTCCACCAAGATAGCAAAAACCCACTCCCTCTCTAGAGCTATCAGAACCCTAAGATTATCCATTAACCCTTCTTCGAAGTGAATACACTTATCATAGTTGTTTAATACCATCACATGAGCATATTTTCTTAGTCTCAAGAATTCGGCCTCATAGTCGGCCACAGTCCTATCTGCCTGAGTAAGACTGATAAACTCGTGTCTACGAGCATTACTCGACCCTACATATTTACTCTGGAAGGCACTAATAAAATAATCTCACGTAATTTTATCCAGCTGAGTACCCTCTTTAACCGTTAACTATCATTGATACGCCTCATCACAAAGAAAAGATACTACACCCTTTAATATCTACTTAGGAGTGTAGTTGATATCCTTCATAATCCTCTCTGTTGCCTCCAACCAATATTTGGCCACAATCGAGGCAACTCCAGTAACACCCCTAAATAATTTTGCATCGTTGGACCAGAGTCATTTAGTTACCAACCCACGGCTTCCAGAACCAAAATAAGGCCCAGCGACCCTTTCTAGAACCCTCAACATGGCTTGGAACAATGCATCATCCCCAGTCAAGCGACTTTGAGACCCGGTCTCAGTATTAGGTCTAGCCAGTGTCTCATATGTATCCAAATTGGGCATACCACTTATCAAGGATGACTGAAATCGAGCCCGTCTTCGGTGCCCGCCGCGCCCATGGGTACCATGTCCACGTGTTCCACGAGTACTTATCGTTTATATTATCTACATTACAAATTTTATGTATCAATTTCAGTATTTCTTAGTAGTTATTTTATACTTAAAAAGTTATTAGAAGAATTTACAAAGATGTTTTAGTCTCTAATTATCGCAGTATAATTCTAATCATTTTAGAATTTTCTTCTAACTAAAGTTTATCTAAGTCAGAAGTACTTACATGACCGATATCAGAGACTCGGTATTCCATAAAATTATTTTTTAGATTAATGCAGAAATAAACTTTACTTAGAAAACAGTTTTCACAAAATTTTGAAACCAAAATTTTAAAGCCCGAGTTTTGCAACCTGACTCTAATACCATTAAATGTAACACCTTAAACCCAGCCTAGACATCATTCCCAAATCTGGAGATGTTATGTAAAATGGTTGTAAATCCAGTTTTTGAAATCTTTGGAAAATGCGATAAATTTTATTACTTAAAAACCCAGTTTAATAGAAAACAAACCTAATTTAACTTTTTAGTTGAAAAAGATGTTTACTTACATTTCCTAAAAACGATTACCGTACAATAGAAATTCTTAAATCATTATGTTTTAGAAAAGCCAAGTTTATTTTCTCAAAAATAGTTATTTTGTAAGAAACCGTCATTTTCGATAAAGCATTTTTATCAGTATCATGCAAAAATATAAAAGAAAATCTAAAAATAAAAATAGTCCAAATATTACAAAATGTTTAAATACCAAATTTAAATGAATCAAATGAAACAAACTTATTGAAACCGAGTTCTCATGGCACCGACCTGCCTAAGTTTGAAGATTACCTGAAAATATTATTCAAACAGAATATGAGTTTCTGAACCTCAGTGCATAACAATAACTTAAGCAATTAATTTATATCAGACATGTTTAGCAGAAACAAAATAATAACAAAGCAATATAGATACAGACATATTTTTCAACCCCCATTCGCTACACATCATCTCCGACCATCCAAACACACCATATGGGGTATGAAACACCCTCCCAACCCTACACACCACTTAGTGTCGATATGACATTTTTAGAATGTTCGTAGCTGAGTTACCAGTGTAATAGGTGAGTTCTCGCCACTCACAGAAATACTTCCTCCACATAAAATAACCCATCTCAAACGCAAATATAGATCAGAATAGAATCAGGCATTTTACAGTTATATATGCATGACATAACATATACAAAGCATATATGGCATTTTTCGGGTTACTCATAGCCTATTATAAGTTTACTTATCATATGACGTCTCAAAGATATGAACAAATATTAGAATTTATACTAAAAGATGATCGGATTTCATATTTTACAGTCTATTTGAACATATACTGACTCCACGAAAGGCCTATGATCGATCAGAACGATGTGTATGGCCCTAAGGAAAAATTCATAATTTTGGGCCCATATAGCACGCCCGTGTGGCCCACACGACCTCACACACGCCCGTGTGGCCCACACATCCGTGAATCCCACACGGCCTAAATAGCAAAGATTGTGTGTCTTACACAGTCCAGCACACAGCCTACCACACGACCGTGTGGCGTCGACTATGCAGATTTTCAACTTTCTCTGTTCGCTGTTTTTTCGTGTTTTTTTTTTGTTACATACCTGGTTCGATTCTGATACGTAAATAGCCACGAGACTTCCAAAACCTAAATGTGATAATTAATATAGTTAATTTGAAAAACAAGACACCACATTAATTAAGATTTGAACACAATAACCTCATACAACACTACCAATAACGTATTCGATTCCTTATTGTCAAAACAAAAATAACTACACAACACTTAGATCGCTGGAGGAACATGCAACCGCTCTCGATCCTCCCCTAAACGCTATAGATTAATTAGCCAACATATAATACAAATTTAACAATTCCACTTTGCAACCCAAAAGCCCCCAAACCAAACGAACACCCACAACACATGATTAGAGAACTAACAAGCAAACTTACCTACCAAGAGTGAAGTCGACGAACCCAAACAAAAGAACAAAATAAAACCAAATGAACATCCATCCAAGACCAAAAGAGATAAAGAACAAAGATCGAAGAAAAGAGAAAAATGAGAGATTAAAATTTTCCAGTTCTTATATTGGCAGTGGCGTAAATAATGAATGAAAAAGAAAAAAAGGAAAAGATGGGAAACATGGGATTGATGGGAATTTGGGATTAAGAAATAAAAATAAAATAGTAATATATTTTAAACAAAAACCACTTCACAACTAACTCAACATTCTAATAATTTATCAAATTTTCCCTAGATAGAGTTCGATTAGACCTCAACCACCCAATAATCGACTCAACTAATAATAGAAAAAATATTGTCAACACACTCATGTGGGGATTTGAACACAAGATTAAAGGGTAAGATAACACCTTACCACTAAACCAACAGGCTCATTATGTCACAAATTGACCAAAAATAACATTTAAGCTGAATAAATAGAGATAGGTCTAGGAACAAAAATAAGGAACAAAAATAATTGAATTTTCCCAAAAGAATGTGACCAGAACCCAAAACCTCAAACCCACAATTAAGGCACTTAACTGCTAAAAGATATACTAATTTATGACAAGATCTAACAAATTATATATACTAATTTTGGGGCGTTACAACTTATATCTAACTATAAGACTCAAGAATCCATCAATTAAATTCACAAACACAGCTAAATTATTCATGGTAAGTCCCTAAAATTTTAACAGTTTCACAAATTAACCCCGTGTTAGCTAGATTAAGCTAATGCGATAACAAAAATATAAGAATCATGAAAAACAAACCTCAAAAAACACATGCATACAAGGAAGGAAGCTTCGCCAAGCTTCAAATACTCTCCAGTGGTGGGCTTTGGCTTGAAGAAGATGAGCATAAGCATTAAAAAATAGTGATGTTTTGTTTTGTTTATTTTATTTTAACTTAACCTTTCTTTTAATTTTTATTGAGATATAACATATAAATTAACAAATTTTAAGCACCAACCGTGAATATCATTTGTATATGGTATTATTGACACATAAAACCTTGTGAAATTATCAATTTAACTAATTAACACTTGTACCTAATAGAATTTAACTTTTGTAGCTTTTTCGATTTAGTCCTTTTCAATTAATTAACTATCTAAACATTAAAATTTCTTAACCAAATTTTGATACACTTATATGATCATTCCCTAAATATTTAATAAAAATATAATATTTAATAAAAATATTTACGTGCTCAATTTATAGAAATAAGGTCCCGATACCGCATTTTTCATACCCACTTGACTGAGGGATTAACGAATTGAACTTAACTATATGACCAATTAATAAAATTTATTAAATCAAAATTTCAATAATATTATACTTGAATCATAAATATTAATTAATAATATTTTCAAACTCACTCGTCAGATTTGTGGTCCTGAAACCACTGTTTTTGACACCATTGAAAAATGGGTTGTTACGGGATTGACAATACATCAGACAAGACCCAAGTAAAGTAGATCTCGAATCCGTTTATGCATTTATTCACATGTGACATTCATAGTGTGACATACCTTATTGTTGAGTGGATGATGGACTATGTATCCATGGCTCTTATACGTTGATGTAAGTAAAAACTTGAGTTTAAATAGATAAGGAACTGAAAGCTGGATCATTGGGTATACGACTTTTGCAGTATGTAGCATTATTCACAATAGTGGAATTCATAGCCCAATAATTTGGTAAATGATATTCTCTTATTAGCATTACATGATAGATGAAAAGTAAATATAACCATTAATTGTTTGTCTTTGTGGTAAATGACTTAATTACTATGATAGTAACTGACTTTTTTTTAAGGAAGATGTAATGGTTACCATTAGATAAAATAGGATCATATTGGAAGAACGAATTTATCCCAAAGAGGTTAAGTATATCCTATGAAGGTAACACACTTATGATGTAACACCCCTTACCCGTACCCGAGGGCGGGATAAGGTAAGGGGTGTTACATTTAGTGGTATTAGAGCTATGGTTTAGTCGATTCTCGGACTAACATAGCAAGTGTGAGAGTTTAGTTATACATGCCACAAATATGTGATAGTGTGATGTCTCTCGACACTAATGAGGACCATTTTGTTTAAAATGAAGTATTCTCCAACTGAGCTACATCTGACCATTTGATAGTAATATTGAAGTATTTGAATAAAGTGTAGCTATGATATGTTAAACTCGGAAAGGTATGAATAAGAATTCGTGATATATGTATATGTGAGATGAAAGTTTATATAGTGATATAGTTATTCATATTTGTTTGGCCTTTATATGCTGTTGCATGCTTGACTAAATTAATTAGTAAATGTGATGATTAAAGTTATTCAAAATTCATAGAATGTATGAGTGAGTGCACTTATTTGAAATGAGATAATTGGAAATTTTATATAAGACAGATATGAATAATAAATTGTTTGAAGTGGATAGTATGATTATAATGACATATGTGGATAATGAAAAAAATGTGTCATATAGATATATGTCAGAATCGAGTTAGAGACTGTACGACCTCACCCTTTACCAATGAGGTGTATATAACGGAATTTCATGAGAATCATGTTGACTAAGTTCCTAAGTGTGGAATCAAAGAGTTCAGTGATAAAATAATTATAGATATGACCAGAGACTGAGAATGGTTGACAAGGGAAGGACAGAGTTAGAGAAATATCAGAGTTGACTGAGTTATCTTGGGATTCAAATGGATGACAGAGTGTTTCTGAAAATATCGTCTTGAAAACAATTAGTTAGTAATGCTGGAAATTATGAGAAAGATACTAAACCTCACTCCAGTAAGATTTTCGAGGATGAAAATCTCTAAAGTGGGGGAGAGTTGTAATAGCCCAAAATTGGGTCTAGTTGGAACAGAGGTTTCGGGACCATCAAATTTGAGATAGAAATAATTATTTTATGATTATTTTGAGGTCTATGATATGATTGCATGATTGTGTGACAATTTCATGAAGAAATTCTATGCATAAAGTGCTCAATTAGAAGTTAGGGACTAAATTGAATAAGCTGCAAAACTTGCATTCTAGAAATTTCTAGTATGAAATTACTTTGAAATATTAATTAGGAGGTCTTAAATATCAATTTGACCAATTTCTAAGTGATGGACAAAAATTTGACATGGATGGAATTTTTGAAAGTTTAGTAAGGAATGGCATTTTGGTCATTTGGCAATTAAAAGAAATAAAAAGGGAAAATAAAGCCAAAATTGACTCATCTTTTTCATGGAGGCCGAAATTAGCATGGGGAAAGCCATGGCTAGGGTTTTCAAGCTTTCCAAGCTCAATAGTAAGTCCGTTCTAACCCCGTTTTTCAAGTTCTTTACGTTTTTTGAATCCTAGTAATTTGATTAAGCTTATTCTAGCAATAATTTAAGCTAGGGTTCATATTTGGAAAAATACCCATAGTTGAAATATGTTTATTTTGATGTTTTATGATAGAATATGAAGTTTTAAATTATGTTAGGCAACTTGTGCTACTCGGTTTTGAGTGAAAACGAGTAATCGGTAAAAATACCTAATAGTCATAAGTATATGTTAGAGTGAGAATTTGATGTTTCCATAGAAGAGAAAAGTGATCAGCATGTCATAAAACATAAGAATAATGGATGAAGTTTAATTCGCGAGCCTAGGGGCAAAAGTGTAAATATGCAAAAGTTTAGGGACAAAATTGTAAATTTGCCAAAGTTTGAGTCCAGGACTGTTTTGAATAGTACATTAATTAAATAAGTAAAATATGATGTTTTAGACCCCAGAAAACGAGATTTGAAAGTTTAGTAAGGAATGGCATTTTGGTCATTTGGTAATTAAAAGAAATAAAAAGGGAAAATAAAGCCAAAATTGACTCATCTTTTTCATGGAGGCCGAAATTAGCATGGGGGAAGCCATGGATAGGGTTTTCAAGCTTTCCAAGCTCAATAGTAAGTCTGTTCTAACCCCGTTTTTCAAGTTCTTTACGTTTCTAGAATCCCGGTAATTTGATTAAGCTTATTCTAGCAATAATTTAAGCTAGGGTTCATATTTGGAAAAATACCCATAGGTGAAATGTGTTTATTTTGATGTTTTATGATAGAATATGAGGTTTTAAATTATGTTAGACAACTTGTGCTACTCAATTTTGAGTGAAAACGAGTAGAAGGGCTTAATCGGTAAAAATACCTAATAGTCATAAGTATATGTTAGAGTGAGAATTTGATGGTGCCATAGAAGAGAAAAGTGATCAACATGTCATAAAACATACGAATAAGGGATGGAGTTTAATTCCCGAGCCTAGGGGTAAAAGTGTAAATATGTAAAAGTTTAGGGACAAAATTGTAAATTTACCAAAGTTTGAGTTAAGGACTGTCTTGAATAGTACATTAATTAAATAAGTAAAATATGATGTTTTAGATCCCAGAAAACGAGATTTGAAAGTTTAGTAAGGAATGGCATTTTGGTCATTCGGTAATTAAAAGAAATAAAAAGGGAAAATAAAGCCAAAATTGACTCATCTTTTTCATGGAGGCCGAAATTAGCATGGGGGAAGCCATGGCTAGGGTTTTCAAGCTTTCCAAGCTCAATCGTAAGTCTGTTCTAACCCCATTTTTCAAGTTCTTTACGTTTTAGAATCCCGGTAATTTGATTAAGCTTATTCTAGCAATAATTTAAGCTAGGGTTCATATTTGGAAAAATACCCATAGGTGAAATGTGTTTATTTTGATGTTTTATGTTAGAATATGAGGTTTTAAATTATGTTAGACAACTTGTGCTACTCGATTTTGAGTGAAAACGAGTAGAAGGGCTTAATCGGTAAAAATACCTAATAGTCATAAGTATATGTTAGAGTGAGAATTTGATGTTGCCATAGAAGAGAAAAGTGATCAGCATGTCATAAAACATAAGAATAAGGGATGGAGTTTAATTCCCGAGCCTAGGGGCAAAAGTGTAAATATGTAAAAGTTTAGGGACAAAATTGTAAATTTGCCAAAGTTTGAGTTAAGGACTGTCTTGAATAGTACATTAATTAAATAAGTAAAATACGATGTTTTAGATCCCAGAAAACGAGATTTGAAAGTTTAGTAAGGAATGGCATTTTGGTCATTCGGTAATTAAAAGAAATAAAAAGGGAAAATAAAGCCAAAATTGACTCATCTTTTTCATGGAGGCCGAAATTAGCATGGGGGAAGCCATGGCTAGGGTTTTCAAGCTTTCCAAGCTCAATCGTAAGTCTGTTCTAACCCCATTTTTCAAGTTCTTTACGTTTTAGAATCCCGGTAATTTGATTAAGCTTATTCTAGCAATAATTTAAGCTAGGGTTCATATTTGGAAAAATACCCATAGGTGAAATGTGTTTATTTTGATGTTTTATGTTAGAATATGAGGTTTTAAATTATGTTAGACAACTTGTGCTACTCGATTTTGAGTGAAAACGAGTAGAAGGGCTTAATCGGTAAAAATACCTAATAGTCATAAGTATATGTTAGAGTGAGAATTTGATGTTGCCATAGAAGAGAAAAGTGATCAGCATGTCATAAAACATAAGAATAAGGGATGGAGTTTAATTCCCGAGCCTAGGGGCAAAAGTGTAAATATGTAAAAGTTTAGGGACAAAATTGTAAATTTGCCAAAGTTTGAGTTAAGGACTGTCTTGAATAGTACATTAATTAAATAAGTAAAATATGATGTTTTAGATCCCAGAAAACGAGATTTGAAAGTTTAGTAAGGAATGGCATTTTGGTCATTCGGTAATTAAAAGAAATAAAAAGGGAAAATAAAGCCAAAATTGACTCATCTTTTTCATGGAGGCCGAAATTAGCATGGGGGAAGCCATGGCTAGGGTTTTCAAGCTTTCCAAGCTCAATCGTAAGTCTGTTCTAACCCCATTTTTCAAGTTCTTTACGTTTTTAGAATCCCGGTAATTTGATTAAGCTTATTCTAGAAATAATTTAAGCTAGGGTTCATATTTGGAAAAATACCCATAGGTGAAATGTGTTTATTTTGATGTTTTATGATAGAATATGAGGTTTGAAATTATGTTAGACAACTTGTGCTACTCGATTTTGAGTGAAAACGAGTAGAAGGGCTTAATCGGTAAAAATACCTAATAGTCATAAGTATATGTTAGAGTGAGAATTTGATGTTGCCATAGAAGAGAAAAGTGATCAGCATGTCATAAAACATAAGAATAAGGGATGGAGTTTAATTCCCGAGCCTAGGGGCAAATGTGTAAATATGTAAAAGTTTAGGGACAAAATTATAAATTTGCCAAAGTTTGAGTTAAGGACTGTCTTGAATAGTACATTAATTAAATAAGTAAAATATGATGTTTTAGATCCCAGAAAACGAGATTTGAAAGTTTAGTAAGGAATGGCATTTTGGTCATTCGGTAATTAAAAGAAATAAAAAGGGAAAATAAAGCCAAAATTGACTCATCTTTTTCATGGAGGCCGAAATTAGCATGGGGGAAGCCATGGCTAGGGTTTTCAAGCTTTCCAAGCTCAATCGTAAGTCTGTTCTAACCCCATTTTTCAAGTTCTTTACGTTTTTAGAATCCCGGTAATTTGATTAAGCTTATTCTAGAAATAATTTAAGCTAGGGTTCATATTTGGAAAAATACCCATAGGTGAAATGTGTTTATTTTGATGTTTTATGATAGAATATGAGGTTTGAAATTATGTTAGACAACTTGTGCTACTCGATTTTGAGTGAAAACGAGTAGAAGGGCTTAATCGGTAAAAATACCTAATAGTCATAAGTATATGTTAGAGTGAGAATTTGATGTTGCCATAGAAGAGAAAAGTGACCAACATGTCATAAAACATAAGAATAAGGGATGGAGTTTAATTCCCGAGCCTAGGGGCAAAAGTGTAAATATGTAAAAGTTTAGGGACAAAATTGTAAATTTGCCAAAGTTTGAGTTAAGGACTGTCTTGAATAGTAAATTAATTAAATAAGTAAAATATGTTGTTTTAGATCCCAGAAAACGAGATTTGAAAGTTTAGTAAGGAATGGCATTTTGGTCATTCGGTAATTAAAAGAAATAAAAAGGGAAAATAAAGCCAAAATTGACTCATCTTTTTCATGGAGGCCGAAATTAGCATGGGGGAAGCCATGGCTAGGGTTTTCAAGCTTTCCAAGCTCAATTGTAAGTTTGTTCTAACCCCATTTTTCAAGTTCTTTACATTTTTAGAATCCTGGTAATTTGATTAAGCTTATTCTAGCAATAATTTAAGCTAGGGTTCATATTTGGAAAAATACCCATAGGTGAAATATGTTTATTTTGATGTTTTATGATAGAATATAAGGTTTTAAATTATGTTAGAAAACTTGTGCTACTCGGTTTTTAGTGAAAACGAGTAAAAGGGCTTAATCGGTAAAAATAGCTAATAGTCATAAGTATATGTTAGAGTGAGAATTTGATGTTGCCATAGAAGACAAAAGTGATCAGCATGTCATAAAACATAAGAATAAGGGATGAAGTTTAATTCCCGAGCCTAAAGGAAACAGTGTAAATATGCAAAAGTTTAGGGACAAAATTGTAAATTTGCCAAAGTTTGAGTTAAGGACTGTTTTGAATAGTACATTAATTAAATAAGTAAAATATAATGTTTTAGATCCCAGAAAATGGGATTTGAACCTAGAATGAGAGAAAAATCAAAAAATGGGAAAGTTGGTTAAATGGCCGTTTTAGTATCGAGGTAAGTTCATATGTATAATAAGCATTAATCTATGCATGTTTCAATGTAAAATTGATATATTTACTATGATTTCCAAGGTATTGAAAGTATGTAAGTTGGTATGATAATAATACAGCAATAATGCTGTAATTTATATTTGAAAGTTAAATTTAGTGAATTAATTGAATTATGCTAAATTAAATGATTATGGTGCCAAGTTTATGAATTGATTTAAAAATATGTCTATGGTACATGAAGTGCATTGAATTATCATACATAAATGTGATTTCTATGATTATGGATATTATGGAAATTGTAAGTTCATATGATTTTTAATAAGGCAATGTGTAATTTAATGTTATTGCCTTGATATTAAATAAGATGTAAGTTTATATGTAAGTAATACATCAATATTACTTGTATTATGATATTTTATAATAATATTGGAAATATGTTTGTGGATAATTACTTGATTGGTGAAATTGTTGGAAAAGAGAGAGAAATCCCGGTTGAACCTTCGAAAAGATTGGATGATATAGATAGTATGTAGCTAGGTCACATGTATGGTGCTAAGTGCACATCATGCATACAAGAGAGCTACAAGACATTATGATGTAGATAGGTCGCATGGGTGATACTATGTGTACACCATGTAGACAAGAGAGCTACAGGATATATGTAGCTAGGTCGCATGTGTAGTACTAAGTGCAGGCTACTATGCGTACCCGATAACTTCGATCACGTGTGTAGTACTAAGTGTAGGCTACTACGTGTATCAGATAGTTAGGTCACGTGTGTAGTACTAAGTGCAGGCTACTACGTGTACCGGATAATTGGTCGCATGTGTAGTACTAACTGCAGGCTACTATGCGTACCAGATAGTTTGGCTACATAAAAGGCACTTATGTGCAAACTTTCCATGTATCCGAATTATATTCCGAAGTGTTCAACGGGAGACTCTCTATGTATTGCTTTGTGAGTGTTGTGATGAATAAGTGCAGGAACTTGGTTATGTGAATGATGTGTTCATTAAGTGACCAGGATGTGGTAAGATTATAAACAAGTAAGTTATACATGAGGATGATTTTATGGTGACCTTGTGATCATGGGTCTATACTTGTGATGTATGAAATGTGGTGAAAATGATTTGTGATATATATGTTAAAATGAGGTTAATACAAAAAAAGTGTGAAAGAGTGGATTAGCAATAAAACTGTTTTGGAAAGTAGCAGTGATGTGATTTTGAAAAATCACCAAAAATAGTAGAGATTGAATTAGAGACTGAATGAGATGTTAAATTAAATATTAATGAGTCTATTTTCATATAAAAGAAACAGAGTAAGAATAGGAGTTATATATTTTGATATATTTATGTTTTTATGAGACTGGTTCAGAACGATTACGTGATCCCCTATTCTGACTTTGGAAAATCACAAAAATTTGGAGAAAAATAATTAGAGGCTCAAACTTATATTTTTAAAATCCCTAATGAGTCTATTTTCATGATAAATCAACAAGAACATTATCTAAGTTCTGTACTGTGAGATAATTAATTTTTAGTGAAGAGAGGTCAGAACTATTAGAAAGTGAAACAGGGAAAATTTTAATGAATAAACTGTACTAATTGGCTAAACCAAAAATTATGAAAATTTTATGGTGGAAATATATGTGAGTCTAGTTTTAGGGGAAATTTACGGATCTTAATTTGGAGCTCTGTAGCTCGAATTATAAATAATTAAGTGACTATGAATCATGTGGACAGGTTGATGTGAGCATTTATTAGTAAATTGTGAAATCGTACTTACAAGAATGCTATATACGTTAAGGATGTGGAATGGAGAGGAGGAGGAGGAAAATAAATATATGTGGAATACATGGAAACTATGGTATATGAAATATTGATATAATGAAATAAATGATATGTGTTTATAAGAAAACAGAAAGAGAATGATATGTATTATGACATGTATATATATGACTAGTCTCAATATAATGCTTGTTGGGTATGGAGTTGAATTGAAATGTTTCAGGCAAACATGTTATTCTACGCATCTAAATTGTGGTATTTTATAAAAATAAGATCTAGCTTTAAATATGAATGCTTGATGATTAAGCTGAAGATACTTGGTAAGATAATAATCTTGGTATAAATGTATAAGTGGTACTATAACAGACAAGGTAAAATGAGTATGAGAGACACATGTATGATTACATACAAATTCTATGTTTGTGGTTTAATTGAGAATGTTTAATCATTAAATGAATACCATGTTATATGCTTTTGATTTTGTATAAGTGTGTAAGAGATTAAGGTTGACCAAAGCTTGGAAAATAGCCTAGGTATATTCTACACAGGCAGAGACACGACCATTTGTCTCAGCCGTGTATGGAATACAACTTTGGGATACGGGCGTGTGGAGCCTTAAAGCATGAAATTTCCAAGATTTTCGTAAGTTCTCGGTTTAGTCCCGAACCCTTTCTAAAGTATGTTTTGGGCTTCGTAGACTCAAATAAGGGACTATGTGTAAGTGAATGAACGTTTTGAAATATGAATGAAATTTTATGGCCCGTATTTTAGTTTAATGTTTGTATGTTTGTCCGGTAACGCCTCGTACCTTATCCTGACCTCGGGTACGGGTAAGAGGTGTTACATATGACAATGTCATTGGGCGATCAAGTAACTTTTGTAATGATATGTAATTAGGGAGGGCTTAATCACAATACTATAATGGAATGACCTTATTTCTAAATAAGTTTATAATTAATAGGTGAAAAATTGGAAATTAATTATAAATCATTTAAGCTCTAATTAAATGTCTAGCTGGACCCACTGCTAGCTTGTTGAAACTAGAAATGAATTGCATTTTGAATCAAATGAACAAAAATGGATAGAAATGGTAAGGTTATAGAAATGACTTATATTCATAAATGAATGTGGTTTCTCGCTAAGTATGAAAATGACCTGAGAATTAATTTAAGTTTTTCGAATTATTATTTAATTAAATTATTTAAATTCGAAAATGGAACTAAATTAATTGGTCATTGTGAATTCCTTGAATATGGAAATTAAAAATATTTTTTCATAGATTTTTTTACAGGAAAGTTGATATGACTTTAACAGAATTAGAAATGGGTTGAGAAAATTATTTAAATTGAAAATTAATTAATTTAAATTAATTTAATAAATAATATTTATTTTGGGAAATAGAAAAACATGTTTTGGGTTAGAAGAAAATTACAAAACGATGGGTTAAAAATCTAGGAAGCACATATAATTGGACTCGATACAAAAGATGCCAAAACCCCTCATAATACGTATGAGGGGCAGTAACTGTAGTATATTTAGCTAGGGTTGATTGGCCCTCTCTCCTAGTAGAACTAAAGGACTAGATTTTCTATCAAATAAGTATTGTTTGTATTCTACTAATTCAACAAGGACTTTTATATCTCTCCCTATAAATAGATGAAACTAGTAGGACAAAAAAATATAAGTAATATACAATTTTGATATATATTTTTTTTGCTCGAAAATAGTGTGAATTTGTTTCTAAGTATAAATTATATCTCTGGGAATAATAATTATATCGTTTTATATAGTCAGAAAGTTTTACTTTCCTACTAAAAGTAAGAAAATTGTTTCTAATTTTGTGTTTGATTCATGACTACTTAAGCCCAAAATCGAAGTGATTCGTAGTATGAGAATAGCAGAGAACGTTGTTCGGTTGAAAGTCGAGAATGTCTAGATCCGTCTTTTGCATAGGGCATGTACTTTTTGAGAAAAGTTTATTGCTATAAATATAAAAAATAGACTTAGTTTTCAAAATTTTAATTTTCCATTACAACAGAAAACCATTTTCAAATCGGATTTTTCTTCAACAGTTGGAATCAATGCCAGATTGTACTATGTTTATAGCATAAACCAATTCTAAAATTTCTCCATTCTTCAAGTTTGGTTAATGTTTTATAAGATGTAGCTGATAAATCTAAATTATATAGTTTTTTAGCACCTTTTTAGTTATAACCTATGCAAATTTCGAGTATATAGACAACTAATTTACTCATTTTAGTTCATATTAAGACATTGGGCATAACTTTAGTAGTGCGTAATTTTATGAAATTAAGTATTAATTTTACATAATTTTACTATTTTATGTCAACTTGCTACAGTTGGACCATTGAGTTGATAAATGTGAGAGCCAATAAAAACACAAATGGACATGAGCTAAAATCCACTTCTTTTGGACAACAAAGACAATAAGTTTGACCCTGAAAAGATTGATTAAACTCAGTTGAAATTTGGTTGCCAAGAATGGCTAGTTTTCTAGCTAGTTGGGTTGTAAAAATCATCCAACAAGGAGGAGAAGAGCCCAATTCAGCTAAGGCATGAAAATCAACCCAAATTAGCTTTGAAGCATTTGAATTGAAGGTCCTCGCTTGTAAATGAAAAAAATAAAAAAATCAGCCTCCAACTAAAGCTTTGAAAATCATCCAAAAGTATTCTTCTAGTATAAATGAAGCATGAATCAAGCAACCACTCAACCCTCACTCCACAATTTATGGTCAGCCAATCAAGGGAGAAATCCAAGGGATCTCCATGTTATTTTTAGTAAACTCCCAAGCCATTCCTCTAGTAAAAATACCACCCCTCATCTCCCATCTTAAGAATCTCATCCTAAAATCTCATTCATCACTAGAACGACGGAAAATGTGCAAGTGTACACAATCACAACAAGTAATAAAGTGACAAGTAAATGTCGAGTTATCGTACCCGCAAGGACTGTAAAAAGAATTATTTATGAAATTAATTGTAAAACACTTTGACGAGGTAAAAATAATTTGGTTTTAAAATATAGTCAAAAACTATTTAAAAATTAAGTAAATAATTAAAATAAAACAAAGGAGTTCTAATGCACAATTTCAAATAAGATTTAATCAAGATAACATACTTGTGTTGGATTAATTACATTCCTTTAACTTAGAATTATTAAACTTATGTTTATATTGCTACGAATAAATTCACGGCAACTCAGTAATTTGCTAACTACTGCTCATACATACTTATTAAATTAATCAATCTCTTGAACATTTTTCAATGTCAATCCAAGTGGTTAATTAATCTTCACAAGCATATAAAAGATTAAGTGAGGTAACAGGGAATTTCTATCTTGAAACAGTTTAATCACAAAAATCTTTCAAGTTATGCAAGGCATATGTATCGCCGAATACAATTCTAATTTAAACTTCAGCTACCTTAGAAGAATAAACATGCACTGATTAAGCACTGTGTCTATTAATTATAATTTCAATACAATTTAATAATTAATTCATTAGTTATTTAAAAATTATATTGCCAAATATAACTTAGGCATGATTTTACTTAACCAAGCAATTTACCGAGGCCTATAACAGCATGAACATCATTTTAAAAATTCAAGCAAGCAGCATATAATCAACCCAACACAAACTTAATTTAAGCTAAATTGATTAAAATAATCATTTCAATAGCATAAATATTCATAAACATGTTCGTCAAAACAACAACAAAAATTAAAGAGATAGGGGAACAAGAAGCAAAGTCGGTGTTTCTCCACGGCTTGACTAGTTACTCCGTTCTTCGTTCTTCATTTCCCTCGGCTATCAAGGTAGCTTATGAACACCTAATTGCTGCTCCAAAATGGCTGATCAGAGCCTCTTTCACAAGAGAAGAAATCGGCACTTGAACAAAAGGGAAATAGGATGAAAAAAAATGGAGAGAAAAATGAGAGAGGAGAAGAGAGAATGAGAGAATGTTATGGGATTGAGGGATGGTTTGAATGATTAGCAAGGGGTGGCTTTTATAGCTGATTGTGGCTGGTAAAAATAGAAAATTCCAGCAGCCAAAGATCCCCCCTATGGCCGACCATCTACTTGGAAAAAGTTGAGACTTTCAACTTTGCGAAAAATAACCTGGGGCAAATCTACAAAGCTTGAATGCAATTTGGAAGTCTTGCAAGGGCCAAATTTTTTTACTCTCCTTGTTGTCAACCTCCAAGCTCCAAGATTTTCTCTTAATTATTTGTCTTTTCTTTCTTGCCACACACATAAAACCTTTTTTCGTCGCATCGCCACTATAAATCCCTATCGCCATCGCAAATTACCCTCATCCCTTGCCAAACTTTGCCATATCCTTCACATCTATAACAGCTCGATTTTAGCTAAATCAGAATAGTGGTTTTAGAACCACAAATCCTAGGTTAAAAATTATTTTAATATTATTTTTAGTGTTTACAGAATTTGAATACATATGTGTGAAATTTTCATTTGTTAATTTTATCGTTTAATAGCTCAATTTGATAAAAAGACTAAATCGAGGAAAATGCAAAAGTGGCATACTATAAGTTAAAAGTGTTTAATTGCTGTGAGATATTAAATGAAAAGTCCTTATATTGATATCAGACCATTAATAGCTTGAGTGGATCATTATGGACATATATAATTAGTTTTCATGTTTTATAATTAAGGGTAAATATGTCATTTTTCAATAATGGTTAATAAAATGAAAAACAAAAAAAAATTTGTCCATATTTTTACTTGGGTAGCCGAATATTAAGAGAAAAAGAAAGCTTCCATGTTCATCTAGGGTTCGGCCAACTCTTTTCTTGATTAAGGTGTGTTTTAAGCTCAGTTTTTAATTATTTCTATGTTTTTGTGATCGTTACTTTGAATACTAGCTACCTTGTACTTTAATTTCTAGATTTGTTGGTAATTTTGAAAGTTTTCATTGATGAGTTCATGTGTTTTTGAATGTTTGATGATGAATTATTAAAGCTTGATGATAGATATCTATGTTCTGTAAAATGATTTTTAGTGAAAATGCTTAAATAGGATTAAATTGTGAAATGTGTAATTTTAGGGGCTAAAGTGCAAAAATGACCAAATATGTGTTTGAGGTTGAAATTGAATGTGTTGTTGAATAAAAGGGTTAATTTTGAATGTATATGGATTAAGAACGAAAGAAATCAGATTTAGATCAGGGAAAAACAAAAGTTATAGAATAGTCGACCCGTCCGTTTATTCCGACTACGAGGTAAGTTCATATACAAATGAATGCTTTTAATTTGAATTATATTTGTTTACTTGCCATTGAATTGTTATAAATGTTGAATGAGAACTTACGAGCAAGAATCGATAGAGTTTCAACATTCGAAAGTCCCGTGCGAACCTTAGGAATAGTATAGGATACAGATGTCATGACATTAGGTTATCGAGATATGATTACATGTAAGACCATGTCTGGGACATTGGCATTGTATTGAGATTACTTGTAAGACCATGTCTGGGACATAGGCATCGTTAATCGATTACGTGTAATACCTTGTCTGGGACAGTGGCATCTATATGTGTTAACATATAAGACCATAACTAGGATATGGCATTGTATGAGCTTATGTGATTTCCAAGTATCCTTAACAATTTTGAACGGTTCAATGGGCAAAGTCAAGTTGAGAAAGAATATATAAATAAGCTAAGTGATTCAGGTATGTACAAAATTCATATGAGCCTTGAGAAGAGAAGGTAATTGATGAATTGGTATGTTTGAGAAGTATAAATTGATTAATAGAAAGGTTTGTGATCTTGAATGTGTATTTAATTGAGCTTATTCATATCTTGTTTATGATGGTAATGATATTGATTCATAAAATGATTTATTTGTATATGGCTTTCTAAGCTTTTAAAGCTTACTTTGTGTGTTTTTTCCATGCTTCTATAGATTATCGAAGCTAGCTCGAACTCAGGGATCGTTGGGAATACGTCATCACACTATCGACTTCTTGTTGGTACTATAGAAGCTTTTTATATATGGTATATGGCATGTATAGGCTAGTGTCATTTTGGTATGTTTTGGAACTTTTAATTTAACCATGTGAATTGGCTTGTAAATGGTGTTGTTGATGAAGTTGAACTTGACTTATGTTATGAGTTAATATGTGATATGTGATGTATTTATGATGCCTTATGTTTTGGTAAATATGACATGGTTATTTTGATGAGTTGATGATTAAGTATTTAGTGAATTGTTAATAATGTGTTATGTTTGAGAAATGGTAAGTTTTGGTATAATTTAAGATGAAGTTTGGATGCCATTTTGGTTTAGTAAATGCTTGATGATTTGGGTTGTGCTTAAATGTGGATATTAGTTAAAGTATCAATTTGAATTGGCATGTTTTTAGTTGTGTAATTGAGTAGTGAAAAAGATGATGTATAAATGGCATGAAATGTATATGAAATTGCATGCTTTAAATGCCTAAATATGTGATGAAATGGTACCAAATTTGGTTACTTTGTGTGCTTGAGATTCAGGTGGCAAATTGGCTTTACAAATGGCCTATTTTTGTCCACACGAGTAGAGCCATGGGTGTGTGTCTCCTCCGTGTGTGACTCACGGTCATGTTACACGGTCGTGTGTCCCCTGGGTTACCCTTCGAATTAAAGTTAGTATATCTTATAGTTTTGACACGGCCTAGACATACAGGTGTGTCTATTGGTCGTGTGTGGCACACGGGCTGGCACATCGGCGTGTGGTCGGTCATGTGACCCAAGTCAATAACCTCCTTAATTTTCCCACAAGCATGGCACACAAGCGTGTCCTCGGACTTGTGGTGCAAGTCAGTATGTATGCCATGTTTTCACACGGTCTGTGACACGGGCGTGTCTGGTAGCCGTGTGAGGCACACGGCCTGTTCACACAGGCGTATGACTCTTATATCTTTGAAAATTTTCTATGTTTCCCAAAGTTTGTGAATGTTATTGGTTTAGTCTCAAACCCCTTCTAAGCATGTTTTAAGGTCTCGTAAGACCTTATAAGGGACATTGTGATTGATATGAATGGATTTTGGTTATGAATGTATGAATGTATCTGAATTGTGTGTGATTTTTGGTAATGCCTCGTAACCTTATTCTAACGTCGGATATGGGTTAGGGGTGTTACAACATCCTTCAACACCACAAAGAATTAACACTTCAAAAGGCCAAATTTTTCTTTTCTTTCCGGAAAAATCGTCACGTCTCAAAAAAGAACTAGATCCTCAAAGACTTCTACTGAAAATCTAATTGTGATTTAAGATGCAGAAGCAAGAGAAAGATTTGATTCCATCTTCAAAAATCAATCCATGATGCCAGAAAGAGGTTTCAATTTGGAGAGTAATGACAAAATGATTATGCCTTTGTCAATTTAGAAAATAATTAAGGCCTTAAGTTGGAATCAATTTTGTGACGCACGATCATTGCCTGAAGAGGAATTAATATCAGAGTTCTATGCCAATTTAACCACGCCAGATGCTTCTGTCAATTTAGAAAATAATTAAGGCCTTAAGTTGGAATCAATTTTGTGACGCACGATCATTGCCTGAAGAGGATTTAATATGAGAGTTCTATGCCAATTTAACCACGCCGGATGCTTCTGTAGTTCTTGTTCATAAAAGGAAGTTACCCCTTACTTCTAAGTCCATTAATGATTCGTTAAACTTACCTAATCTTGAAGAAGATGAATACTCTGCAATGATGAAAAATATCAATTGAGATTTTCTTAAACAAGTGCTTAATGTTGTTACAAATCTGGGATCCCAATGGACTATAAGAAAATACAACAGTCATACTTGCCAAAAGCTTCATACCTATCTCACATAGTTCTACCATCTCAATGGAATGAATGCTTTTGGTATATGCAATTATGATATAGAAGTCTATCAATGTTGGGAAAATTATTCTCAAAGAAATCCAAGTTTGTGCAAGGAAACAGGTAAGAAGTGCTTATTTTCCATCATAGGTAACTTTATTCTGCTTGAGGGCCCAAGCTAAATCAAAAGCAAACCTGAAGGGTGGTTATGTTCAAGGTTGCATAACAAGACATGATCTTGAAAGGTTAGTGGAGAATGTTGAACAATTAAACCAAATAGAGTCAGGCAAACCAAAATCTGATGAGTCGTCAACCAAATCAGAACCAAAAGCTAACTCGTTAAATGAGATAGAATAAGCAGAATCTAAAGGTGAACCAAACAGCCTTGAATCGAGAATGGAACCAAATATTGCTGAATCAGTTGAGCCAAGTGTTAATCTTGAGTTGACCATTCTAATAACCAATTCTTGAAACATTATGAATAAGTCAAAATTTTCAACTATAATGGATATGTGGAAATTTATGCATAACCAACAACAGGCTTATTGAAAATATGCATAAATTAGAGATGATTCCATAAGGAATACTTTTAAGAATTTCTCTAACACTTTTATTCCAGAGTTTTCATACCATATCTTTGAGTCATAGTAAGAAGAGGTCATGAATACAAGTGAGAACAAGAAGGCAAAGGAGCAAGACAAATGGGATGACACAAATGAATGAAAAGAGGAAATTGTTTTCTTTAGTATTACTTTTAAGACATTTATTTATTTTAGGAATATTTTATTTTATGCACAATAAAGTTGAATAATTTGCAATTTATGAATAAACTAAGCCAATGCATTTCCTTTAAATTTTGTTCTCTAGTAAAAAGAATAGTAGTGTGGCAATGTGAATATGCATGTCTAAGGATTGGATTTTTCAAGAAATACTTGGTACTTAAGCAATCTTCATGATTCACCTTTCTTTTTTGAGTCCTACATGATGTACAGTTTTTATTCAATACTTTGTTATTTTGCAATGAGGACATTGCTTCTTTGAAATTTTTCAATCTTCACACATAAGTATGTTGAAATAAAGTGATGCTCAGAAACAAATTTGTTAATAAGTTAGCCCATGTACCAGTATAATTTTTTATTTTATTTAAGTTCTTGTTATATGTTAGCTTAGTTATGGTATGCTTGTATTTTTCATTAGTCTTATGTAGTCTTTTCCATGAAAATTTACTTTCCTTAGAAATAGACATGAATAAAAGTTTAAGTCTTTAGAATTGTCTTGGCAACTTTCTTGAGGCAAAATCCTAGGAGTCATAAGAATCTAAATATGATTTAGGCACATTTTCTTTGGATCATTTTAGCCTTTCAAGCCTACCATATGAATTTGACTCTTGAAACCTTAGTTTGAGCCATATAGTCTATTTTATGTTATTTACCTACATAATAAACCACGATATTATCATCTTTTAAATTTTTACCCTATCTTGCACCACTTCTAACTATACTTGTCTTGGTTAGTAAAATTCGGGGATAAATTCAGAAAAATGTACATGCTTCGAAAAAAAAGGAAAGAAAAATATCTACTCAAGTATTAAGATGTATTATTAAGCATAAGTTTCAAATTAAGTTTGGGGGTGTTAAGACCCATTAGTAGGAAAGTTGTACCCCAAAAAGATCTAAGACGAAGTTATGGTTAAGATGATTTAGCATAAAAATCACTTCTTTTTATCCTTACCTTGAGCCTAGCCCCATTAGAACCTTATAAAAGACCTATTTATTTTGATAATTATACTGACTACATTAGTGGAGAGAAATTAATAAGTGCAACATATGAAGACCAACAATTAAACTATAGAATTGTTTTGTCTAACTAGATAATGAATATTTGTGGAATGGTAAATTTTATATATGACTTTGGAATGAATGCAAATTATGACTAATGATAGAATTTTCTTTTACTTAACATAAGATTTGAAATAATATGTGCATGTGAGCGATTTATTAGCAAGAAGAGATTGTGAGCATAAATTTGTTCCTGCATGATTATGTGAAAGGTTGATTCTTTGTAAATATTGTGCAAGATTGCCCTAATTTTTTCTTTGCATGAAATATTATTCAGGACGAGCAATGGGTTAAGTTTGGGGGTGTGATACGTCTAAATTATATAGTTTTTTTAGTACCTTTTTCGTTATAATCCAGGAAAATTTCGCGTATATGGACAACAAATTGAGTAATTTTAGTTCATATTAAGAAATTGGGTATAATTTTAGTAAAGTGTGTAACTCTATGAAATTAAGTATTAATTCTACATAATTTTACTATTTTATGTTACATGTTAATTTTTGCTCAATTTGTTTAGTTCGACCATTGAGTTGATAAATGTGAGAGCCAATAAAAACACACATGGGCATGAGCTAAAATCCACTTCATTTGGATGTTAAAGAGAACAAATTTGACCTAGAAAAGATTGATTAAACCCAGCTGAAAGTTAGGTGCTGAGAAAGGCTAGTCTGCTAGCTATTTGGGTTGTCAAAACTGTCCAACAAGGGGGAGAAGAGCCTAATTTGGCTAAAGCATGAAAGTTAGCCCAAATTAGCTTTGGAATATTTGAATTGAAGGTCCTCACATGTGTGGAAAAATAAGAAATAAGCCCCCAACTAAACTTTTGAAAACGGTCCAACTAAATCAGAAATCAAGCATGAATCAAACAACCACTCAACCCTTTCTCTACAATTCATGGACGACCAAGAAAGGGAGAAATCCAAGGGATCTCTATGTTATTTTTAGAAAATCCAAAGCCATTCGTCTAGTATAAATACCACCCCTCATCTCTCATTTCAAGCATCTCGTCCTAAAATCCCATTCATCATACACATCCTTCATCACATCTTTCATTTCTCATCTTTCTGTCTTTCCTTCCATGCCAAAAGCATCCATTTCTCCACTTCCCTTTAGCTAGAATTTTTTTGAGAAAAATCTCTTGGTCAGCCACCTTGAGGATTAGTTTGTGAATGAGCAATCACGAGAATTGGAGGAAGCCACCTTGATCAATCTTCGGAGAATCATCGAAATCATCAAGAGCTCCTTCTTCTTTTTTCTTTATCTTTGTTCTTAGTTATTCAAATATGTTTACAAATTGTTTAATTGTTTTTCCATTAATGATAATGACTTAATTTTGTTTTAGCTTGAATTATTGCAGTAATTTCATAAAATTCATTTGACTCATGTTCATGATGTTTTGTGCCTAAGTTTTTCATCATTCCAATTAAAATAATTTATATATTTCATGCACTAGAACATGTTTGAATGCATTAGAATTTATTGATCAATCCTAATGAGATGGAAATTAATGGACACAATAATTGGAAGGTGCTTGCTTAATTTAGATCATGATCTGATTAAATTAAAGGTTCGTAATAACTCGATAGAGCTCTATTACCTTGCATAACTTTAGGTTTGTGTGATTAAATTATTTCAAACCTGATCAGCCCCTATTAACTCACATAAATTATAAAGAATCCTTAGTTAAATATGGACATAGAAATATAAATTTTTTTCTAAGTATAAGACTTCGAAAGAACTAATATCAGATTTCAAGTCAATCAATGATTGAGTTTGTAATGCCCCAAATTTCTTTAATTTTGTCTTATGTGATTTTGGAGCACAAAAATATGTACATGTGTTTTTGAAATTAATTGACACAAGTGTATATCTGCTTCAGTGGTTAAGTGTTCTGGGTGTGTATGAGAGGTCCGAAGTTCAAGTCACAAATTGGGTAAATTTTCACTTTTTATGAATAAAGCTCTCACTAGGGTCGGTAGGCTTTTAAATTATTGTTGGTTAAATGATATTAGAATGGGCCAGCTGGTCTGGTGGTTAAGTGGAGTGTTTGCTTACATGAGGTCTTAGGTTTGATTCCCTGCTTTTGCTTTATTTTTGCACAATTATGGGGAGGAGTTGGAGTGGCGATAGAATTCTAAGTAGTGGGGTTTGGGTAGAGAGATTTTAGGGGAAAGAGGATTGGGGGTTATCAATTTTCCTGTTTTGGTTTCTGCCTAAAATTTGCCCTTTTTCCTGCCGAATATTTTTCTCTCCCATCTCTTTTCCTTTCGTTTTTTCCTTCCCTTTTGCTAAAAACGTACCATTTTCTTCTTTTTCGGTGTTTTTGTGCGTAATACCGCGATATATTCTAGGCAAAAGGATTCGCCTTTCATGGAGTCCTAGTCGAATCGTTCGAAGTGTTGGGGTAAGATTTAACCATTTGATTATTGGTATTTGGTTTCGGATTCGATTTTTCTTCAATCATTAAGTGACTAACTAAGTGATATTTTGCTGAATTATAGGTTCTGAGGTGCTCGGGAGCATTTAGGCATCAAAAACTATACAGGTGTGTACCCAAAACACTGAAAATGAGTCTCGGTGAAAAGCCAAAAAAGCCTACTATTGGCGCCACACCGTTGTGTTATAGCCCGTGTGGCTGGTCGTGTGACTGAACACTGGCATGTGAATGATGAGCCAGGCCGTACGAGCATGACAAGGGCACAAGACACAATCGTATGATGGTCGACGAGGTTGTGTGGGAGACACGGGCTCGACCAATTGGGTCATGTGGGCCACACGAGTGCGTGGGCCCATACGGGCAGACCAACACGGGCGTGTGAGCCCAGTTTTACTGATTTGTTTGCCAAGGTTGCACGGGTTGCCCAAGTCGACTGTGAACCTACTGTAAAGTCTGTAAGCCATTCTTAGACCCCTAAATGAGTGATATTACTGTATGACTGATATATGTTATTAAGCATGATTTTATTTTGAATAATTGATACTATATGCACTGATACCATGACATGGCATATTATATCTGTATGTTGTATTGCATGGGGTGGGGTTGATATTATTGGAGGAAGTGTACTGACAGGCATAACCCTATTATACTGGCAGCTCTGCTGCAAATCACTGATGGCTCTAAGCCTATTATACTGGCAGCTCTCTGCAAATACTATTTAGTGCCGTAACTGGTGCTAATTTGTAAGTGTAGGGATGGGTAGGTGATTTATTCCCCACAAGAGTGTAGGGTTGGACAGGAGATGGTGTATGGTGGTTGGTTGGGTAGGACTTGCATATTGTATACTGCAATACTGCATACTGTTACTGTGATGGGCTAAGGCCTTAATGATACTGCTACTGCTTCTGATACTGATACTGTAGTGGGCCAAGGCCCTACTGTTTACTGATAATGTGATGGGCTAAGTCCCAACTGATACTGTCACTGAGAGGGGATTAGGCCCAATTTGTTATTGCTTACATTCTATCTATATGGCTGCGTGAGGATTACACGCTGAGTTTTCGTAAACTCACCCCTTTAGTTTCACTGTACAGGTAATCCCCAGACTTAGATGGATTGGTGCAGCGGAGGACTTAGTGGTGGCCACACGGTTGTTCCTTAGACTATTTCATACTCATTCATGGTTTTAATTTTTATTTGGGAAAATTTTTGATGTAATTATGCCCCCTATGGATTTTTGCTTAAAATTTGGGATTTATATTGATTTATGGTTTATAACTGCCAGAAGTAGGAAGAATTCGACTTTTGAAAAACAAATGTTTTCTCAAAGCACTCACATACTTAAACTATTTTAAAGCTTCTGCAACGAATAAACAATTTGAAATCATTGACTTAATTATTAACGAGTTTTAAAAGTTAATAAGGGGTAATGAAAGGTTTAAACGGATAATGCTTTATTTTGACGACTAAGTTTCCAAAAGCACTTCTTGTAACATTGCCAGATTCAGCCATAATGTCTAGGTCGAGTTTGGGGTGTTATATTTAGTGGTATCAGAGCCAGGTTGCAAAACTCAGCTGTGGATTTGGATCTTTAAGATTCGATTTTCTAAGAACCGATTTCTAATGATTTGAAATGTTTTTACTGAATGTGTGTGGTACACTAAGTCTTCGACGCTGATCCTGTAAGTCCCTTGAAATTGTTATGTGTTTTAAATTACTATAGATAGCATAAATTGAAACTGTTATATATAGGTTGTACTAAAAACACTCAAGTTAATGTATACAGAGACTATAGTAAAACTGGTAGACACTGTGTTGTTCGAAAACAAACTATACATATCTGATATTGCTTCACATAAGATATCTGCTAATAATTACTAAAACTATAAATTGATACATAAAACTGCTAATACAGATAAACACGCTTAGACAATGAGCACGAGAGCCTATGGTAGAGGCTTTAGGGGGCTCAAGCTGGGTCTTCATCATTAGGCAACCTGCCTAATCTGGATACTAGTGAGATGCCTATTCCACTGGTGACTAAGATGAGATCTAGGTCTCATAATCGTGAGGCTGGGGACATTGTCCAGGTGATGTTGAGGATATTTGTGACAGCCCTAAAGTGACCCTAGTCGGAAAGCGGTTTCGGGACCGCTAAACCGAGTCACCAAATTATTTGAATATGATAATTATTGTATAAATATGTGAATATGAATGTGTGAAAGTTTTAAGCTTTGATTTAGTTAATTGCATGTGAATTTAGTTAATAGGACTTATGTGTGACACTTTTGAAATGTGATAGGTTAATCTATAAGGATCTATTAGTGCATGTAATCAAAGGGGTGGACTTGCATGTCAATTTCCCCCCATTTAATTAGTAATGGCCGGCCATGACAATAAGGGTGGACAAAGTGTGATGGGTAAAACATGTCATAAACATGTTGTGTTAATGGTTTATCTTAGAAATGATAAAATAAGGAGCATGGTAATAAAAATAATGAAAAGGAAAATGATGAAGAAAAAAAAAGGAAAAAAAAGAGTTCTCATGTTGTGAACTTGGCCGAATAGAAGAAAGAAAGAGAGGGAAAAGAGCTTGGAGAAAATCGACTATGGTGGTTCACTAGGCTAAGGTATGTTGATGTTGTTCCATGAGATTCATACATATTTTTAGTTGTTAGCTTGAGTTCTACCTACCCCATGGTCTAAATCTTTGCTATGAGATGGAGATGATATTCGGCCATGGATGTTGCCTTCTTGGTTGGTGGTTGATGTTGTGGTGATGAGACATGAAGATGAGCTAAGTTTCGGCTAAGGTGGACTTGTGTTGATGTCATTTGCATGCTAAGTGTGAAGCTTTGTAATGATACATGTGATGGTGATTGATGACTCTTGGATTTTCTTTTTAGCATTTTTGAGTTAGACATTAAGTTCTTTGTTTAACCCATGACCAAAATTGAAATGGTATGGTGTCTTGATGCATTCAGCCATGGTAGGAAGTAGATGAGAATTGATAGTAAGGTGAAGTGCAAATATTAGTATTTGATTATTAGTGTATAATGTGTATTAGCCGAGTTTTGAACTTGAAACGAAATGGTATGTAGTCAATACAAGTAACCATATTTGTAGAATGTATTAAGTATAGAATCGGCCTCAACATAGACATGCATATTCAGCCACATGAGGTAGATTGATGTTGCATGTATTCGGTTAGAGGCAAGCATATTGATGCTTTTATCTTGGCTTAGATAATCGGCTAAAAGAGAGTGTGGGCTAATATGTTGAGTTGAATCATGATTTCATATATATGTGACTCTAATGTCTAATGTATATATGGGTTAAGTACCTTGAGTTTCTCTTTTTGATGTTCAAATGATTAAATCAATTTATTTGTTAAATTAAGCTCAAGAGCAAAGGGGAACTAAATCCGATAAAGGGAAGGAAAAAGTGATCGAATAGCCATCGAAATCGTTCGACAACATCCGAGGTAAGTTTTCGAGTAATGAATCTTAGTTTACGATTTGATTAAGTCATGACGTATAATCATAACAAATATACGGTGATATAATGATTCTATTGAATTATATGTTGAGTTAATTAGTCTATACGTATGATGGGTAGCCGTATGTGCATAGAGATCATGTCACAAAGCAAACCAAATCATGCTGTTTGTATGTGGCTATTGAGCCGAAAATGGGAATGCTTAATAATTTATTTGTTTTTGAATTCTAGTTATGAAAATGAAATAAAGATGTGTCATGATTTACTGATATGTGCATGAATATTCGGATGATAACGAAGGCATTTGTGCTAGTGACTAATTCCGGGCTAAGTCCCGAAGGCATTTGTGCTAGTGACTAATCCGGGCTAAGTCCCGAAGGCATTTGTGCGAGTTACTATATCCGGGCTAAGTCCCGAAGGCATTTGTGTGAGTTACTATATCCGGGCTAAGTCCCGAAGGCATTGGTGCGAGCTACTATATCCGGGCTAAGTCCCGAAGGCATTGAGCGAGTAGCTATATCCGGTTAAATCCCGAAGGTACTTGGTTTGGGAATGAGCGATTTTGCTGTAATAATTCCAATTAATATGCTCGTAAAATCCCAACGATGAGGTATGTTTCGTATATGCATTGGATTAATTGATTCCTTTTAAATAGTATTCGCTCAGTCGATTAATGAGCTTCCGGCTTTTGGTTAAGTTGATTTCTTATGTATGAGTATAAGGGTTGGTAATGTGAAGTAGGTACGATTTTGAGAATGTGTGTATATGAAATTATCCGTTTAGTCATATGAATGCTATACTTCAATTGTGCCTAATTTCATTGCACAAAACTTACTAAGCATTAAATGCTTACTCCGTTTCTTTGATTCTCTGTTTTATAGATTTTGGTTCGTCAGCTATCGGACTCGGGATTGTCGAAGTCAAAGTCGTCCACACTATCAAAGCCCTTTTGGTACACTTTTGGTTGAACTCTGAAAATGGCATGTATAGGACTACCCCTTTTGTTGTTGGTCATGTACCCTTTGGTTTTGTATAAATTTGGATAGCCATGCGAAAATGGCTTATATATACTTTGAGCATAGCATTATAATCGTTTTGTATGTTGTTCATTGAGAGGTATGGAAATTTTTGGTAACGATTAGCCATTGGAATGGTTAATCATGATCATTTTGGTGCTATGTATGACAAGTTCTAGTTGATTCATGGAAACTATGAAATAGGTAAAGTCTACCTTAAAGGCAGATGCTGACATCAGCAGTGATGTAAATTTGAAAATCACTAAAAATAGTAGGAATGGAATTAAATAGTGAATAAATTATGTAATCGAACCTTGATGAATTTACTTTCATATGGAAGAAACGAAACGATCATGTGAGTCGTATTTTAAGAGATATTTAAGTTTTCGTGGAATAGGGACAGAGCGATTTCTGGATCCCCTGATCTGACTTTGGAAATTCACTATAAATTAACCAGAGATAATTAGAAGTCATGCCATATATGTATAGATTCCTTTTTGAGTCTAGTTTCGTTAGAATCAAATGGAATAAGTATTGAAGCCCTGTACAGGAAGATAGCTAAGTCGTATTGCATGAAGGTCAGAGTAGTCAAACCCTGTAACAGGGGAGACTTTAACTAATAAACTGTACTAATTGGCCTGACCAAAAATTCTAGAAAAAAAATTAAAGATGGACATATGAGTATAGTTTCAGGAAAAATTTACACAACTGGTTTTCGAGTTTTGGAACTCGAGATATGATTTTTAAGGTGACAGTGATGCAGTTAGCCAGCTTGTCTGGAAATTTTAAATGAACTGTGTTTTACAATGAAATAAGTCCGTAAATACCTCGTGTTCGACTCCGGCAACGGTCTCGGGTACGGGGTGTTACAATTTTATTGGTATCAGAGCTACGGTTTAGTCGATTCTAGGACTACCGTAATACGTTTGGGTCTAGCTATACATGCCATTATGTTATTATTTGATAGTGTGGTGATTTCTGACAATTGAAAATGTGTTTATTTATAGTAATGGATCCCGATCCCAACCGAGCGGTAGCTGATGACCTTGAGAGTGTAGCGCCTGCTCCCGCACAAGGGACAGCGCCGGCGGACTCTCAACCTATTGCTAGTAATCCGAACGATGAAGCTAGACAAGCTTTTTATAGCGTGATGAATGATTGGTTCAACCAATACATTCGAACTAATACGGCTGTTCCACAACCTCCATTCCCGACTAATACCACCCCCGCACCTACAATACCTCCGGCAACTGACCAAAAAAGGTCAAATAAGCCCCCAGTTGACAGAATTCGAAAACACAGGGCTACCGAATTTAAAGCTACGAACAGCGATGATGCCGAGCAAGCTGAATTTTGGTTGGACAACACTATTCGGGTACTCGATGAGCTATCTTGCACACCCGATGAGTGCCTAAAGTGTACTATCTCCTTGCTACGTGATTCTGCCTACTATTGGTGGAATACGTTGACTTCTGTTGTGCCCAGAGAGCAAGTAACTTGGGAGTTTTTCCAAACCGAGTTTCGGAAAAAGTATATCAGTCAGAGATTCATGGATCAAAAACGGAAGGAATTTCTTGAACTTAAACAAGGTTCCATGTCGGTTACCGACTATGAACGAAAATTTGTGAGGCTTAGCCGGTATGCACGAGAATGCATTTCTTCAGAAGCTGTGATGTGTAAACTTTTCGAAGATGGACTAAATGATGATATAAAGCTGTATGTTGGCATTTTAGAAATCCGAGAATTTGTGGCACTTGTCGAGCGAGCTTGCAAAGCCGAGGAGCTCAGTAAGGAGAAAAGGAAAGTTGATATGGGAGCAAAGGAGTTTCGAAAGAGATCTTCGGGAAAGCCCTTCCAATAGTCATCGAAGAAATTTAGAGATGACTTAGGCCGGTCTAGAGACACTTCGGGTTTTTCTAGACGAGATCGCGACCGACCCCCTGTGAGTACACAAGTCACTTTGGTCGCCAGTGTTGGAAACGATCGTCGAGATAGAACGGAGTGCCAGTATTGTGGTAAATGGCATTCGGGGAGTTATAGATTCCATGACCGCTCCTGTTACAAGTGTGGATCAGCTGACCACTTTATTAAAGATTGCCCGAGATTGTCTGAACAGAACGTAAATCAGAGTGGGAAACCTGGTGCTACTACTGCTCGGGGTAGACCATCTAGAAATACGGGCAATGCTAGTGGCGGTCAGAGAGGATCTAGAGATGCTACAACCAGATCTGAGGCTCGTGCTCCTGCTAGAGCTTACGCTATATGCGCACGTGAGGATGCTTCCTCGCCAGATGTTATTACCGGTACTTTTACTCTTTTTGATACTAATGTAATTGCTTTGATTGACCCTGGTTCTACTCATTCTTATATATGTGAAACCTTAGATCA